>NW_028274812.1:58111088-58420693 GCF_037043125.1 Eumetopias jubatus | reverse complement strand
ATTCATATAGTCATTAATACAATTACTTTATACATATTAAATTCATGAATATTAAATCAAATAGGCTTGTCCAGTCAGTGAATGCAGATGTTAATAAGGCTGTTCATCTCCTCTCCCTTAAGTCCCTGGGACCCAACTGAGGCCATTTATTCACTGTTTAGAAATAAAACATTCATTTAGGGTATATTTTAATGTATAAAGGTTATAACAATACAGATATTATACATATCTTTAAGGTATTTTGGTGAGGTTTGCCTCATCTCCCAATAAAATTAAGAAACCCTAGGAAAGGTGCTGACTAAAAGTGAGAATGATGACTCTTTTAAGAATTTCAGGTGTTGGGGCACCTGGGTGGCTCAGTCAGTTGGGCACCAGCTCTTGGTTTCAGCTCAGGTCATGATCTCAGGGTCATGGGATTTAGCCCAGTGTTGGGCTGCATGCTTACCTGGGAATCTGCTTGAAGATTCTCTCCCTCTGCCTCTGCCCACCCCTGCTCATTTTCTCTCTCTCTCTCTCTCCTGTCAAATAAATAAATAAATAAATAAGTCTTTTTAAAAAAGAGTTTCAAATGTCGAGGGACTTTTTTGTGGTGTATGTGTTTGTGTGTATGTGTTTCCCACACCTATTCAAAGCTCAGTGTTTCAGTTAGAAAAGAGTAAGGACCCAGAAAAACTATGATCTGAATCTTAAAGGAAAGAAAATTACTTCCTCTGACTTTCTGTCCTGTCTTCCTTCATCAATTTAGGTTACACCTCATCTGTCATTTGTCATGGCATTGATCACACCATTTCATAATTCTTAGTTTACTTGTCATGTATTATGAGACTTTAAGCTTTACTAGGACAAGGGCCATGCTTTGTTTTTGGCTAATCTCTGCAGACACAATGCCTCAGCATGATCCTTTACACCCAGCTGGTGCTCAATAAATATCAGAATGAAAGAACAACTGAGTAAATGAGTAAGCAAATGCCTCAATATTTCTAAAAATTATAAATTATTTTAAAGGTAAAAGCATAAATAAAATAACATGGTGGGCAAATGCTGCAGTCATAGTATAGACTTACTATGTTTCTCCATTGATTTGATTACATGAAACTTGAGACAAGAATAAAATTGTGATATCCTGATATCTTAGGGAGCTTGATAGCTTGTCAAAGTGACTTCATATTTTTTTTTTCATTTATTCATCATAATATTTCTGTGAAATTGGTAGGGAAGCTTTTTATTAGACATAGCCAAAAAATTGTGACTTATTCAAGGTCCTTTATTGACTTGGTGAAGTCAAGTTTCCTAATTTTATTTAAGTCTAGCCAAATGACAGTAAAACATACTATTGATTACTATTATTTATAAGAAAACATTTGACCAAACCTCAAGATATCTCATTTAAAGAATAAAATGCAATAACCAGAAAACTCATTATATCAGAGATTCTGAATAGAGCAGAATGAGTTATCAAATACTGGTTCAACCACCTAAAAACAATAACTGCCTTTACCTGTACCAGATCATTTTAAACTTGCTGACCATCATATTATGCTCAGTCATAAAGGTGTCTCTTATTCCTCCATTAGCTCTCAGTAACACGGAGAAAAGCATTCTGTTTCATTGTCCTTCTCTTCAAATATCCTGTTTTAAGAGATTGCAGATGCCTTGAGATAAAACTGCCAGAATTATTCCAAGGACTGACAGGTTTGCTAACAACCAAATGCTTTCAGATCACTGCACTAGCCTCAGATTCACCTTTAATATGAACCACATATGGCTTCAGTCCTGTTTTCCTGAATTAACTCTAATTTCCTAGTGACCAAGGTCAGATGAGTCCAGATAGAGCTCAGCTGTTCTTACCTAGCACATATGTTCCAGTATTGTTGGTAATTTATTTACTGTAATAAAACATTAAAATACAAATCTCAGCCAAATTCTCCTTTACCAAGGGAGACCTTGGTCGGGGCCATTTTCAAACCATAAACCATGCATTAGGGACTATTACATGTGACTTTTTCATAACAAAATAGGAAATATTATTATAACATTTATATCCAAATATTTAAGTTAATATTAGAAACAGAATTGGTCATGTGGAATTTATTGAGAGGGATTAATTTGAGTAAGTGTCCAATAGCACCAAATTTACTTTGGTAATTATGAAGAAGGATCAGAAATTCCTGTCTCGTCTTGTAGTAATTTCACCATATTCATCCATACACTAAAGTCCAACAAATTCTGCCAGACATTATGGTTTAGAAGGCAAAACATCTTTTCCTGAATTTTTTTTAATCAAAATAAGTGTATTAACAGGAAGTCTTTTTTAAGTTATTTCAAGATGTTTTGGTTGTCGTACCACTTGATTAACATTTTTAAAGAATCTGAGTTGTAGTCAATATTTCTAATATAATGGGAAATAGACTATATAAAAAATAGTACTGGATTGTCTGTGTTCTTGATACTTTGTGGCTATGACAGTTCAAACAAATTAATGTTAAAGATTTTGCATTTCATTCATGAAAATAAACTTTCCTCTAGAACATACTTAAAAAGTAAATTTAAATTCTTGCTTCTGGAGGTCACACAAATATTGATAATGTTATTTTCTTACCATTTTTATGTTTACAAGGTTAATGATCACAATATGGTTTCTAAATTTTAATTTGTATTTGAGAGCAAGCAAAACGAAGATGAAGAATTCATTTGTAAAAAGAAAGATTTCATTTGTGTGCTAAAGAATTTAAGCTAAAGATTTTTTTTTAAAACAGAAGATGGCTTTGTATTTGTAAAATATATTTTTCCCAATAAGAAAAGATCTATACAAATGGTACAAGAGTAATCCTTACTTTATTAGCTTTCATAACATTTTCAAGACACAGAAACAAAATTTCAAAGCACTATCCTTACAGTAATATCTCACCAGTTCTAAAAATCTCTCTCTAAAATGATCAGGAAAAGCATTGCCTGAAACCATTAGTTATTTGAGATCTGTAAAGAGCCAAATAATTTCAGGTTGCAAATTTAGAGTTCTGCCAGAAACTAAAACTAGTATGTCCTTAAATTTTAAATCATGAAATAATATATCCTTAAATTTTAAATCATTGGCTATGTTTAAAATATTTTAAGTACTTACACTGAATGCTCTTTTTAGAGCACAAATCATTCGGCATCTGTGAATTTTTAGGAAGTGTTGTATTTCTGGTTCTTTTTAGGTTTATTCTTGACAAGAATCTTTTCTTTTATCCTTTGTTGATGTTTCATGGCCCATAAAACTATTATAAAAAGACAGTGCCTTAGGAACTAGGTTTTTTGTTTTGTTTTGTTTTGTGCTGATGTAGCAAAAACCAAGTCAGCTTACAAACCTCAGCAGTTTGATAAAATAAACACTGCTAAACATTGACATCCTAAATCCATCCGATTTAACATAGAAGAAAAAGTGTCTTTAATGTGAGGCACAAAAACAACAACCAAAAAGAAATTGATTCTGGTGTTCAGAATGACAGGGTAAGTTGCTTGAGAAAATAAGATTTTATTTAGAAAATTTTTTAAATATGCTTTTCCTCTGTAGTGCTTTGACTTTAATATGCATTTCAAGAAATATGAGTCATGATTTAATTTATTTGTTTAACTTTATTTATCTAAATGATTACATACAACATAACTGTATGGATAATGCTTAAGAATGTTTCTCATTTTTGCTAAATAAGTATCTTATTATGAAATTAAAATTCTTCTATAAAATCATGACCTTATAAATCCTATCATCACTTTTCTCTTTATAAATCTATCTTCACTGCCAAATTTTTTTTTCTTACGACGTAACCTTAGTTCTCTCATCTGTATAGTAAAGGAGTAAAACAAGATTTCTTTTTTCACTAATTCAATATTTATTTTATTTGACTAACCTCTACCTGAACAGCTTCTCCATGATGCTCTAATTTGTCATTATTTCAATGCTTTTCTTACAGAGAATTATGTTATTTCATGCTTATCTCATGACCTGACTTTCATTTTTCATATTTCTCTTAAATAATACATTCTTCTGGAAAGTCTTTCCTAATCAGATTGGCAGCAGTGATGCACAGGGCCAAGCTATGTCCCAATTCCTGAGTCTTTCCTGGTGTTCTATGTAGGTCTTTACCTCTCTGTAACACTAAAGCTAGAAAACCTTCAATGACTGTACATTTTAGTTCAGTAGCTTAGTTCCCATCCATGATTTTATCTTGTCCCTTGATGATGGTCGGTAGCTATTTCATTGAATGAAACCAATCTTAAACACAGCAGATTAAGCAAAACATAGTGTATGTGGTTCTTTCAACATGTCCCATCAACTTTCACCTCCAATCTTTAGTTTACATTGCAACTTGATATGTCCTTTCTTAAGTTTACATACAACGTTCACACTCAGTATGCAAATACTTGTTTTGTTGATTTCAGTTTTAATTACTTGCTTACTAACTTTAAATGCATTTTTATTCCTAATCTTTAATTTGTACAGCTTCCACCTATTGATTTTAACCTCAAAGATCCTATAGTCTACTTTACTTTGAAAATGTTCAACACTTTTCTATCTTATTAAAAATAAATCCAGCCGAGGCTTCTTGTTTTCTCTTTACACAATACATCGTAGCATATCAATATAATTCCACATGTGTTTAATATAAATATTTTGAAATCAAAGATCAAGCTAATTGCAGTGTTTTAAATCCTCTGTTATTCTACTTGAGATTCACCTTATTAGAAACTTTGCATTATTAATTGTCTTTCTTTTTCTGGCTTTTTAAACCTCTTTTCTCCTGGAACTTCCCCACTGGCATTTAAACATGCTTCAATATCTTTAATCTTTGAAAATCTTACTTAAACCAAAATATTCTTCTACCTACTGCCATGGATCTCCTCTTCTTCAGAGTCCTACATTTTTTTCTTTTTTGACACTTACTGGCTCCATTTAACTTTCTCCAAATCCTTCCTTAATCCACTTCTATGTGACTTCTAAATACTTCACTCCACTAAATTAGCTTTTGCTAATAAGGAGCTTTCTCTCACCAAGTCCAAAGAATATTATTCAGTTCTCATTGTATACATTTTTTTTTTTTTTGGCCAATCACTACAAGTGAGCATTCATTCACTAAACATTTTCTTGCCTTGATTTCTGCAGCACCACAATTTCCATATTTTCTTCCTTAATCTTTGTTCACTTTTCTGTGTGTCTCATTTGCAAGCTGTTTTCTCTGCCAACCACTGAAATTCAAAATTGCACTAAGTTTGATCCTAGGATTCTTCTGGGATCTTCTTTCCTCATCTATCCACTACTTTGTCTTGTATATCCAAGAGAACTCCAGAATCTATATTTTTAGCTTTTACCTTTCCCCTGTACTCCAGACTTAGATATCTAACTTCACATGACAGACCTATTTAGATGTTTTTTAGGTACCTCCAACCTACTAGGTATAACCTTTTCCCCAACCTTGTTTTGATATTATTTTTTTCTTTCTCAGTTTAAACCAGAAACCAGTAAGTCTTTCAATCTAACCCTCTTCTTACTTCCTATAGTTTAATAATGACCAAGCCTTAGCCATAACACGCACACACACACACACACCTTGAAGTCTTAGTTTTCTCCTTATCTCCAACACCACTTACATAGTGCAAGTACTGTTTCCCACCTAGATTGCTGCTGTGTGTTCCTAAGAGCTGTGCTGGGGGCATCATAGCCATCTGTATTTGTTAATTGGTCTTACCCAAAGGAAAAATAAACTTTTAGTGCCTTCATGACAGGAGGTAGTTTTATAACTTAAAGTGCCCACATAAATTAAACTCTTTTCTTCCCAGAGAGACTGGATATTAGAGGTGCTTCTCTTCTTTGATGATTATATTTCAAGGATGGCTCCTGGGTCTTAAACTGTAAAGCTGATGGAGAGGCTTTTAAAGATTTGCATCTGAAAGATGCAAAAGAAGAATTTACAATTACATATTTTCTAAAGTGAATAATTTAAGAAAAAGGAGAGAAGGGACCTCAGTGATTAGACCATCTGGTTTCTGGAAAGGCCAGGGTAAAAGTGAAGTCAGGGGTCTGGACACAGGAAGAAGCTCATCTAAAGTTGAGAAAGCTGAGGGAAACAGGCCATCTTGGTCACCCTTTATCTATTTCTCTGTCATCTTCTAGTACCATGTTCCTTGACTCTATGTGCCCCAGCCAAAGCATACTTCCTTCAGTATGCCAAACCATCAAATTCATGTCCAAGATGGCATCTCTTAACTGCTTTTCCCCCTGTCTAGAAAGTTCTTCACCTCTCATTATGTAGTTGACATGGACTCAGGCTTTAGATGTCAGTTCATGATCCTTCTTCAGGGCATTCTTTCCTTTTTTTCTGTCTTTTTAACTTTTTTTCCTACTTTTCTGGAGATTTCCTTACTTTGTTTTCTAAAATTTCACTTGAGGCTTTCATTTTTTTTTAAGATTTTATTTATTTATTTGACAGAAAGAGACACAGCGAGAGAGGGAACACAAGCAGGGAGGAGTGGGAGAGGGAGAAGCAGGCTTCCCGCAGAGCAGGGAGCCCTGTGTGGGGCTCGATCCCAGGATGCAGGGGTCATGACCTGACCTGAAGGCAGACACTTAACGACTGAGCCACCCAGGCGCCCGAGGCTTTCATTTTTGATGCAAGATTTTTAATATATATTTGTTCCCTGAATGTGTTTTCTTTCAACAGAGTCTATTTATTTATTTATTATTTATTTATTCATTTTCATTTATGCAGTATCTTTTACCTCTCTGAAAACATTTATGCCATTTTGTTTTTTTCTTTATATTTCATGTTAGAGGCTTCCTTCAAATATCTGGTTATCTTTGGTGTTTGATGATATATAGCAGACTCTAAAAGGCTCACTGGAAACCCTGGGTGCTTGCCCAAAGCTGAAAAACTGTGAGCTTTGCCATAGCATGATATGTTGGGTCATTTTGTTGGGAATCCATGATATGTGTCTTTACATAGAATCAATGTAGTGTGATGATTAAGAATATGAATTCAGTAGCTAATCTGCTCATGTTTGATTCTTGGTTTTGCCCTAAGTAGCCACATGAATTTGGGCAAATTATTAACCTCTCTGTGTTTTGGTTTCCTCATTCGTCAGATGGCTGGAAAGATATGTATCACCTAATAGAAATCTTGTAAAATTAAAATGATTTAATATTTATAAATAATTTAGAATAATGTCTCACACATGTTGAACTTTATCTGTGTTAACTGCTCATCATTATCTCTCTGGTGAAGTTCAGTTTTGCTTGAAAAAAACTTCCATTGTCTCTACTGGAGGAATTCTAAGGAGCCGGACAGAAACAGGGCTGGGTTGTAGACTCTGCCTTATTTCTTCTGGTTTCAATATGGCCTCCCCTGGCTCTCCTGTGCCCAGTGTGCTCTTGTTTCATCTTTAGAGAATAAAATCCTCTAGTCCTCTGGGTGGGACGGAGCAGTTATTATGCTGCTCAGAGAAAGAAAGGGGATCAAGGATCTAACTTTTTCAAAGACATTCTTTCAATAATTTTTACTTTTGTTAGATCTTTGATCATTCTGGCTTTGAGAGGGATATAAAGATGCCAATCTCTGAAAGTTTTGTGGGCAGGAAAGGGTTCTAAAGGTTACTTAACTCTAAGGAAGTTACAATTCACCTATCTTCTTTCCAGCTTCCAAAATTTTGTTTCTGTTGTACATTGTCCCATTCTTTTTCACCTTGTGGTTTCATACCATGGGAGAGAACATGTACTCAAAGATTGTATTCAACTTGCCATCTCTGCCACAGTGCTTGGTCTTTTTTTTTTTTTTAAGAAAATTAACATATAAGCATTTGGTGGTATGCCCTCTTTTTAAAAAATAATTGGAATTATAAAAATATCTCACTATTGTATAGTGTGCTTACACATAGTATCTTATTTGATCCTCACAAAAAACACTGAGAAGTTGGCAAAGTTATTTGACTATTATGAAAATTGAAATTCAAAGATATTAAGGGGCTTGCATAAGAACAACTTGCATAGATTCCATTAATAAGAGATACACAATGAATGATCATTACTTCTGACTCAGCCCACATTATTCAGAATCTATATATTACTTAAGTGATAAGTAACTAATTATTTCTGAATGGTCAGGTTTATTGAGAAAAAAGAATCCTAAGCTTCATATTCAGCCTATGAGTTTGTTCAGATACTTTGTTCAAATACTTTGTAAGTTGTCTTAGCTTCTTTAAATTTGAGGGTTTCAGTGAAATTCATGTTGTGCAGACCTTTTGTTTTTAAACCTGATGCACCAGATTCTCTTCACTACTAACTATAATAGAAGTAATAAGATTGCCCGAAGATGCTAAAGATTAGTCCACCTTTTCAACTTTCTGTAGAAATGGGTAAGAATTGAATGGCATCTCCCCACTAACACACACACAGAGCCCACAGAGGCAGTGATGATTTTTAAAAATATCTCTTTATAGCCATAAATGGGAGGTGCAAAGAAGTGACTCTGCTAAATTGGAAATTGAGGTCGAAGAATGACAACAAATCAAGCAAAAAGCCACATAGAATATCTGTGACCATCAGATAATTTTTCTAAATTGAAATATTTCTTATTCGGGTTTTTTATTTTTATTAAGAGAAACAAAACAATTTGGGTGACTTTTCTATCTAAACCTATTCTACAGTTTTAAGAATAATAGAAATATTTATATCTTCTGCAGGTAGGAAAGATGAGTGAAGCTGTACAAAAATCATAGACAATAGATTTCTGAAAATTGGAAGTAAATCAGTAGGAGATACTTGTGTAGCAATGGAAGATTGGAAATAATTAGTGTCAAAATGAATATCAATAGTAATTCTAGGAAGTACTCACAGAAATAAAATATCAGTGCAGGAAAGCAGTCAAAGAATTTTGTATGAAAATACATTTTGCAAAATCCTTATTTCATCAATTAAAGGTCATAGATTAGATATCTCAAATGAAAAATAATTCTACATTCACATCACTTTAAAATGAAACTATATATATCTGCAAAGGATAGATTAGGATTAGTTTTTAATTTCTTGGTTTTCAGTTGTTAAAAAATTTGATCTGTTTACACAGCAACATATTTAGGGATATGTCATACTGTTAAAAATGTAATTCTCTTTTTTAAAATTTCTTGTGATACATAGTCTTTAAATTAAAAAATACTACTTCTAATATAATTTTTTATAGTATATAATATTGTGAAATTCTAATATATAATAAGTTATAAAAAGAGAAAGACATAATTATGTATCATTTTATAAATATATAGACATATTTAAATGATTAGTGCCATTGTAAATATTCTGTTCCCCCCGCTTTGAGACAAAAATACTAGTGTTCAAGTTTTATTTAAATTATCTTTTATCAGTGAATGGAATGTGTTATCAGAAATTGGAAATCATGTAACTAAAGCAATAAAACATCAATTGTTAATGTTCTCATAACTGAAACAAAAGAGAGAATTTAGGCAATTTATGGCCAATACAAGTAAAAATAACTTTTTATGCTCTTTCTTATCTCTCTGCTTGGTTTTGGCCTTGAAGAGTATGCTTATATTATGATATTACACTATCCCTCTCCTTTAAAGAGTTACCTTTTAAATTGCCAACTGATGAGAGTGCAGTTTTGAAGCCATACATTTTTAGAATTATTATTTATGGGATTGTGTATCTATCTATTATCAGCCACAGATTTACTAAATCAAAAACTGTCCAATTTAATTTTTTTAATATAAAAGCTCCTTAATCTGCAGGTGAGCTTTAATTTTGATTTTATTTTGTATTTAGGTCTCTCTCAATGCAAAGTCTTAGGAGATAAGTTCTTTACCTTTGAAAGGAAGTGAATTTGTTCTGCCTATCCTCATATGTTACTGATTTGGAGAGTCAAATGAGTCTATGCAAAATCTCACTATTGGTCTTAACTATTCCAATAAGGATTTCATCATAACCTTAAATATTCCTTTCATTTTTCTTTCCTATTTCCAACATATGCTTATTTTACTTTAAAATAATTGAAATGCCACCACAGCTTCTCACATTTGTAGTCCTATCAATCTTATTCTAGATGTTCTAGCTGCTATCTTTTAAACTTTGAGCTGCTGGCCTTTTAACATGCTTTAGTGTTTCACTGGAGAGCAAAGGTTTGCATTTGAACCCTCCTTAGCCCTAATGCTATACTTGTTTTTAGAAAGCACTCATTGTACATTTAGGTCCCCCCACCCCCAGTAAATGTAAGGTTTTTCTTCTATCATCATTGAAATAGTGTTTGAATTTTTCTAAATATTATTGTGCACCTTCCTTTTAGTGGAAGGAGTGGTAATATCTCATTTATGACCTGGCACATGTAGGACCTAAATATGTGCTTAAACTGTAAAAAGATTGCATATCTATTTATTTGAAAACAGTTTTAATTTTTTATGCCAGTGAAGCCAATATAGTGAATATCCTCTTTGTGTTTATAGCTTCAGTATTATTTTTTGTATTTGTATAAGGATATAACTAGGGTAAGCATTTACAGATGAGCTTTTCATAAGCAGATGCTAACCTTGTCCATGGTTACACTTTTACCAGTGCCTTCTGAACAAAACCCATTTCTTTCCTTCACTAACGAAATCCTAGTGAAGCCTTATTGAGAATTTTCAGGTGGACATAAAAACTATTCAATTTTATTGGTCCAGGAATATTTAGTTAGTAGATCTGAATGATAGATTTCCTGTTGTCCTGAGTTGGGCTAAAAGATGTTCTGTGGTGTCCAGATTGTGTCCCAGTGGAAATTTTTATTTGTTACAAATTGCTTTTTTTGTTCAACCTACATCTTTGTGTACACTTGGAGGATAATGTGACATCGGTCTTATAGTCAACCATACTGGGAAAAACAAAAACAAACAAACAAACAAAAACTCAAAGTTTTGCAGTGTCAATTGGTGTCCAGTGTCTGTGTCTTCCAAATTTGATTTTATAGTTATGGTGAAAGATACAATTATATACATGAGATACTCATGTGAGATATAAGCACAAAAGTTCCTCCTATTAATCTTGTTATTTTTAATTATTGCTTTCTATGATTTACTAGCTATGCATTTTTGAACTTTAAGTTATTTTTTATATGTTTGTTAAATAACTCAGTGTTATACCTGGAAATATGAGATAAGGAATTGCTACAAGAAACTTTTTTATACAGATTTTAATTTCTTTGTCTAGATATTACTATTATGAATAAGACAATTATAAGGTAGTATGAGTCAATGAAATACAGTCAATTCCAACTAAATATTGTAGGATCACATGGAAACTAAGGAATATCTTTCTTACTTATTTTATTTTTTCCTAGAAATCAAAAATATCTACGTATGACAAAATGTGGGCCTTTATGAGTAGCAGGAGGCAGTCAGTACTCGTCAAAAGTAATGAAGAAGGAATCCAGAGAGTCCTCACCTCTGATTATGCTTTCCTAATGGAGTCAACAACCATTGAGTTTGTTACACAGCGGAATTGTAACCTGACACAGATTGGCGGCCTTATAGACTCCAAAGGTTATGGCGTTGGCACCCCCATGGGTAGGTTTTATGTCAGTCACTGGTTCTTTGTTCATTAATCTTAGTTGCTGTGAGAAGGAAAAAAAACAGTGCCTCCATATGCCATTAGGAATTCTGTTTTTAACAAATCTATCCTGTTATGTTCTGTTACTGTATAAAATCAGGAAGCAATTTGGACATCTGCTTCTAAATAGGTAAGTAACAAAGGAAAAATTGATTTCTACCAAAATGGTCAGTAGACATTTCTACTGTATCAGTGTTGAAAAAAACCCACAACATCAATGTAAAAGACCCTCTCAGTTCTACATTTAAAAAATATTTTATGAATAAAAGTTTTTGTATTTTATTTTTTCAGATTTGTGGTTTATGAGTATAGTATTTGAGTTATTATAGTATAGTATTGAGTATAGTATTAGAAAGTTAATTAAAAGAATGAGCCACAAGTGGTTCATTGGTTTCTGTGGATATTTGTTTTACTGTTCTATTTAGAGATGGTATTTATTTTATTTAAGAGAAATTGCAGACTATTTACCAGTAACATATCTAGCCTATGTGACACTGGGATTAATTATTTTTGACAACCTTTTTCTTTCATATGACAAAATTATTTTCAATAATAATCATGAAATAAAGGATAAAAAAAAGAAATGGGGCACCTGGGTGGGTCAAATGGTTGAGAGTCTGCCTCCGGCTCAGGTCATGATCCTAGGCTCCTGGGATGGAGCCCCACATCGGGCTCTCTGCTTGGCAGGGAGCCTACTTCTCCCTCTCCCTCTGCTGTTCCCCCTGCTTGTGCTCTCTCTCTGTCAAATAAATAAATAAAATCTTAAAAAAAAGAAGTGAAAAGAAAAAGGATAACAATTGTCAGAAGAGACAATGAAAATTTTGATTTATTGAAATTAATATATGTGTATAATATATATGAATATGTCTATATATTCATATGACAAGTGCGATCATATATAACATTACAGTACATGTGTACATGTGGTGGGCATAATAATGGCTCCCCCAAAATGTCTTAATCCATTCAGGCACTTATAACAAAATACCAGAGATGGGGTGGCACATAAACAGCAGAAATTTATTTTTCACAGTTTGTAAACTGGAAGTCCATGATCTAAGAGCCAGCTGACCCCTTGTCTGGTGAGACCTGCTTCTTGTTTAATAGATGGCTTGTCTTCTCACTGTGTCATCACATGGCAGGATGGGCAGGGATCTCTCTGGAGTCCCTTTTATAAAAGCGCTAATCTCCTTCATGAGGGCACCATCCACTGACTAATTGGGCCCCACCTCCAAATACCATCATATTGAAGATTAGGTGTCAGTATAGGAATTTGGGCTGTCACAAACATTCAGACCATGGTGTTGGGGAGTTGAGAGGAGAAAGAGACTGAGAGAGATTTGAAAATGCTACCAGCTGAACTGTACATGGGAGGAAAGAGCCACAAGCCAAGGAAAGCCGATGACTTTTAGGAGTTAGTTTAGAATGCAAGGAAACAAATTCTTTCCTAGAGGTTGAAGAAGGAATGCAGCCTTGCAGACATATCACTTTTAGAACTTCTGACCTTCAAAGTTATTATATAATTCATTTGTGTTGTTTGAAGCCACTAAATTTGTGGTGATTTTTTTTTTTTTTTAGATTTTATTTCTTTTAGAGAGAGAGAAAAAGAGAGCAAGAGCAGGAGGAGGGGCAGAGAGCCGGTGTGGGTCTCAATCCTATGACCCCAGGATCATGATCTGAGCCAAAGGCAGGTGCTTAACTGACTGAGCCACCCAGGTGCCCTGTGATGATTTGTTAGAGCAGAAAGAGGAAACTAATACTATATAAAAGGAAAAAAAAATAACACATTATCATGTTTTAATTACATCAATGTATTTTTTAAAATAAAGGGGAAAATAGCTATTCACTGGCCCATCACAGTAATAAATAATATAATTTTTCTGAGGCTTAACTTCTGCAAATTTGTTGACAGGTCAAAACTGATCTTCATGTATTCATATTCAATAAATAGCATAGCTACATTTGTCAATTTATCTTTACTCATAAATTTGATTAACTTTAATTTAGGAAAATTTCTTTCAAATGAGCATATATACAATAGTTAGAAAGTTGGGCAGAGATTTATGAAAATCCAATTTCATAAACAATTCCAGAAATTACAATACTATAAATGTCTTTGTTTCTTTGAGATCATTTCTAGCATCTTTCAAATGTCTGGGAAGTCCAAAACTTTTCCACCATAATGACTTCACCAAAAAATTTCTACATTAAATTCTACTATATTTGGTAAAGTTTGCTCAAATTTATCATGTAGTTCAAAATAGCTTGGACTGGCTTTGAGAGAATTTTGAGACACTAGCTCTTATAACACAACATATTGCTATATATATATTTTAAAGATTTTATTTATTAATTTGAGAGGGAGAGACAGAGAGAGCACAAGCAAAGGGAGAGGCAGAGAGAGAGAGAGAGCTGGGAGCCCAACATGGGGCTTGATCCCAGGACCTGGAGATCATGACCTGAGCCAAAGGCAGACGCTTAACCATCTGAACCACTCAGGCGCCACAACATCTTCCTATATTTATATAACAGACCCAAATAATGATTCCACAGTCACTGTAGAAGTGAAAACAAGCAAACAAAAAACCCCACAAAACCTTGGATTCTTATTCTCCACTTATGCAAGTGTAGCTGAGATCACATGTGTTGGGCAGTGGTGGGGGTAAACTATATAATGGGAATTCTCCAAATTATTTTCCAAGTAGAATACAATGTTTATTAAAGAATAAGAAATGAAATGTATGTTAATTCAAAGCTTAATTAAAGTTAGGTTATTAAAACTCAGTGGTAATAATTTAGAACTTAGATGCACAGAAGATATTTTTGAGGTTATTTTTGACATGTTTGACTTGCTAGTGTGTGGTAATAGTTGATGTTATTGTTGTTTTTAAATTCTGCACACAAAATGAACCTGTTTATTGCCTGAACCAGGGAGAAACCTCCTAAACAAAGCCTTATTGGCATAATGTATATATTAATTCAGAAGTTTTATAATTAACTCTAATATTTGATAAATATTTATTAATGATTGAGTGTTCATAATTACTACTTGAGGAGCAAAGGTTTTTGTTGATGGAGTGCTCAAACTGTGGCACGCCATGGTTAGGTCTGGTATGACCTAACCCTCAGTAAGAATTACATAATGAACTCAAACACTTCATGAGTTCATGTACCTTTATTTGGAATTTGTGATGAGTGATTTCTTTGTCATTTTTTCAAGTATACTTTACTCATCTATGAATTGGAGTATAAACAAATTTATATTTTAGACAATAGTCTGATAATGTGCTATTAGAAAGTATCATCATGTACAACAACCTTGCAGTTCCATAGAGCGTATTATGCTAAGTGAAGTATGTCAGACAGAGAAAGACAAATACTGTGTGATTTCACTTGTATATGGAATCTAAAAAACAAAATGAAGAAGGAAAACAAAATGGAAACAGACTCAGATACAGGAAACAAACTGTTGCTTCCCACAGGGGAGAGGGACAGAAAGGCAGGTGGGATAGGTGAAGGGAATTAAGAAATACTAACTTCCAGTAATAAAATAAATGTCATGAAGATGTAATGTGCAGCATAGGGAATCTGGTCAGTAGTTGTAATAGATTTGTATGGTCACAGATGGTAACTAGACTTTACATGGAGATCATTTAATGTATAAAAATATTGGATCACTATGATGTACACCTAAAGCTAATAGGATATTGTATGTAAATTATACTTCAATTAAAAAAAGAAACTGTCATATGTAGTATTCACGATGATATTCTAGATTTAGCCTTGTCATTTATTGTAATCTTGGACAAGTCACATGAAAGTTATGACTTCTAGATTTCTTTCTTTTTAATTAGTAAAATTAGAAGGTTATAGGAAAACCTAAGGTCTCTTTGATTTAAACTTAAAACAATTTTTCTAATAATGTTCTTGACAAATTCTGAGAGTTTGTTCTAAATTGGGTTAAGAACTACATGGAGAAATATGGTTGGCTAGTGTCTTAGAACAAATTTTAAAAATCAAGCAAACTCGGCACTAAGGGTGGGAACAGTGACTTGTTAGGCTCCCATTGCCTTATAGTTTCATCTGTAAAGAGCTGGGACAAATAAATACATTTCTCAGTGTTGTCTCGGAAAGGAGTGAGATTCTCATGTCTTTACCATCTTTTGCTGCTTTACATTATCTGGATGAGGGCATAGATCTTTGTTTCTTTGTTGTTGTAAGCCTACACAACAGCACCTGCATTCTGTGAACCCTCTAGTATTTGTTGAGCACATGAATTGTACATCTGAAAATATGATGGTGCAGTAAGATTTATAAACAGAGAAAACACATAACTTTTAGAGCTAATAATAAATATGGCATTTTACATTATTAAATATGATGACCTCATTAAACAAGCTTGAGTAATCCAGGGTAATGAGAAGTAAGATTTGAGAAGATGTGTGAGAACTTTGCAATATAGCACAGGTATTTTATTTTATTATTATTTTTCTGTTACAAATTTCTATTTAAATTCTAGTTAGTTAACATATAGTGTAGTATTGGTTTCAGGAATTAGTGAATCATCACTTACATATAACATCCAGTGCTCATCACAAGTGCCTTCCTTATTGACCATCACCCATCTAGCCCATCCCCCACCCACCTCCTCTCCATCAACCCTCAGCTTGTTTTCTATAGTTCAGAGTCTCTTATGGTTTGTCTCCCTCTCTTTTTTTTGTCCCCCTTTCCCTATGTTCTTCTGTTTTGTTTTGTAAATTCTACATATGAGTGAAATCATATATTTCTTTCTCTGACTGACTTATTTTGCTTAATATGTTATACTCTAGTTCCATCTACATCATTGCAAATGGCAAAATGTCATTCTTTTTGATGGCTGTGTAATTTTCCATTACACACACACACACCATTTCTTCTTTATCCATTCATCAATCGATCAGTGTTTGGACTTTTTCCGTAATTTGGCTATTGTTGATAATGCTGCTAAAAACATCGGGGTGCATGTGTCCCTTCAAATCAGTATTTTTATATTCTTTGTGTAAATACCTAGTAATGCAATTGATGGATCACATAGGGTAGTTCTATTTTTAACTTTTTGAAGAACCTCCATACTCTTCTCCACAGTGGCTGCACAAGTTTGCATTCCCACCAACAGTGTAGGAGGGTTCCCCTTTCTCTGCATCTTGTCAATACCTGTTGTTTCTTGTGTTGCTGATTTTGCCATTCTGACAGGTTTGAGGTGATATCTCATTGTAGCTTTTTCTTTTTTTAAGATTTTATTTATTTATTTGACAGAGAGAGACACAGCGAGAGAGGGAACACAAGCAGGGGAGAAGCAGGCTTCCCACCAAGCAGGGACCCCAGTGTGGGGCTCAATCCCAGGACCCTGGGATCATGACCTGAGCTGAAGGCAGACACTTAAAAACTGAGCCACCCAGGCATCCCCTCACTGTAGTTTTGATTTGTGTTTCCCTAATGATGAGTGATGTTGAACATCTTTTCATTTGTCTGTTAGTCATTTGTATGTGTTCTTTGGAAAAATGTCTATTCACGTCTTCTGTCCATTTCTTAGTGGGATTATTTGGTTGTTGAGTTTGATAAATTCTTTATAGATTTTTGGATACTAACCCTTTATCAGATATGTCATTTGGAAATATTTTCTCCCATTATGTAGGTTGCCTTTTAGTTTTGTTGAATGTTTCCTTCACTGTGCAGAGTCTTTAGCACAGGTGTTTTAATGATAGTCACATAATAACACTCATGATTTCAAAATTTCTTAATAATTTTTATTTCTACTTAATAGAAACTTGAGGTATTTTGTTTGTTCACTTGTTTGTTTTGTAAATACAATGTACTAGTGTACCAGAAATGTCCCTATCATACTCTCACTTTGAGGAAGTGCTTACTAAAAATAAATCAAAATAGTATTTTATACAAATCTCAAAAACCCACTGGGTTATTTCAGGTTTGAAAACTAAAAAAGAAAGATAATAGTTGAATCAGTTCTAAGGAAGCACTCTGTTATAGTTTATTGAAACATACTAAAAGAAAATTTCAATCCCTCCCTACCCCTGACACTCTTTACTAAAAGGAAGAGACTTATTAATAAAATATAAAACAATTCAAAATATTAATAGATATATATGCTATATTTTAATGTAACTTTTTAAATTGCAGAAAATACCAGACATAGCACTTAGAATTTCTATTTCCTCTAATTTTGAACTTATCTTCTAGATAAGATGAAAGAACAAAACAAATTAAACTGTAAGCCTTAGGATGTAGATTTTTTTTTTCTTTTATCTGTTCAACTTAGCTGATTAGATCAACTCTTGTCCTGAAGAAAGCTGAGTTATTGTGGAAAGTATTCATTGATATTGGCAAGGGCAATGCATGAGATATCATGTATTATATATCTAAGTGGAATCATTTTTTTGTAGTGTATAGATTAGTGGGGTATGATAGTATATGAATGTTTTCATTGAAGTAATTGTTTTAATTAGGCACATGATAAATTTCTAACTTTTATAAGGACATTCTTGGAGTTTGATTGTAAAATTATCAGCATATAGGAATAAAAAATTCTGAAAAATACTATGATATAGCAAAATGATAGACCAAGAGGAATATTTTAGCATATTCTTCTTTATTTTCACTGCCAAATATTAATTTAAATTTATTAAATTCTCATTATCACTAAAAGTTATTTAATGCATGTAGCATATATTTTATTTAGCCTAATTCTGAATGAGATACATTTGAAAACAGTAATGTAAAGGAATAATATTTAAATCATTCACCTTCAGGTATTGCAATATACATTTTGTTTTTCTTATTCAGATAACTTTTCTTCGCTTTGATATGATAACGTTAAGTTCTTTAGCAAATTATATTTTATTCATTCATAACATGGCATAAAATTAAAATAATTTTGAGACTCAGTACGTTATGAGTGAGTCTTAACTCTCTTATATAACTTCATCAGAGAAGTATAATCTTGAAAGAGGCATCTCATACTTCACTCCCTTAAATACTTTACTTCTGATAAAAAGATTCCAGGCAGTAATTTGTGATTTGCTCTGCCATTACCTCTACCAGAAATATGGCTTCATGAATTATTTATATTTACTTAGTCATTAATAAACACAAGGGCATGTAACTCTAGTACTTGAAAGAGATTCTGACTTCCCATAAACTTTCAACCAATATCATAATCTGCATTGTTCAACTAGCTAATTAGCATTTGCCTTTTATGTCATTGTTGTTCAAGCATATTGAAGATTATTTTCATACATCATATTTACTTAGTTTCAAAATTTTGTTTAAACATAAACCCCAAAAAATGCATTCGGGTGTGAAAGAAATGTTGTTTGAGGCTCTTGTTCTTTTTGCAGCAAGAGTTAATGAGATAAGTATATTCACAGCAGAGCAATATGGACTCAAGTTCTGGAAATTCAGATCAGTACCAGAAATTCCCCAGGATTTTGCGTTTATATTCTGCAGGAGCCATAATCCATAGTGAAAATTTCATCTTTACTAATACTGTAAATGTGATTAAAGAGAGGAACTCCCTTTGCTTTTATTGTTGTTCAGATTGTCAGATATTGTCATAGAGGCACATGTGGTTAAATGCAAGAAGTTGAAACGGAAAATACTTTGTCTCTTTTGGAGTGGGAAATCAGAAATATTTCAAAAATTATATATATTTTCCTTTACCCCCCAAAAGCCCATGTAGTCTCTTGTTAGCCTGCTAGGCCTCCTCCGGTGTGACTCATCTAGAGGCCTGCCATCACCATTCATCATTCTGAGTATGATGAGAACTGCCCAAGTGTGTTGTGAAATCGCTGAATGACTCCAATATAAGCTATTTAATTAGAGAAGTTCTGTTTACACAAAAATAACTTTAGTGGAGCAATCAACAATGATGTGAAGGTAAATGCTAAATAAGCATAAGCTGGTTTAATTAAGCCTGGGGTGACATTATATCCCTTTCAGTTTTCCTGACGGCAGCAATGTTATTTCAATGTGATATTTACTGTAATGGTAGATTTTTGAAGTTGTAGGTGTTCTTACTCTTAAGTTAATTGAACTTTCTATTTCATTCAAAAGAATTTGAAAAAAGAACAAAAAAAGAAACAACAACTCTAGATGGGGTAAAGCATAAAAACAAATCACCACAGTTTTCATTAGGGAGTATTTAACATGTGTGAGCAGTTGCAGTCTCTTGCCTTTTAATTCACCATAGGTGATAATTTATTTATCTGAAAAGGGAGCATTTCTCCTTAATGGCATTTTCTACTGCATTACCTCCCTTCTTACTGCCCACACTAAAAGCCTTCTTGGTTTCTCTCTTTCGAATGTTGAGTGCACATTGCATTTCAAGGACTAGGCAGACTCAGCGGTCCATGAGCTGGTAGGAAAGCAGCTGTCTAGAAAAAATCATTATGGCCAGCTGGCATTATTTTGCTTTGCTATGTTCAATTTGGTAGAAATATTGTGAAGTGACTGAAGGGTCTCATTAAAACTATTTCTATTTTTAACGAGTTAGTGGCATGCTTCATTCATTAGTCCCTCATGACTTTACTAACACATATGAAATATGTGTCAGCTGAGAAGAGGGGGATGGAGGGATTGTGTTCATGTCTGTGCATACTGTTGATGCTAAAATTTTCTATAATATCATTTGTTCCCATTTTATTTTTTGGGTTAAATCAATAGTAAGTTTCATGCAGTCAGTAAATAATTATTTCTGTAAACAAAATGCAAATTAACTTAGCCATATAATCATACGACCTACATGAAGGTATACATGAAGAATATAAAGCAGAAATATAAAAATGAAGTAGAGATTCATGTAAAGTGGATATATTTATAGTGATTTTTAATACTAAGGTTAGATTTAAAGATAATTTTTTTTTTTTAAAGATTTTACTTATTTGAGAGAGAGAGACACAGCGAGAGAGGGAACACAAGCAGGGGGAGTGGGAAAGGGAGAAGCAGGCTTCCCGCCGAGCAGGGAGCCCGATGCGGGGCTCGATCCCAGGACCCTGAGATCATGACCTGAGCCGAAGGCAGACGCTTAACGACTGAGCCACCCAGGCGCCCCTTAAAGATAATTTTTTTAAAGATTCGTTTATCTATTTTTGAGAGAGAGGGAGAGAGTGTAGGGAGGGGCAGAGGGAGAGAATATTTAGGCAGACTGCCTGCTGAACAGACAGCCCAATGCAGGACTCGATCCCATGACCCATGAGATCATAACCTGAGCCAAAACCTAGAGTCAAGTGCTTAACTGATTGAGCTACCCAGGCACCCATAAAGATAACTTTATCACACACATAATTATTATATACATTTTATTTCTGTCATATTTACTCATTTAATTATAAATGTTAGGATATATTCTTATTTCATAATAGGATTTTAATGTTACCTTTATATATTTTATGTTAATGAATACAAAATAACAGTAGTCCTATTAATGATTCTCAGGTAGTGTTTATCTCCGTATAATGATTAGCCTAAAGTAAAACATGTTGCAATAGGTTATATCATTGACCCTTTTATGGTAGAAGTAGACCACCTTGACATGTGAACAATGTGAAATTTCTTTCTTCACTTCTCTATTCTAATTATAAATGAATGAGATCTCACTGCTTCTTTATTTCTTGTTCTTTGATGAAGCGAGAGATATAGAATTGGTACTAGGGGAGGCATGTCGTTTGTTTAAGGCAGATGCCAGTGTTTATAAAAATAGAAATCAGTATGAGAAGTGTGTTTTTTCCCTGTTTTGCTCACCATCCATTTCTAGAATTCCCAATTCGTCATATAATAAGTACTGTAATATTCATCATTATAGGTGCATAAAATTGCTGGCCTTCAGTTCTTCAGCTTTACTGAAATGAATGAATACATTTGTCTTCATTAGTTGAACATAATGCACAAAAGTTGATGAAAATTATTCATCTTTCTGCAGGTCAAACCTTCCATTAAAATGCATTCTATTTTTTCATTTCATAAACAGCATAATTTTAATGTTGGTGAAGTGATTTTGCAAGGCTAAATCAAGATCTAATAATTTTCAGATCCTGAATTAAACAAAAAAAAAGTCAAATTATACTTGTAGAAGTTGTATATTCCTGGCATATTGTTAAAGTCTAGTTTTCATGTCACTGAAAACAGATGAGAGTCTCAGTAAGCTATGCCTGCTCCACAGATATCAATAGACTCCACACGCTAGAATCTAGGAAGTTTCTGGAGGGAATTTGATGATTTATAAGCACCAGTGTGAGCAATCCTCATTAGTATTGTAAATGCTGACCAAATGATGCCCAAACAATGCATAAATGGATAATTTTCATGAAAACAGAGTTAGTTCTGATGATTTTATGTGTAAACATTAGATCATTTCATTCCTTTAGTTAGTGTCTTATGCTGATTAGTCCAAGGCCATGGGTTTAAACTCTATTATAGATAGTTAACCAGATTGACTATGCCAGATTGTTATCCTTTGGTTAGTAGGACTAAGTAAGATCAATGATCACTCTTATTAGAAAAAAGAAAAAGTCAAGGCACAGAGTTGAAATGTGTAAATATTAAATTCCAAAGATGGTTGCCTTGCTTTTGCTGGCCCTCATGTGAAAGGCCTTTCTTAGCATGCTATATAGAATATGTGACCTTTGTAGTCAGATGACTTATGTGCCAAATCCTTGTTTCACCTGAGTGTTGCAGATGTCTTGGTTGAGGTTACTGAGCCTCTCTGAGTGAGACTCAGCATCCTTATCTGTAAATGGAGGAATCCTGTCTACACAATTGGGTTGTAATAAGGATTAAACATATTATGTTTATAGTATTTGCACCAGAAAACATGTACCACAAAGAATTACAAAGGATGTATCTGTGATTTTTAAGTTATTTGTATCTTACTTTTGTGACCTCTACTCTTTATATATTCAGACATATTAAATATATTGTAGATAAGGCAGATTGTTACTATGACCCATTCCTAACCAATTAGAAATATTTTTCAGGGTGCCTGGGTTGCTCAGTTGGTTAAGCATGCAATTCTCCGCTTTGAATCAGGTTGTGATCTCCTGGGTCATGGGATTGAGGTAGGGTTTTATCATCACTTAATCAGTATACTGTAGTTAGCTAACCATCATTTTGAGGGAAGAAGATGATTGATAAAGATGAGGCCGTTCCAATTGTAGAGCATTATATAAATAAGTAAAATGAAGTTTTTCCTTCTCCAAACATTTCCTGAGTCTTTAGTGAACTGAGTCCCAAGATGTTTTCAGAAAAGAGTATCTCTAAAGACATTTATTCTTCCTTAGTATTTGGTTAATCTATTAGAAATTTTACTACTCTTCAACCTGCTTGGCTCTGTAAAATAATGAACACAAAATATAGATATGAATCATCCCCTTTCTTAAGGAGACAAATGTGAGAAAACAAATTTAACACCAAATGGGGAAAATACAACATGGACAAGTGGTCTGTTATATAATGCAGATACTCGGTGGGTAGATTTCAGTAAGGAGAAAGCAGTCAGGCCCAAACTGAAAACAGACTTGAGCTCTACCTTAAAGGATAGGTACTTACTGTCTTCAAATGTTATCCTCTCTCCCAATTTGGTGGTTCTTTTTTTTGTTGTTGTTAAGGCATATTTATTTATTTTAGAGAGAAAGGGAGAGAGAACACATGTGTGAGTGGGAAAAGGTACAAAGGGAGAGCATCTTCAAGCAGACTGCCTACTGAGAGCAAAGCCTGACCCAGGGCTCGATCCCACGACACATGAGATCATGACCTGAGCCAAAACAGATGCTTAACTGAATGAACCACCCAGGTGCCCTCCAGTTTTTGGGTTCTTGATGATTAACTACAATGATGACTTTATTTAAAATGGTGCAACTTTGGTAATTTGTTCATTAGAGTTTGATATTAGATTTGGAATGAAAACAGCAAAGTTAGGAAAGTATTCCTGACATTTCCATTCTTACTACTATTCAAATGATTACTGTGCAGATGAAAAATTGTAAAGAAGATAGGGTTTCTAGGATAAAACTATTTCTATTTTCATACTTAGTGTCAGAATTTCATGATTTAATACCCAGAGAAGACATGTGACTACAAATCTACTTCACCAGCTACTTTTAAATAATACATATGAAAATGTCAGAACCAGTGAAAATAGTTTACTTTTTCATTATATGCTGATAATATTCATCCTTCTTATTCTTTTCACATAAGTTAGAGAATATTCAGAATATGAATAAAAGGCAATTGGCTAAAACTCATCCCATGTAATTTGAATTTTTTATTGATACGGTTTGTGTGCCTCATATAAGCATCTCCTTTTTTGATCTTAAATACTGAATATTCTCCTGAGAATTCTTCAAATATCCCTTCAAGTAGAGTAGATTTACATTGTTTTTCTGTGGAGGTCATAAAGACATTGCATTTTGAGGTCTACAGCAGAGGAAAAAAACACAACCTCTATCCAATTTAAGCCAGTTATTGATTTTGAATTTAAGTACTTAACTTTAAAATTTACTATATCCACACATTCTTGGGACATCCACTTGATATCTATATATGTATATCCACTTGATATCTATATATGTATTTGCTCTCTAAATCCATACAGTCTTTGCCTTACAGTTTTTTACTTCTCCTTTCTCATTTCTACTTTTAACAATGCATTTATTTTTGGTTCCATTCCATCATGACCTTGATATCTTGTACCTAGTTCTATCTTCTATATCTAGAAGAAATGAACTAAGTGGGTTCGGGATGCTTTCACTATCATTTTTCTTTCCCACATATACCTTCCTAAAACAGGAATGTGATAGAAAGAAAAAAAAAAGAAAGAAAAGTAGGCAAAAAGCAGCCAAAGAGAGTTATTTTTCCAACCCTTTTGTGTACTTACTCAGCAGACATAGTTCCATCTGTTACAGGGTTCTATAATGTTGTGTTCTTTATTATAATTACCCTCATATTTGTAAAAAGTTATCCAATGTGCGTGGGTCTTATTGTTGTTATTGCAGTGAAAACTCTAGAAGGGCAGGCCTCATGTGACATTGTCCATTACTATATGCCTAGAATCTAACACCTGTGCTAAGTAATATTTGTGTGTGTCATATAGTAAAGAAAAAACAAACAATAACAGCAACAAAACACGTAATTCAGACATGTTCCTTGCCCCCAGGGCATTCATATCATCATCTAGGAGAGAAAGAGATATGGAAAAACATTAGAATATGATGCACCAAATGCTGTTTTAGAATATCTGCAATGTGCTATGGCACCAAAGAAGAGGGATTCTGTATATATCCATGGTAGTCAAGAAAAAGTGTGCAAATATAGGGAAGGATGAGTAGAAGTTTATCTGAATGAGATGAAGTTCAACCAGAAAATTGGAGGAAGTGTGAAAATGAGGCTCTCCAGACAATGGGAGGTACAACTAGTGTATATTGCTAGCAGGTCAGGTGTAAGGAGAAGAGGTAGAATCAGAGAAGAAGCCTGTGATAGTTTGAAGAAAGGGATTGCATGACACATTTAGGAATGGAGATTTTATTCTATAGCTCTAGAGCACCAATGAAAAATTTTAAACAAGGAAATGATGTTCCTAGACTTCCAATGTGGAAAGACGACAAGGTATCATGGAGAATGGATCATTTTTATCTGTCATTTACTATTCTGTGATTAAAATGTTGATAATTTTATTTCAAGATAAGATTACTCTTCTTCTATTTCTGTGATTCTCATTAATAGACTCCTTATACTCCTATCAAATTGAAGGTTTTTGATGGGAGACCTTCAAAAGAAAATGCAAAGAGGGAGATAGTAACCAATTTAGCTGTTATCTAACAGGAAGTGTGAAATGGGACCCATGAAAGTGTTTAGTTGCCACATATATTAAATGCTTCATTTGAAATAAATGTATTATAATTATCAAATATAGATTAAAGATCCAGACACAGTTTGGGTTCATAAGAAATGACTGAAGATAACATTGCAAACATGAATGACCAATTATTTAGTAATTAACACTTTCTTTTATTTATGCATGTGTTCATTCAACAAATATGGTGTCCTTACTGTGTCCCAGGTGTTATACCAACAAAGCAGATAAAACCTCTGTCCTTCTGGAATTTATAGCTTGTTAGTATCAATGGGCATTACACAATCACAGAAGTTATTTTTTAGTTACAAACTGAGACAAGTTCAAAGAGAAAATGAACAAGGATGCTATGGTATTGTATAACAACATTATTGACTCAATAAAACATAAAACTGGAAATACAGCAATATAAAATTGAATCTGAAATGTAAATGTAAAATTTGTCCTAGCACTTCTTAAAAACAAATATGGCAGGGAAAGTGTCCTTTGAGGTAATAAAACCCATCTTCTGCTGAGGCAAAGGCTCTAAGAAAATGTGATTTGGTTCCATCTTTATTGGAAGATTTTATCATGGAAAGAATGGTAAAAAGAGATACAGCTCTAAAAGCACCTGAAATTTATTGTGCATTTATGGCACCTTGCACTCATCTCAGCATAGGAAGCAGGGAGCCACTTCATAAAATGTAACGTTGCCAGTAACACTATAATTTAAGAATGGAAGTTGAGGGTTCCAGCAGACACCCTCAGATCTTTTGGGCTAACCAGACTTTTACTTATTAAGGCGCTGACCAAGGGAAACTGCTGGCTGGTGATTAAATGCAAGGACTGTGTAAGAATTTATAAACTTATTTATTGCCCTAACTTATGGTCAATACTAGATGTGTTAGAAATAAGTCTGTTTATGTACTCATTCTACTAAATTTATCAAGAGCCTGGGAAATATCCAGTATCAGAAGTTCTACCCTGAGTTATTTTGGGTATATCATAATTGATATAATCAATTCAATATTTCATTCAAAAAGCATTTGTTGAATGTTTGCTGTGTGATAGGCACCGTGCTAGATGGTGGATGAAATACAGGGAATAAGGAATGGTTGATTACCAATAAGTGACAAGTAGCCTGGCCTTAGGCCAACACTTAAAAGGCTTCAAGTTTTTGGGTATATGCCTTAGAAACACTGATCAGATGAAACTCTTTCAAAGAAGAGGAATAATTCAGGAATGATTAAAGTTCTGTGGGTCAAGTCCTTGGAATAATATATGCTTATTGATTATGGTTTAGTCTCATACCCACAAGACATGTACATAACTATATTACAGAAAGTGAACAATCTCTTGGAGTAATGACCAGCTAGAAGAAATCTAAAATTATGAGTAATTTACTTCATAGAAATATCTTCCCAGACTCAAAAAGAGCAGCTACTAGGATGTTACCTAATTCTGTGTCATTCACAGCACATAATATTATGATGACCTGGATAACTACAAAATATAAAACAAAAGAAATGAAGTCCTCTAGGAAGTGGACAGAAAGGGTTGGTCATTATGAAAAACATCAGTACTTAGTGAGCCCCTCAGAACAGTTAACAAATGTTTGAAAGATTTGAGTGCAATTAGGAAGAATGAAGACTGTGTACTCCCCCCATTTTTTATCAATTTGATATACAAATATATTTAAATAACTCTTATAACTCTTGATCCCCAAAAGTATGTTACAAAGGGACTTGAAAGCCAGGTGTGGAGACATGTCTTAAGGTGAGAAGTGTGATGTGAATATTTATGAGCTGATGTCTCATGAGGCATATAGAGCAATAAATGAAAAAGAGATTACAAAAAAAGAAAATGCAAATGCATGAGCTGTGGTGTTAATGATGTGTAAATTCAAAGACAGGGAGGAAGATTCCTAAGCAGGGACAAGCAAAAGATCTAACAAGGAAAAACATATTTTTGACAGAGTACTGATGAAATAAGAGTAGTAATTATTGGGGTACCTGGGTGGCTCAGATTGTTGAGCATCTGCTTTTAGCTCAGGTCATGATCTCCAGGTCCTGGGATCGAGCCCCACGTTGGGCTCCCTGCTCAGTGGGGAGTCTGCTTCTCCCTCTCCTCCTCACCCCTGCTCATGCTCTCTTTCTCTCTCAAATGAATAAACAAAATCTTAAAAAAAGAGTAGTAATTATTGTTCTCTAAGGCAGTACTTTTCAAGTTGAAGTTAAAACAAAATAATTGAAGGGGACATTAATAGATGTGCAGGAAAAAATTCTTTCCTTAAAAATAGTTTCATCATTTTAAATAAGCTTTTTAGAAACTTTTCCTGTTTTTAATGGGTAGATGGCAGCCTGTGTTTTGCTATTGTATAATGTGAATTTATAGGAGATGTATTTGTTATGGAGTATTCTCCAAGCTTATCTCACCAAGGAATCCTTTAAAAATGAAACATAGGTGTACATTTACCCAAAAAAAAAAAAAAGAAAGAAAAGAAAAGAAAAAGAAATCTGTGGGGGGAAAAATCCAGTTTGGGAAATATTAGTGTAATGAGTTTTAGAATGAGACATTTATAGAAAGCAAAGGTAATCTTGTTTCTGACCTTTGTAATTGATTAAAGCATCAAGAAGCCTGATTTGAAAGTAAAGAAAATTTTGGCTGGTTGGATAGGAGATTGCCAGTATATGGATAATGTGATTTTAGCATATTTCACTAAAGCATGTCAAATATTAGACAGCTTGCTGTGCAACCTTTAAAGAAAAGCTATTTATCAATCAGTTTGCATCCCCAAGAATTACACATAATGCTGACTTCATTTGTTTTATCATTTCTATATTGTCTGAATGTTCTGAAATAGGAGAAGGAAATGTTGGCACATACTCAAAACTGTGAGTTTGTAAAGAAGATGAAAAGGACAATCAAATGAGCAAATCAATAAATTGTGTATCGACTTAGAACCAAGTATACACAATAACATGTGGCTTTCATCCTACAAACAAGAAATTTAGAATGGTAGAAAGGAAGGCAAGGAGGAAGGCTTGGGAAGAGAGGAGGATGAGAAACGGAAAGGAAGGGTTGCAGGGAAGAGAAAAGAAGGAAAAGAATGAAAGGACACAAGAGGAGAGGGCAAGAACAAAAAGAGGAAAGTATGAGAAAGAGAGGAAGAAAGGCAAAGGAATGGAAGAGCCATGAGAGGAAGGGGGAAGGAAGGAAGGAAGGAAGGAAGGAAGGAAGGAAGGAAGGAAGGAAGGAAGGAAGGAAGGAAGGAAGGAAGCTCAATTTACTAAGCCCAGCAAGTACTGGGCTCTGAATTAGCTTTGAAATACTCGATGAGATTTGTATTAATTATTTATAATAATCACAGCTTATTTTCCTAAGGAGATTTTAATCTATCTGTTGGGAGGGATGTTAATGAAATTATAATTTTATGTAAAATTATTTGATCAAAATTTAACATTTAGGGATCTCTAGAGACAGTAATTCTTTTATTGAGGAAATTCTGAATAGGGGCATTTCTAGTTTTTGTTTATGCCCATGCATATACTATTACTATGTATCACTTAAAACTGTCTCTATGGGGCGCCTGGGTGGCTCAGATGGTTAAGCGTCTGCCTTCGGCTCAGGTCATGATCCCGGGGTCCTGGGATCAAGTCCCGCATCGGGCTCCTTGCTCAGCAGGGAGTCTGCTTCTCCCTCTCCCTCTGCCTCTCCCCCTGCTTGTTCTCTCTCTGTCTCTCTTGCAAATGAATAAATAAAATCTTTAAAAAAAAAAAAAAAAACACTGTCTCTATGCCTCCTTGGTGCTCATTTTGAGTCCCAAGTCTTAGGCGTCTGACATATAAGAGGCTTCACTGTATAATAATCATGTTTTGCTTGCTCTTTTCCCCTTCCTTCCTCCCTTCCTTCTTTTTATAAGCTACAACCTTTTCTACCTGGTAAATAGGGTTTTTGGCAACTTGTAAAATAATTTTTTTAAACATAGTAGTCATGTTCTGTCAGTATGAACTATATATTTAAAGAACCAAAGAAAGGGCACCTGGGTGGCTCAGTTGGTTGAGCAACTGCCTTCAGCTCAGGTCATGATCCTGGAGTCCCAGGATCGAGTCCCGCATCGGGCTCCCTGCTCAGCGGGGAGTCTGCTTCTCCCTCGGACCCTCCCCCCTCTCGTCCTCTCTCTTTCTCATTCTCTCTCTCAAATAAATAAATAAAATCTTTAAAAATAAATAGATAAGCAGCCAAAGAAAATCTCATTACGAGTAAGAATATAAAAGAACCAATACTCGGAGATGGATGGCATAGTGAAAATCAAAAGGCTAAATTCAGCTCTAAGAGGTATTTGGCATATCCTGCATTATTTTTTCAAGAAATGATTTATTTGCCAACATTTTAATGTAGAGAATTTTAGACAGACTGTTTCATGTGTTCTCACAAAAAAATAAAATAAAATATCTGGTAACCCTGTGTTGAAATTCTCAAAGTGGAGCTGAAAGTTACCCACTGTGGATGTTGCAATTTTTCAGATATTTTTGTCTAAAGTGTTTCTTCACTCATTTATGGCTATCTGTCCCTTAAGCATTTGAGGATTGACTTTTAGGTACAATAGTATGTGTTAAAATAGACATATTGACAATTTCCTCAGTAGTTCTCTAATCAATCTTAAAGTTCTCTTGCAAAAATACTCATATTCCTTGGAGGCAGCTTCTCTCATTGCCGGCATATGGATTGAGGCTGGGTTGGGGTCTGGGCAAAATGTAAGCTCTATCTATCTAACTAATGACTGTTCACTTCATTAGAGCTAAGCGCATGGCTGTTCTTGTCACAAGGAGGATGAAAGTTACTTTTCTTCTTTGATCTCAGTGTGCCCTTGAGATTTTTCAACGAGATGAAATTTCAGCCCATGTTGGACTTCAACTAGTATCTGTATAGAAATGCTTCCCCAGGAGCATCAAATGATGTACCAAAGAAGTAATAATTTATTGTTGAATTGCTATTTCTTTTAAAAGAATAATTACTTAAACTAAACCAATGACAGAACGACAAGTAAAACATGGCAAGGATTTACTTTCATCAATTATGTTCCCTATATTGTTTTATCTTGTTAAAAACCTCAAAATGAGGTATATTAATTTTGTAGCTTTTATTTAAACCAAATTCCATTTAAACATTACCATATTTATATTGGAAAACAAGTTTGGGGAGGTTTGCTAGCAATGGGAAATTTTTGTGTTTACTGTAAGTGCTAGAAATAGGAAGTTCAGCCAAGCAAGAAATCAAGATGTATCTATCATTTGTTTGAAAAGTGGGTTGCTTCTGTTAGTCTGTTTCTTATTTTGAGAATGTAGGGAAGAATACTGTGTTTGAAGATATTAGAATAAACATCCTCATGCAGTTTAATGGGTATGGTGACTTGGCAATAAAATAATATTCTTTCAGTATTGTTCAGGATGAGAAATAAGCTGACTCAAAATATTACTTAGCTGTATCAAAAATTTTCCACATTTGAAGTCTACTTTTCAAGTCACTCTCACCCCAAATTTTGCTTACAATTGAACTTCCAAAAGAGAAACCACATTTTATATTTGTCACATGTGGCCATTTTCACAAGTACTATCGGCATAAAATTTGCTTCAGCTGCTATATTTCTAATTAAAAAACATATTTGATGAATTGCAATTCTGCTTAAAGAGGATTTTTTTCCTCAATCAAATATTTATTTTACACAGAATATACATGGTTAATGAGAATGATAATTCAAAGTGAGAGTGACCTTGAAGCTGGTGTTAGGTTAGATGCAGTGAATTAATGAAAACTGGGTAGCCCAACAGATGGCCTTAATTTATGGTTTTAAAATACATGTCAGACAGACCAAAAGGACTAGGTTGTTACTCTTACATTATGGCAGGAATGCCTTAGTCAGATATTATGCTCCTCATAATATGAAACATTTGTTGAGATCCTGTTATGTGAAAAAATATTCAGAAGACAGAATTATATAAGAAAATATTGAGATGGTAGATGATAGAGATAAATGATATATATACATAGATAAACATCATCTATTCCAGAGAGTTTATAATCTACATAGGAAAATAAGTCACACTCTGAAAGGCAAATAATAATAATGATAATACTAGGTGACCTAGGCTGAGTGGCCCGTTAGTGATCAAGGTAGAAGGTAGTCTGGGCAAGGCTTATCCACTGAGACCTGAAGTGGCTGAGGGGCAGATTTAAAATTGAATATTTTCATCAGAGGGCATTTGGAAGAGAAGAGCACAGCAAAGAAGCCGAGAAGCAGAAATTCTTCTGTTATCATGAGGATTAATTGTACAATGAAAATAAAATATTTGAGTTCTAAATATAGGCATGGATAATGCTCCTTTTAAGGAAAACTGGAAAAATGTTGTATAGAAGCCATATACCTACACATTTCTTCTGAGTAAGAGTAAGGATTATGTTAAAGAACAGCTCTTCAGCTGGATTAGGTAGACCATCCCTCCAACATTCAACAGGTTATTTACTTCCTATGATTCCCCTTATCTTTCTGCTTTTGGCGTGACTATTCTTTCTAAGAGAATGATGCTAAGTTGGTCTTGTTATATTAAACAAGTAAAAACAAAATATATAACGGTGTCCCTTATGAGGCAGAAAAGTTTCTTGATGAAGTTTTTAATCACTTTTAGCAAAAATAAAGTTTTAGTATAGGCCCCTGTAGGTATATTTAAGTAAAAAAAAAAAAATCACAGGCATTATTGAATACAAACTAAAATTTGAAAATTAGTATTTTTCTGTAAGCAGAAGAACTTATGAATGAGAAGATGCAGAAAAATGGAATGTGCAATATAGTGCTTTAGAAAAGAAGATGAAACTTTAGATACAGGCTATTTCTGGGTGGGAAAAAGAGGTAACACCCATCCTCTGGGTTAGGTGTTGAAAGATGCATGTAATTCGGTGTTATTCTATGCTTTTGGGCAACCAATTAGAAAAGTTATTACTTATCATGTAATAGCTAATACAGATGAATATCTGCCCCCATCAGCATAAATACTAAATTTAATTTATACTGTTGCCTCCACTGGAGAGAACATTTCCCCCCAAAACATAAAATAGTAAATAAACTATCAAAAAAAACCTTACAATGCATTACCATGATTATATTTGAAGGATCCAAGTCTGTACAAGCCTGTTATTTCTGTTACTCAGATTAAATAAAAATTAGAAGTCATTACCTATTACTTGCAACGTATGAGCTACCCCTGAATGCAGCCTGTTGATCATGATTGCCTTAAATTATTGCACTTAATCCTGGGAAACACAATTTTTCCCACAACTTTCCTAAAAATAGAGATTACTGGTTTATCAATGCTCTGTTTCAGTGTGGAGTGATTCCTATATATTAGCTAAATATCCTTGCACTCTATCGATTTCTTTTTTAGGTTTCTACTTCCTTTTTACTTATTTTCCAGTGCTCTGAACTGCCTGCCTTTTAAAAGGCGACGTTTTCTTCCTCAAAAACAACTTTTATTATACCCTTCAAAATCAGAATGGCATTACTTCATGTTGTTACTTAGTTCTCTCATTAAATTTCTATCCTTCATCATTTTCCAGTTGTTTTTCTCTACTGAAAATAAATATTGGCATACCCTGGGGTGTTTGGACAAAGCTCTATCCTCCTCTCATCACGTTAACCCTTAATTATTAAAACTCTGGGTTCCTTGAAAGAGTTAACATACCCTCTCTTTTCTTAGGTTCTCCATATAGAGACAAAATCACCATAGCAATTCTCCAGCTACAAGAGGAGGGCAAGCTGCACATGATGAAGGAGAAATGGTGGAGGGGCAATGGCTGCCCGGAGGAGGAGAGCAAAGAGGCCAGTGCCCTGGGGGTTCAAAATATTGGTGGCATCTTCATTGTTCTGGCAGCCGGCTTGGTGCTCTCAGTTTTTGTGGCAGTGGGAGAGTTTTTATACAAATCCAAAAAAAACGCTCAATTGGAAAAGGTAAATGTCACTTTTTTACGATTCAAAGCAATTGCTGTTATACTACAACAAATTCTTTTTGATCTTTCCAAGCAAGGGTAATGCTTAGAACACTGACCGCTAATTGTCCTCTGCCATTCATTCTCTAACGGAGATTCACAAAAAGAATCAGGATCACCTTTGTGCTTTTTAAGTTACATGAAACTGTTTAAATTAAAGCCAGCTTCAGAACAAGTGACTATTTCTCCTGTTATTGAAGCCTGAGACAAAGAGACACTTTTGCGCTTGAAGTTCATTGCAGTTAGTTTAATGGAGAAATGCAATTAAGGAAGGAAGCAAATATCGGAAATTGTAATATGAAGGAAGAAATACTTCTCTATAGATAAAATAGGTTTTAAAATACAATCCTGAAGAACGGTTAGAGGGTAGATGAAATTTTTATTTGAAGATTTTTAGTCCGATAAATTTCTAATTGAAAAGAAGTCTTAACTTGCATGGTGGAAATTACAGTTAATTTTCTAAATTAGTGAATGTGTGAAAATATTGTCATTCCTTTCATGCCATTTAATGCTATTCTTAGTAAGTCCTTTATTCCTTTGCACCAGAGTCTTTAGAAGAATATATATAAACCTCAAAAATATTGAGACTATAGCTTTTTTCCCGAGATTTTAATACATTTAGTCTTTGGTACAATTGTCTTTATATTACATTCTTGAAAAATTTGTGAATCTCATTCAAATATATATTTCTGGTGCTATAATTTCCTCGGTTCTATAAATATGAAGAATATTTATAGAAAAATCTCTCTTTCAGATGGTACATGACCCTTTTTGTATGTAAATTTATAGCTCTGAACATGAACTACTGCTTTACAAGTTTTAAGTCTTCTGGCACCTCATTTACTTTTTGTTTATAAACATCTCTTTTGTTTTTAACTTAAAAAAAAGTTTTTTAGGGCTTAACCTTTAGACCCTGTGTCACAGTGAGATTGTATTTTCTTTCATATTTAAGAGGTTTATGAACTTTTACTGGTAAACATGAGGAGCAAAATATGAAATTAAAGGTAATATCATACATTAATAGAAGGTAAATACATTTTGCTAATATTCTTTGAACACTGACATCTGTAAAACTATTTTTGAAAAACAAAAACATTTTTCCTCTGTCTTTGGTAATTTTTGTTGCAATTACTTCTCCTTTCTGAAACCAAAATTTTGGATACAGCATTTCTATATTTTTACTTGACTGTAGTATTTAACACTTAGAAATAATGTTTTTATAAGTAAGTATTTTGATAGTCTCCTTTGGTCCTTGAGTAAAATAACCAATTCGAAAGTTTGAAAAATTTAGAAAATCATATGATTTATTTCTCCACAACATTCAGGATGGCTGTATCTGCTGACTTGGCTAAATCAAATATTTGTTTCACTAGTGTGACCTACGAATAAGTCTCAATAACATAACATTTTTATGTCATGATCCTTTGTGTAATGTCAAAATCAGTTTTGAAATCAAATCCAAAGAACAAATCAAAGACAAAAGAACATTAGCTCATCAATGTCCGTTTTTACTATAACTTGGCAATAAATGTGTCCTTTGGTTAGGTAATACTTAAAATGAGTCCAAAAATTACAGAAGGAATCTGGGGCTTTCTAATTGGAACCTCAAATCTCCATATGCAATGATTATCTTTCAGTTATAGCTCAGTGTTAAAATAAAACCAATGAATTAACCTCCTGATATATGTGGTATTCTATTGCGCTTCTCTGTCCTAGCCATATGATTTGCCTAGGCCATGTCTTAAGGCACAGTTAGTCTATAAGCATTCTGTTAAAAAAACAAAACTAAAAAACCCCAAAACAAAGAACGTAGGGATTTAATTCTCTAAAATAACCTTCTTCATACTTACTATAAAAAACTAGCTTAGTTGAAATTCAGCTTTCTTGAATTTCTGTGGACCTGTATGACCTTCTAAAACAATTAGGAAAAGGAAATTAATGTACCTTTTTTGACTGAAGCAGATGAAACAAAAGAGACAACTGTGTTAATATTACATGAGGATTATTAGTCACATTCCCCAGTGCTTTCACACTCTGTCTCCACATAACTTTCATAATGAAATCCAAATTCCCTAGCCTAGCAGACGAGGCACTTCAGGACCTGTCCCTGTCTACCATTATAGTTCGATTTTTTGTTTCTCCCCAATTTGCTCCTTTTCTCCAGTCAAACTAAATTACTTTAAATTTTCCAATGTCATCCAGTTTTTCAAATTTTCTTCCACTTGACTTGAGCAAATCTTGACCATTTTTCTACCTGACAAACTCCCACTAGTCATTTTAGACTAGTGTCATTCAAGACTAGGTATCAACTTGTCCAGAAAGCTTTCCCTAATCAATAGAGGTAATGGTTGTGAGTACAGGACACAGCTGTTTCCACAAGGTAGTGTTAGGTTTTCATTTCCTATTCCGGTGGAAAAAAATATGATGTGCATATCTTACTTTATATTTACTTTGGTGATTTCAGGTACTGCCATCATTCCAAAAACATTTTCTACCCCTTTGAGAAAGTTGGGAAGGTTTTTTGCCCATTTTAAACTACATCCATCATTATGTCTAGATACCTTTTCTCTGTGAAGCCTATGCACATCTCCATTCTCCCTTAGCACATTATTTTATTCATATTTGTTGGTTTCTCTTTGTGGTTGCCTCTCTCCGGACTAGACTCTCAGTTCCTTTAGGACAAAGACCTAGTGTTTTTGGTTTGTATCTCCAAGGTCCCAAATAGTGCCTGTTGGCATAAGATAGATTGATCTACCATCTATTTATTTATTTATTTACATCTTTCTTTCTGTCTATTTAAATAAATAATGAAGTTGGTTCCAGGAAACTATTTAGAAAAGCATATCATAAAGAATAAAAAAAGAACTATGTTTCTATATAGTTCAAAAGAACTGTGTTTATAAAATAAATACTTACGGATTTATTAGAAGTGACCCATTTTTATGTATTGTGATAAATTAGTTTCTTGGGCTCCATTATTTTTTATTTCTCTTGAGGAAAAGATTTTATTTAGTTGAGCTGTACAGTTTGTTTAACACCTTACTTAATTTATTAAAATTAACCATAAAATATTCCTAGATTTTATCACAGTCAAGTTTATTTACACTTATAATTGTGACTTTAATTATATTTCTTAAATTTTAAAAGTAAGGTAAATATTTGTGATCATTCATTTACTCAATATTTATTGAGAACTGAACATGCAAGGAATTATATTTTGCACATTGAATGTAAACAATGATATAGTATTCATAATTCTAGCCCCAGTGTGCTTTGCTCTCTCTTCCCTTCACTTTCTTCATTCTTTTCCTTCTTTCTGTAGGCTATAGTATTCCAGGATTTAAAAAATAAAGAAATGTCCCATCTTTATCTAAAAAGGCCTCTAGACATGATATACACACAGTTCTAGGTGAATATGAATCTTATGGATAAAAATTTATGAATAGCAAATAGCATGCATTTTGTAAAATATTAGTGGAGCAAATAGGTCTTGATGACTATAACTTTTTTAGATTTTTTTATAATTAGGAGTAGTGTAAGAAAGTATCATTTTTAAATGAAGGAAGGTTAAAACTGAAAACAGAAGAAATTGCTGAGATATATAGACCCTAGAACTTCAAAAACCGTAAATTGCATTCCTTTCAGATAGCCACAAGATGGTGTATTACAATTTTGAAAATACTTCATGGTTTTAATTTTGATGCAAATATTAATACATCAAAGATGCATTGCTTTTCATTTATTTGAACTTTTAAAATAAGTAGGTATTTATTTTTCTGATTTTTCCAAAGTATAACTTGGCCATTTGGAAAGATCCTCAAAATGTTTTTCCTTTCTGAATGTGTCTGAAACAGTAATCAACATGTACATTTTCTAATTGATTTTTTCTTGCCTTACCTGTTCCCTGACTTAAAAAATATTATTACTTAAGTTTCATTCAGTAAGAATCCAAGAAACTGTTATACATTTGAGGCAATTATCAGCGAATTTCAGGTTACGTGGATTTGCTTAAAAGGTCCTGTCTTACTTAAAACTGAAGAAAGCTACTTAAGATACAGAGTTTTGTTTTGTCTAGTAATAGTTATGATAATATATTGGTTTTGTAAGCATAAATTGGAAGTGATTGTAATTATTTTAATTTTAATTAAACTATTTTATGACAGAATTATGATTCATGTTTAAAATCATTCAACATTTCTTAAATATTTTAACATGTCCTCTTTTAAAAGATGTACATAATTCTGACTTCTTTTGATTTCCAGCAAGAATAGTAATGTAACTTACACAGTTTAATTTTTTGTCTGATTTATATACAGAAATATTTTCTTTCCCATGCAATTGAAAATGGATTTGCCTGTAAAGATTATTTTCATTGAATAGTTTGAACATGAATCTTTGGGTTTCCTGACATGAAAAGACTTAGCAACAAAAATATTCTTTCTTATTACTTAAGTATTAGCAAAATGTAGTCAAAATGTCTGAGAAATAAAAAAATATAAATTATTGCTCAGATATTGAATTTGTTTTGATTTGAGCTTTCCTTTAAGGTGATTGAAGGACATTTTAAGAACTACTTGGTATTGTTGTTTTCCAGGATATAGTATATTTTAGTCAATGTTGTTATTTGTATTATAGAACACTGGTCTATCATACTCCAGATAATCTCTAAATAATGATGTTTTTCCAGACACTGAAAGTTAAAAAAAAAAAAAATTTGGAGGGCACATAGAATGCTCTTCAGTCTACAGTTGAATAGCAAATGGTAGGAGGAAGCTGTAACTCAGAGTAGAAGGACCAATGAATGAAACAGTACAATTGGGGGGAACGACGAAGAGAAAATCAGAGTGGGTTAGTTTAAGCCTGCAAGACTAGTAAAAGATTATTTACAAGGAAATCGCTTTTCAGCGCTGGCTGAATCTGTATTTCATGGAACCAGAAGAATGAAAACAGGTTATCGCTTTCAGAATGCTGAAGAAATTTGTTCTATTGGGAGCAATGCTTTTTAAAAGAGGTCGTTTATTGGACAAGGCATAGGAATGCAAACACTGCTATAAATCATCAGTAAAGATTTTATTTCAATATTTACCTTTTGCAAGTAATGCCTATTAGCAAACCACAGAACAGCTGTGCTTTGGAATTTTAACTGCATTTAACTTTTTAGAAGTTAGAAGTTCTAAGTATATTTTCAGTATAATAAAATTTAACCATAAAGTATGTTGCTATTCAGAAGTTAAAAGCTGCAAATAGACTTTGGACGAATAGTCCATTTTGTATTGTTTTTATGTTACTGCCTTTCTCTGAGAGCAGAACATCTCTCAATTTCTACCAATGACCTATATAAGGATTACCTAGATGGCTTTTAAAAATGTTTTCACATAGAAATGTAAAATCACACTTAAAAATGAAATGCCAATCTTTATTTTATTCACTAATTTGTTCCAAATCATCCAAAGGATTTTTAAGTCATTTGTGTATGATTAAGCCAGCCTCTATTTATGCACATAAATGATGTTTTAAAATTAAGATTGTAGCTGGATAGATAATAATTTTACTATCTTATTTTTATAAATGACTTTAGAGTTTCTAAAGAGTAATATCTCATTTGAATACAAAGTTACCCTGAGAACTGTGCAAATATCATTATCCATATTGTGCACATGAAGATAAGTATCTCAAGGGTCAAGTGTTTCCCAAAGTCAAAGATGCCTACTCTCACACTTTTTAAGCTATAGCATTTTGCACAAAATGGAGGTAGAATATTTAGCTAGTCTTCCTGATAGTTTTTCTTCCTGAAGTTGCATTGATGCAATATGTGGAGTGGGAGTTTGAATTAGATAAACAGATTGTGGGCTTTGATCTTAAGCACTGTCTAGTTATTTCACTTTCCTAGACAATTAAGCATGAGTTTTGGAATTACAAAAAAAAAAAAAAAAAGAAGAAGAAGAAGATTTGGGCTCCTTTCTCAACTTTGCTCGACTTTGGATAAAATTACTCAATCTTTCTATACATCTCTTAAAATAAACAAATAAATGGGTTAGGAATATACCATAAATGAAAGTGTTTTAAAAATTAAGATAGTTAATATACATTGAGTATTTTGCATGTGTCTGGCATATAATAAGCAGCTATTGCTATAATATACTTATTTTATTCATAAAGCTGATACATTTTAACTGCTGAATCTTAAAAAGAGAGAGCTTTCCTGGAATTCAGCATTAGATATTTGGATGTTACGCATTTTGTTGAAAATTGTATCATTATGACTACTAGCAAAAATGTGATGATTAACATTGCTTTTTCTTAAAATGCATTTCATAGCTGTATTGACTAAAGTGGTGTTGAAGCTTGTCAGACCTTATTCATTGATTTTTAGAACTTAAGTAGGGGAAGTGTAAAAATGTATAATGATGCTTCATTTTTCTCTGTCTCACTGTATTTGCTAAATGCAATATAAAGATATTCAGTAACTGTTTCTGTAAGAGCCCAGGTTTCTGAGAATATTTTAATCTTTGGTTAAGTTTATCATTGTATAATAACCCCAGCTAATGCATAGGTTGCTTTGTCATTTTATTCATTAAAAAATGTATTTCTTTTTGCCCCATATTTTTTTTCTGTCTGATTTATTGCTTACTATTCAAAAATTAACATTGATTAAGAGCAGAGTCCAGGTAAAAGTCTCCACTGAAATTCAAGTCCCTCTTCAGGAGGCGGGCTGATATAATAAAAGCATTCATAGAACAGTGGTCAAGAGAATAGCGCTCTTCTTTGAGCTCTGATAACAGTTGTATGCATAACCTCGGGTAGATGATTTCTTGAGTTTGAATTTCTCTAGCTGTAAAATTAAAGTGATGAAGCAATAAGATCACTGCAGAACTTGCGTGTAAAACATCCTGTCTGACAGCCGCGCAGCTGATCTAAATAACATATTTTTTTCAAAATGAGAGCTGCTCTGGAACTGAATATCAAGATCAAAGTTGCTATATACATTTTTGACATGAGTGTCTTAACAAGTCATTTTCCATCTCTCAGTGCTCACTGTTACATTCATATAGCCTGAGGTCAATTTATACTTCTGATGAATATAGCATTAGCTCTTTGATATTTTAAAAATCCTGTCAATTAAGAAGAGTATAAATCAAAAGGAATGTGTCATATTAAATGACAACTATTTTCCTCATTTAATACACCAATATTTATACAAAATACCATGTATTATGCTCTATATACTTTTATGCCATTTTAGTTATTATTTAGTTGATTTAGTTTTATCTAATGTGGGATAATTTTATGCAGGGATCACACTGACTGTTTGGATTTGTCTTTCTGACATGCAACTTGGAATTCTTGGTCAAATGGCCTATGGCATCAGAAATTAATTAGAAAAGCATCTGAGAATGGACTGGTTTATCCATAATCAGTGAACAAACTAAAGGACAAACTCCAAACAAGTTTAGTTAATATATGCTAGAATATTGAGCTACAAATCTGATAGAAGGAGCTTGAAGATGTTTTGGTGGGATTTCCAATAGGAACTATATGCATAAATGGTTGGAAATTATTCTGAATGAATACTGGAGTATCATTTAGTACATTTTATACTATCAAAGAATAGGACAGCAAGACACATAAGAAAGTTTTCTCCTTAAAAAATAAATACAGAGTGAGTAATATCTTGATTATTTTACCTTTGGGTGATAAATGACTACATATATTCAACATGAAAGTGACGAGCTTCAAAGTTTAAAAATTCAAATTGGTTATTTTTCATCAGTTGCTGTTTTAAAAGAGACATTGCTAAATATAAAGATCTTAACTTAAAAATGTAGTTTATGCCAGTGTTCAATGTGGAACATATTTACACCTAGATTTCTACTCTTTAAAAAATCATGTGCTTCACCAAGTGCTGTCACATCATGCGATCATATAAACACATCTATAAGTTAGTAAGTTAAGCTATTAAGAATAAATTATTCTATACACCAATAATGATATTCTTGAGAACATTTTTCTGTGGACTATTTATGTTGTCTTATTATACTCAAAATAAAAATACAGCTTTATTAAAAAACAATGTAAATATAGCCAAATTTATACTTTTAAGATTTCCAGGCCTTCATCATTTCTAGAATTAGTGATGTGTAAATACAGGTTGCCTCATTAAATATAGTGAATTTTATAATGAGTTTTACTAATTTAAATGCAATTATACATGCTAACAGCTCAAAGATTTAAATTTTCATTTTCAGGAATCTTCTATATGGTTAGTGCCACCCTACCATCCAGACACTGTTTAGTAAACTTTTGAAACTTACTAAAAGAGGTTTTTAATAATGGTTAGTATCCTTGTGCCTTTCTTTTTTCTTTTTGTAGTCTTGTTATATTAATGTGGAGAAACATTTTTGTGGTTGTTTTCACCCTAAGAAACTTACCTTATTTAATGACACAATTTGTGGTTTTCCATTCCTAAGGAAAAGTGATTTGATTTTTCAACATAGTTTTCTTTTTCTTCCTGCCAGCCCCCTCCCTTCCTGCTTTTCCTTCACCTGCCTCCCTCCCTCCCACATTCCCTCCTTCCTTCCTTTCTCCCTTTTCTATTGCTCTCTTTTTCTTTTATTCTTTCTTCTGCTCTCCTTTCTCCTCTCCTCCTCCCCCCCCCACTTTTCCTTCTTCTTTATTACAAGCCAGAAAACTCCTGTTAAGTGCACTTGGGTTTTTCAAAGCCTTATTTCATAGTTCAACAAAAAAGACATTTTTCAAAATTCCAATTATTATATGAAGTAGGAAAGATATAGTCTCTTGAATGACAATGTTCGAACTTTATTTAAAAGTTAGACATAGTAATTTTTGGGCAACGCAAAGCACAGAGAAGCAGCTATAATCCACAAGTATATCTCCAGTTTCAACTTCAGATTCTTCCATAGATTGCAGTATGGAATTTGCATTCCAAAGCTTAAAAAAAAGTAAAGAACATGTGTTTGCCTGGTGCTACAAGTGAACAGTACTTTATGATATCATTAAGTTCTTTAAATTTCCCCTGTTTATTCTAAACTCCTGCTCAGATCTTAAGGTTTTCATAGTTTTTTGAAGGGTTAGAAATATTCTACATGTGAGAAGAGAACCTATGGTCTCACAGTGACTTTATTAGCGACCTAAAGTAAAACTACTTTTTAGGTAAACTGACAGTGATAGATCAAAAGAGAACTGGTAAAATTCAGCTCATTCAGAGAGAAAAAATTTAATAAAAGTAGTAATTTGACATTAAATAACCAAAGCTGTTGGTTGGCTGATTAAAGGCTGTTTGACTGAAATGTTCACTTTCTAATAGCTTTGTAGGTTAGATAAAGCCTAAAATGGTATTGGTGGGGTTACATGTTTATAATTTTCAGAGTTTCTAAATTTGTAAATATAATTCATTTAAGATAATTTAATTTATGAAAGATGGAAGTATTGTGATCTTTGGTGCAGGTTTTTTTTACCTACATTTTATATTACACAGCATTATAAATGTTATATATTATATAAAATTGTCTAAAAAGAGCTTTATATGCCTTTATTTGTAGTCTGAAGTTAAGTCTAGGGTACTAAGTTCAGTTTACTCTTTAACTTACTACAAATAAAATTGAGTCATTTCATCTTTGAATGGATATGTATATTTATAAGACTTTTTTTCCAAAGGAAATCAATTGTGTAGGCCACTCTCTTAGTACGGACAGAAAATTAATTAATATATCTATTCCATTATTTTTTGAAGCTAATATATTCAAAATGTCTACAAATCGAGTTTGCCAAGAAGAGGCTGTGATCAATTATTTAAACATATGGGAAATTTATTCATTTTAAATGAAGGCTTATTTCAAACAATTCAACGTTATTCACATCCTATAACATTATAAAGTGTCAATGGCATCAAGTTCTGACCTTGTTATATTATCTAATCAATTCTTCTGTTAAATGTTTCAACAGAGAGCCAAGACTAAGTTACCTCAAGACTATGTATTCTTCCCCCTTTTGGAGTCAGATTTTTCCATTTCTACAGTGTTGTCATCATCACCATCTTCATCATCATTATCATCATGTTCTTAATAAGTACATCTAATAGTAGGTATTAAGCAATGAGAAACAGTGTGTCCATATACTGGCTGTCAGGTGTCATATAAATCCTTTAAGAGAAATATAATTCATGAACTTCCGAACTGTAAAATTTAACACATTATAAATAATGCATGGCAGTAACTGTAGTTAATGGGGAATTCATGTGTAACATTTAATCACCACCCTTTATAAGTACTAATAAATTAATATTTTTACTAATTTAATGTTATTAAGCAAATACCAAAGTCTTACCTTTATTAATCAGGTATCTTGTATACATGCTTACTAAGCTTCTGAAAAAAAATTTTTTAAACAATTGAATTAAACACATTGTTAGGTAAGAGTTCAAATATTAGGGTCATGTGTAGCTACAGTTAAAATTCAGTCAACATTTAAAGGATACATGTGTGTTCAGTCAGTTCCATGAGAACTTGATTTCTGCTCTTTACAGTTTAGTGAGAGGGATTCATAGAAGTCCCAGAGGCCGGATAGAAAAAAACATGACAATGAGTGCAAAATACTAAAAGGACAAAACCAAATTGAGCGAAAGTAATGAGCCTGGTCAATTGGAAAGTGATTTCTGAATAAGTTAAAGAGTGAATCATGTCCTGAGGTAAAGGGGTAAAGTTGGATTGATATGAAGGATGAAAGAACTCTGCAGGGTCCTAGAGTGAGGAGAAGCAAAGGAGAAAACCCTGAAGTCCAAGCAAAGAAGAGTGTGTTAGAGAAAAAACAAATGGGGAGGGTGGAAAGGAAGGGGGGAAGCTAAATCAGAGAAGTCATGAAGGGGGAAAAAAAAACAGATTTGGATTTTACCTGTTTCTTAGACAAAGAAATGCTATTAATAACTGGTTTAAAAATAGATTTTTTTTCTGGTATCTGTGAGCCTTTTGGGAAGGAATAGCCTAGACATACAGTTGAGAAGACCACTAAGGAAACTGTTCAGGAACGCATAAAAGAGAAATGAGGATATAGCTAGGAATGGACAAGAAGATACTAAGACAGGGTCAAAAATCACGAAATTGGGTTATCAGGATATCTTGCTGGCATCTCAGGTATGAGCTGTAGGAAGTGACTTCCCTTTTTTCTGAATCAGTTTTTGTCACAGAGATGCTTACTTTAATCCAAGGTGTTGGTTTGAGTGTCACAAAAGATTATGCGTGCAAAATATTGAAAAAACATATATGTTATTAAATATTGTTTGGAATTAGCCTAAGCTGATAAACAATAAAGCAGCAACACCTAAAGCAAAAAATAAGCCTTCACACGCAAATTTAGTTAGGTTTATTTCATTATGTTTTCATATCACTTTTTGGAGTTGTGTAAATTTTTCATATTTGTCCACATTTTTGGTCATTGTCCACATTTTTAGTTCTTACACAGGAAGAGCCTAAGTCTCAGCCCATCTGAATTCCAACTACAATATGCAACTGGTTCATGAATCTGATTTATATGTAAATAACATACGTGTATCTCAATTAGTTGGGGAAGAAGACTGATAAAATTTTGTTTCACATATATGACTCTGTAATAGGAATCGTGAGGAGTGTGTAATAATGAGCCCCAGGTACACAGAATTTCTAGCAAATCTATTGCCAATGAAATGGGAATTAAAAATAATCTTTATAGGGTCATTTTATCTTGATGGGATGAAATATTTGCCAGCTTTCAATTATCAAGCTGATGTTGGCCAAAAAATGTTAATATTTGTTCATGTACTTTTAACGTGCTACAGTTTGTCATTTCATGATTAAATCATATTTGTTTGTAATCATCATCAATAGTTTTATAGACATAATCACACAAAGATATAATGAGTACCCAAAGTTATCTTCCATGTTTTTATGTCTAAATGTGTGAGTACTACTTTTGTTCCGTTTTGAGATGCACAATGGAAGAATCCATGTTTAAAGAAAATTTTCATATTTCATGCTGTGATCTAAAAAAGTAGTACATGTCTTCTAATCTGTTAAAAGATCAAGAATGGATTTCTGGTTACTGATTTGTGTACATGCGTTTGTATTTAAATTTTAAGGTAGATCTATATTTTATGATGTTAGTCAATTTTACATCTGAAAATCTTAACATAGACATCTTCTATGCATTCCTTGTTGGCAGTTTATTTCACTATCAGCTGGAGATTTTCTTTAAACTAGCCCACTTGACAAAGATACTTTAATGATCACGAGTTGTGTATTAAAAGTGCAACAACCGCTCTCACCTTTATAATGAAATTTTTCAAACCTTCAAGGCTGCAATGTTGACAAGCCTCTTGAAAGTGATTTTAATATTATTGCTGGGGAGTTGCAGTTGGCCTGTGTTGTAATATCTCACTCTCTGTGTTATTCTTAGAGGTCCTTCTGTAGTGCCATGGTGGAAGAGCTGAGGATGTCCCTGAAATGCCAGCGTCGGTTAAAACACAAGCCACAGGCCCCAGTTATTGTGAAAACAGAAGAGGTCATCAACATGCACACATTTAACGACAGAAGGTTGCCAGGTAAAGAAACCATGGCATGAAGCTGGGAGGCCAAACACCCAAGCACAAACTGTCGTCCTTTTTTTCCAAACAATTTAGCGAGAATGTTTCCTGTGGAAATATGCAACCTGTGCAAAATAAAATGAGTTACCTCATGCCGCTGTGTCTATGAACTAGAGACTCTGTGATCTAAGCAGTTGCAATGATCAGACTTGATTTACAAGCGTCATGGATCAACCAAGTTACACTGGGTTACACTCTTTATCATGGGTTCCTCCCTTCTTTTGAGTGAATGTTACACACGCATTTTGTGGCTGGTTTCAAATGCAGTCCAGTAAGAAATTACAGGTTCCTTTTGAAGTCCAACTGTTGCCAGGAGGTGGAATATCAATGCCCCAAGGGTAACCAGTAAAAAAAAAAAAAAAAAAAATCATTAAGAATAAAAATACTTGGAATCAGCAAAAACTGTAGTGTTACAAGAAACAGTACAGTCTTCTGACACCCAGATAATATAGGTGGTGATGTTACTAGCCCCCAACTACTCGGTATAATGATCATCTGAATAGACGATATGTGTTTATAGGATGTTAAAAAAAATGTAATGCAAAACAAATCTGAATTTCATGGCAAGTGGAATATAAAGCAGATATTCATCAGTGTTTTTCTTTCTTTCTTTCTTTTGACAGTCTGTGTCACTGACTGAGATAGAAATGTCAATTACCAAGGCAATAATGTTTTTTCTTAAATTTACCAAGGCAGGAGATTTAACATACAACTCTACCAGGTCCCCACCCATCCCCTTACACCTTTTCCCCAACCCTGTACCAAGAATAAAAAAGCAACAGTTGGTTCAGAGATTCTGAATTAAAAAGGATAATGTTTTGCAATCGTTGTTGTAAGTTGTAAAAGAAGGGTTGGTATCGATGGTTATGTGGAAAACTGAAGCTTTCATTCTAACATTCAGATATGTTAATCTAAACCCTCGTTCCTGCTATAAACGAACTTGATGGAGCCTGGGCAGATCTCGGTGAAAGGAGAAAGGGGACTGGTCAACCATAGAAAAGTATGTGTGGAGAACTTTGAAGTGGACTGCGTTTATCAGTACAGTCACAATGTTAAATGAACAAAATTCTTGAGCAGTTTTTTTTCAAAAAAATGTTCAGGTTTATTTGTGGAAATGCAAGATTTCTATGAAAATAGTTTTTGTATGGAAATTTTTGTAATACTTTTTATCAACAAAATAAGAACACATGTTCCTGTCAGGGGTGTGATGTCAAGCATGAATGGTAGTGCGTGTGCACCACCAACGTTTGGTGAAAACTATTTTTATCAAGAAAAAAAGGAATCATAGAAGAGAAATATTTTCAAGTTAGATAATATAAAAGCTAGGTGCACTACCACCACTGCTTACCATGCCACACCCCTGGTTTCCACGAGGCTGATAACGTACTGTAATGAACAATTGTGTGTAAAATGGTAAAAGACACAGACCTCTTGACAATATTGTGATAACAGTTGAGTGCACACAGTTTGCTGTTTGAATCCAATGCACAAAATTTAAAAAAAAATCATTAAAATTATGTCCATTTTACTTTCAGCTTTGACTTTCATTTTTCTCTTGTATGTGTATAAGAATGCACAGTATGTTCATTGCTTGAGGGGAAGTCCACTTCCTGAAGCCTTCTAGGTCATCAAGGATGGCCACTGCCCAACCACCTGGAGAAAAGAAGAAAAAGGCTCAGTGAGGAACTCCGCAGATGTAGGAAAAGCTGGACAGGGATAGATCCTGTAATCTTTCAGTTTAGGGCAGTTTAAATGAGAAAAATAGCAGTTCTAGAAGTAGCAGTCATGATCTTGCTTCTTCTCTGAGAGGATGTTGACTATATTCGATAGGGTTGTGTAAGGCTGTATCATGTTTACTATGTGATATTTGAAGTTCAACTTATGTCCAACCTAAGAACTCCTTTGTGCATCAATAATTCAGTGTAATTCAGCAAAGGGAGAGGAGAAAATAGGCTCAATACCCAACAATTAGTAATGATGTGGTTTAGATGTTAACATCCTAACAGAATGTAGGGTTTAAAACTGGGCGCCTGGGTGGCTCAGTTGGTTAAGCGACTGCCTTCGGCTCAGGTCATGATCCTAGAGTCCCGGGATCGAGTCCCGCGTCGGGCTCCCTGCTCGGCAAGGAGTCTGCTTCTCCCTCTGACCCTCCCTCCTCTCATGTGCTCTCCATCTCTCATTCTCTCTCTCAAATAAATATATAAAATCTTTAAAAAAAAAGAGAATTTGTTTAAAACAAATAAGGTAACCATCTTAATTACAGGTGACCCCCCAAAAATAAATAAATAAATAAGAAAAAGCTCTGTATTTTTCAAACTCGTAGAAGTTACACAATCAAATTGCTAATATCTGATTAAATTAAAAATTAAATACCCAAGTATTTTCAAAATTTCTAATGTCATTTTTAATTAAAATTCATATTTCAATGAAAATTTTGACCCCAAATTTAATGTTAGACAGTTACACAAACCACTACTAAAAATCTCAGCATTTTTTTTTTTTACATGGTAAATAGCTTCAATATATATCATAAAAATGTTCAGATTTTGGATAATATTAAGTTTCTTATCAATCAGATTCTAATCAGATTTTAAAGCATTTTTTAAGTTCAATTCTTCCTTATATTAAACAAAATAATAGGCTAGAAATGACAACTTTATTATTTTCAAGTAAACAGAAAATAATTATTTTGATTTTTGGTAAAATGTGGCAATTACTTTATTCAAGTATTAAATTTAACAATTTTGAAAAGTGTAAAAAACTGCTGTGTTTTTTACTCTAATGGTAATTTAGAATATATAAACACTGTATAATATTTAATTTTTATCCTTTTCCTAAAAGGTTTTCTATGTTATTGCCAAAACAGATTTTTCCGTACTTATTAGGTACTTATGCATATATGAAATACTATTCTTTTCTCTTTTTTTTGAGATACTATTCTTAATCTTAATAAAATCTTGATTACTTTCAAAATAATTTCAACCAGGGGCGCCTGGGTGGCTCAGTCGTTAAGAGCCTGCCTTCGGCTCAGGTCATGGTCCCAGGGTCCTGGGATCGAGCCCCGCATCGGGCTCCCTGCTCCGCGGGAAGCCTGCTTCTCCCTCTCCCACTCCCTCTGCTTGTGTTCCCTCTCTCGCTGTGTCTCTCTCTGTCAAATAAATAAATATACAAAATCTTTAAAAATAATAATAATAATTTCAAACAGTGAAAAAAATGTGTCCTCTCTTTGGGAAGGTAGTACATTAGAGTAAGGATCATTCTCTAGCATAACAAATTATAAGAAGGAATGGAAGAGAACACATGTTACAATCAACATAAACTGACAACTGCAGGTAATCAATGGAGGCACATATACCATAAATAACTCTAGCACTACGACACACTATGTGGATATATTTACATATGCCATAACTAAATAACCTTAACCAGATGAAAATACCAGTGATTTATATTTGTGTGCGTATGTATACACACAAATCCGTATTTGTAATATATATATATATATATTTTAAAGCTAAGTAACCCTAACTATGAGAATACCAAGGAGATATTCACATATTTACAGATGAACAACCCTATCCACTATGAGAACACCAAGTGGATATATTTTATCTTACAAATGTGATAAGGATATTTTATTAATTAAAATGTTTCTAATATTTTGCAACTCAGTTACATTTTTGTACAAGTTTCTTGTTATTATTGAATGAGTATATATACTAAACACTAATGATTTAAAAGTATTTTAGCATAATGATACTTTTTAATATTTGTTTATTATGAAATATACATACAACTAATTGTATGCCATGCGTATGTACAACAGAATCACACATGTGGGTTGTTGGGTGCACCAGAAGTTGTTCCCTGGGAATAGGCTGTTCTATATATTCTGTGACTAGGCTTATTGCCGCTCACCTCCAACTCTGAAATGTAAATTTAAGCAGAGTACTGTCAGAGAGAGAAGAGAGGGCCTGGCTGTTTCAGGGAAACAGGGCACAGAGTGTACGAGAAGAACTTCATCAGTGTCTGATCAAGAGAAACAAAGTATGAATGACAATATGGACTAGGCTCACCTGAGAATTATCTTTTCAGATTTAAAAGGTAGTACAATGGCAGTGAGGATTTTGGTCATGACAGCGCTGAATGTATCTGTAATTTGAATCACACTGTTCCAATGTGGACTGATGATTAGCCCTCTGTGTCTGCAGCATAGTTATTTTTGTGAGATTCCTCCCTTCTTTTGCCTTCTCAGGATCCTCTTAGTCTCAACCGTGTTGCATCTCCTGTTGCCTCTAACATATGTCCTCTCTTTTCTAAGTTTATCTCTAATTTTGGTGGCTTCTTGAGAATTCCAGGACAGGTCCGTTTTTTGAGATATTTTTGAAAAAGCCTGTATATGTCTGAATGCTTTTATTCTACTCTCATAGATAAGTGTTAGTTTTGCTGGGTGCAGAGTTCTAAGTTGAAATAATTTTACTAGATAAATTTCAAGGTATCCTTTCATCGCTTTCTTATTTTGAGGCTACTGCGGAAAAACCTAAAATCATTCAGATTCCTGATGCTTTGTGATTTTTTTAAGCTTTTAGGTCTGTATTCTCAGCATCCTGAAATACCCAAGTGATAGGCATGTATCTACTTTTATCCACTGGGCTGGGCTCTTGCTAATTTTTTCAATTTAGTCACTGTTGTCCTTGAGTTTGGAGAAAATGTTCTGAACCATTACTTTGAGAATTTCCTTTTCTCTGCTTCCTGTGTTCACTCTGATAACTTCTCTTAACATTAAATTATTTTAATTTTTATGAGTTCTTATTTTATGGCCACCATATCTTCTATCTCTGAAAACATTAATAGCAATCCTATGAAATTCCCTTCTGTTTCCTCCCAGTTGCATTTTTTCTGCTTGCTTATTTGGATTCCTATCTTTTATTTTAGAGGTTTCCTTCAAATGTTTGTCTTAAATTCTTAGCAACCTGTTAATGATTAAGAAAAGGTGACTAAAGTCTCAGTTGGAAGTTCTACATGCACAAAGGTGTAATGGAGAATGTTTATCTAATTTGAACTTTGCCATAGATTAATCTAATTGGGCTATTTGTTGATGAATCCTTCAAAATCTCTCTTTTGATCTTTCCTCTTGGGCCTATTAGATTCTCATGAAAAGTTTCTTGCCTAGAGATTAAGGCCCTGACTGCCAGTGTTCTGGTAAGCATTGTTTAAGAGAACAGGAGTTCTCCACATTCTGAATTCAGAACGACTAAGGCCACTTAACCACCTGTTTCAAATTTAGTAATTGGGCTTTCAGCTGGACCTGGCATCCTCTAGCCTGGAGTACTTCATTTTTTTCTCTTTTGAGAATAACACACTATCACTTCACTGAATTTGTCGAGAACAGGCTCCCAGAGGTGAAGGAAAGGGAGGGGAATATAGGGACCCACTGTTTTCAAAATACATTAAGTCCTCCTTATTGTATTCTCCCTTCTCTATTACTAGTTATTAATGTGGTTTGTACAACTGGTTCCTGTGCCTTTAAGAATTCTGTGATACAGGGCTCCTGGGTGGCTCAGTTGGTTAAGGGACTGCCTTCTGCTCAGGTCATGATCCTGGAGTCCCAGGATCAAGTCCAGAGTCTGGCTCCCCGCTCAGCGGGGAGTCTGCTTCTCCCTCTGACCCTCCCCCTTCTTGTGCTCTCCCTCTCTCTCTCTCTCTCTCTCATTCTCTCCCAAATAAATAAATAAATAAATAAATAAATAAATAAATAAATAAACAAATAAATAAAATCTTTAAAAAGAAAGAATTCTGTGATACAATCTGATTGGTTGACAGTTCCTCACACTGCCCACTTGGGATTCTATTCTTTTGAATCTGCTTAGTCAACTACCATTTGTTCATATGCCCATCTCCTTCCAAAACTGTGTTGAAATTTTCACCTCTCTGTTCTTATTCTTGGAGTTTTATGTATTAAAAAAATCTGTCTACTGTAATTTTTATGGTTGAATAAGGAGCAAAATTTGATGCATGCATTCAACCCTTCACTCTTACCTGAAACAAGACTTCCTTTTAAAGATAATATTATGCAGAAATACAGTATAGGGAGCAAATCAAAATTAGAAATGCTTTGGTTCACATACAGTGGAGGCAGAAGAGACCTTGTTTTTCTAATTGTAAAGAACATATTATCGCCAATGTTTTCTTCTTACTAAATAATTTTTCTAACTTTGTATGTAAAGGGGATACTTTCACCATAAAAATGAATTTCACAAAATGGAGTCCAAGAATATTTCTGAAATGTGGAATGCTTCTATTTTAGTATCTGTCAAATAATGCTAAATTTGGAAGCCAGTGTAATTTATACCCTAAGGGCTTAGGTCTAATTCAAAACATTCCAATTTCTATTATATAAAGCTCAAGAAACATGTGTTATAGTGTAGATAAGGAACACTTTGTTAGTGAACCATGCTGAACTGTAAGATTTTAAGAATTCCTTTTTAATATATTGCCTTACACTATATCTTGTTTTCACATTTATTATGGGGGTAACTTAAAAAAAATATTTATAGGGTGCCTGGGTGGCTCAGTTGGTTAAGCGACTGCCTTCGGCTCAGGTCATGATCCTGGAGTCCCGGGATCGAGTCCCGCATCGGGCTCCCTGCTCAGCAGGGAGTCTGCTTCTCCCTCTGACCCTCCCCCCTCTCATGCTCTCTCTATCACATTCTCTCTCTCAAATAAATAAATAAAAATAAAAAAATATTTATAACCAAATATATCCCTGCCTCTTTACAAAGGAGAATTGCTGTTTTCCTATATTTCAGCTGGAGATTTCTATAATATTATACTTCCAAAAATATAACACTCTCAATTACCAGTATAGTTTACCTTAAAGTCAATCTGTAGATTTATAGTAGAGAGTAGAGTAGTAGATAGTGGATTTGTAGTAGATAGTAGAGTTTACTATCTAATCCAACATTGTTAATGCACTGAAAAATCTATCATAAATCATATATTCCACTCATTTTGATAAAAAGTCAGAAGGTAAGGGAGAAATAAAAGACACACTGCACCTACGCTCCTTCTATAATATTTTAAAAGTATTTTTTAACATTTACCTATATCTCGCTTCTAACTTAAGGTTTTCACATAGTTTATTCTGGCTGCTATACTCCAGCCCCTGTATCCACATTTCTATAAGGAGGGATACAGGAACAAAAGGAAACAGAAAAGCTCTCGTTCCTTTCTTGTAAGGTAACATATCACACACAAGTCGCATGTTACATTGGTCAACTTGGTCATATGCCCACAGTTAGTTGTAAGGCAGGTTTAGAAATGTAGACTTGAATTCGGAGAGCCATGTGCCAGCTAAAAGTCAGGGGTTCGACTACTGAAGAAAATGTATAAACAAGCCCAGGAAACAAACCACAATCTCTGCCATCCCTGGTATTTTATAGTCTCTCACCCAGCCCACCAAACCCGACCTTATTCTGTTAAACCCCTATTTTGCTCACTTACCATTCATGTGCCATCTACCACCACCTCTCTCTCGCTCGCTCGCTCTTTATCAGATACTCTCATATCTTACTATTTTCCTTTACATTCCTATATCTCTTTCCCTAATGGAAACCTGGGTTTTCCCTTATGACAGTATTTGTTTGAAACTCAACGAAAGAAGAAGTAGTTTGCAATTTCTTTGCTCCGCAGAATAATTTCACTTATATTAACCATTACTTTGATTTCCAAGATACGCTTTCTCATTCTTTAAAAAATTGGACACCTTGGTTAGAATTAGCCTGTTACTCTGTGCCCTCCCAACATTAATTGATTATATGTGTGCCCATTTGTTTATATTAAAAAACCAGTGAATTCACAGTATTAACCAAGATACTGTGTATGCAGTGCTGATTGAAAAAGAGACACGTTGCTCGCTGTCATTGTTTAGAGTCTCGAAGAGGATGCTGCTCTTAATCAAATGTGCTAAATATATAAATAGGAATTATACAATGATGTCAGAGAAGTGTTCTTTTTTGTTAGATTCTGAAGAATGATGGGACTTTCCTCAGTAGCTCTCAAGCAGCACAATTTAAGAGGTAAAAATAAAAAAAACAATTGGCTTATATTTATAAAAGATGCACAGAGAAGCATATATTGGAAAAATGAGACATATTATTGATTTGTATCTTCTTCCCAGGAGTATATAACTTCTATTGACTTCAAACTTTGCCACCAGGTAGGCGTCTTCCAGGTGTGGAAAACATAAACTGAGATGTTAATGGTACTGTTACTACATTACTGCCATTCTATTACTCAGGGTGGCAATTTCCCATTATATGCAAAATATGACACTGAAACTTCACCTAAATTTTTCTTTGACCTTTGCTATTCCCATTTGTGTTGATTTTTTCCCTTTGTCCTCACATAGGTACAAGAAAAAATTTCACCAGTACTCCCCACACTTTTAAAAAGGTCATTACTTTTCTTCCAGGGTAGAGGTAAACAGTGACCCAACATTTGACTTTATAGCACTGACAACATCCTTCTTGAAACAGGGCGAAACAGAGTCAAATCCCTATTATTTGGACCCTGTCTAAAGTCTACCAAAAAATGCACTTGAGTTTTTCTCACACAGGTAGTGGAAAATAAAGATACAGGGTTTTATCAGTTTTAATAAAGAAAACTTATTTTAGACTAGAGGATCGGAGTGAGCTTCTCTGACTAAGTGATGTTTGCCCTGAGACAGAGAATGATGAAAAGTAGCCACTCAGCAAAGAGAAAAAAAATCACAAGCCTCTGACAAAGTACATGTAAACGTCCTGTGATAGGAGGGACCATGGCATGTACTAACAAATGGTATTGATGGAGTGCAAAGAAAGCACGGGAATATGCAACCGGGATACATTTAAAATGTATCCTATAGCTAGGAGCCAGGCCTTAGCAAAGTAATACAGGTGACCTTAATGATTTGATCTTTATCCAAAGAGCAATGGCAAACTATTTAAATCTCTTAAGCAGAAACAAGATTGTTGGATAAGATCTTCATTTTGTAAAAACCATTCAGGCTGCAATTTGGAGTACAGTTTAAATAGGTACCAGAGTGGAAATGGGGAGGTTAGGGAAAAGGCCATACCAATAAATTGTCTGGTTAGTTTAGATTAAACTAAGTTGGTAACAGTAAAATTGAATAGAAAGACACAGATTCAAAAGATATTTAGCATGCAAAAATTCACATAATTTCCTGGTGAATTCAATAATAATAAAAGTTGTTAATAATTGTTGTGTCATAATTTACAACAAGTGCTTCATACGAATTATCTCCTCTGATACTTTGAGCAACCCTATGAGATTAGGATTAATACTATCACATTTTATGGACAAGAAAGCTACTGACAGGAGAACTCAAATTAATTTAGAAGTCTTACAGCTATCAAACTCCAACAGGATGACTGCAATGTTGTTTGCTACTATATTTGGTCATAGTAACAAGCAACAATGACATCTTATTGGCTTATAAAAATGAAAGGTTATTTCTCATTCATGAGAAGTCTGCTGTGGGTTTTGGTTTTGTTTCTGTTTCTGTTTCTGTTTTTGCATGTCTTTCTATGGCCATTACCTTCCCTGTGGTAATTCATTATCCAGATTGCTTCAGTCTTTTAGTACCCTCATGAAGCCTTCTCTTACAACACCTTCAGAAAGGCTTAGTAGGATCTATTCACATAGTCCTGACCTATTTTAAGGGGCTCACAAGTGCTGTAGGGGGTTGCAGTCCGAAAGGGGAGAAAATTGGTTCTGTGAGAACTAGCAATATCAACTATGCTATTCAAATCTATATCAGATTTATAGTTTTCCCAACTAATTTTCATCGACTCAAATAGAAATAGAAGGAAGCATAAGCAATTTCTAGATTCATAAGGAAGAAAATGCATGTAGTTTTTGGCACAGGTGGAGATATCTCTGAAAGATCTGAGTGGAAATTTCTTGTAAGAAATTTCAAGTCATTATACATGTATGAGTTAGAGTTTGGAGTAAATGCATAAATAGTAAAGTCAGCATCAAAAAGATATGAACTGAAATAGTGAATGTAAACAAGAATGTCTCAATAAAGAGCACTGACTTAAGAACAGATGAGGGTCTGGGACAAAGCTTAGCTTACTTCTAAACTTTAATTATTGGATAATGGGGGTGGGTTTATAAAGGAGATAATGAATGCGTTGCCAGAGAAATGGGACTGTGATGTTTCACGACTTTATCATCTTTCCCAGCAACCCAGGGAGGGATCTATAGAGCCTTGTCTTAAGTTAGTGTCTGCAGCCCTTAATGTCCTACAGATGGAAAATGAGAACATCTTCAAATTCTTAGCTGCAGAAATGTGATTAACTTATACCAGCTTTGATGACCAGAACAGTAATGATATAGATGTTGTAAATAGGAAGAGTACTTGGCATCTACTGGCAGCTCAGGCTGTTATTGGTAGTGGAAATCACACTGACATCAGTGGCACATATTCCTGAAACTCTGGCCAGCACATGGTAGTGATGTTGGTTGGGTGCTTCACTTCTGGAACCGTCGCTAAACCAAATCCAAACAGACAGGGTTTTTATCTCAGTCTTCCCACCATTGCTCTGGGTAACATAAGTCTGTATGTTATTTGAACCTTGCCATCTTGTAACATAAGGAAACTCACTTAGTGGGTCTCATGTAATTAATGCCATCCTAGATAGTCTTGCCCATAGGTGGTGCCATTTCCCGTGAGCATCCACCAATGCCGTGCCTGATCTCCATGTCAAGGTCCAGAAGAGGTTGAAAGGAAGGCAGGACCCTGCTGAAAATGCTGTGTGTAGGAAGGGATTCATAATGAATAGACGCTCCAACTCAACACTTTCTCTTGTCCGAGCAAGATTGCATATGAATTTAAAGGTGTGCAGATACTTTTTGTGGTTTTTCGCAGTTCCCTACAGAACACTGGAATGTTCACCTTGTGGTAAAACACTGGTGTGCAGCAACCACTCTTTAGGCTACTGACTAAGTACACATAGCTGTAACATATTCTTGAGTTCTCAGACAAGCTCTTAAACAGACTATGATATAAGATTGATAGAAAATGCACCCCCCCTTTTTTATAAGGCAACAAGACATCAACAAGAATAAACTTCATCTACAATAGGGAACCAATAACAATCCTGAGCCCCTTTACTCCAAAGCAATTTTAGTAACCCTCATGTCTAGCCGCATCCTTGCCTCCAGTGACACTAGGAATAAACCCTCACTCTTGAGTATCAAACTCTGAAATTACTGTCTCTGAACGAAAGCTCTTTTTTCTCCCACTTTGTTTTACTCCCATTTCACCTATACCCTCATCATTCCCAAGCTTTTCAGTAATTTTAATAGTTCCTTATATCTCTCCTTTCCTCTACTTACCTCCTACAGACAATAAGACAGTGGAAATGAGAATTTTCAGAGAGGCAGAAGGATGTATAGAGAAAAGAATTATGATAGTCTATGTTTTCTGAAACTTCCTTTTAACTTAAAATTATGTTACTAAGATTTGCTCATATTTTTGCTGATAGCTCTTGTTCACCATTTTTCACTGCTGTATAATATTTCTTGACTAAATCTACCATTACTTATTTATTTGTTCTCTAGTCAGTGGCTACTAGAATTTTTTTAAGTTATGTATTGTACTAGTACGTGTGTGTATATGTATATATATATATATATATACATATATATACACACATATATATATATATATGTCTTTTGGTATCCATGTGTTAACATATTTATTAGATATACATACTCTGAGCTTTGGAGTATGTCAAACTTCTACTCTCCAACACTGCCAAAACCTGCACCAGTCAGCACCTAAATCATCAATATGTAGGAGAACATTTCCTCTCCAAATCTTGGTCTTTCTCAGATTTTATTTTCTAATTTTTTCTTATCAAATGTGTCAAATGCCATTGTGGTCTTGATTTGGTGATTTCCTGTTGTCTAGTGCTATTGATCATCTCCCATGTGTATTAGCTACATGTGTTTCATACTCTTTCAAGTCTACTCAGGACTTTTACCCAGTTTTCTATTGAATTTTTTTTTCTTAATGATTTCTAGGCACCTAAATACTACTCATATTATCTAACCTGTTATTTGGTTTTATTTGCTGCAAACATCTCCTCTCCTGTGTTACCTATGTGTTTTCACTTTTTAAAAAAGTCTATTTGATGAACATAAGTTGCTAATTTTAATGTTGCCAAATGTATCATTCTATTACTTTCTTGTTCACACTTTTGATATTCTGTTTAAGGAATGCCTCCTTTATTGATAACAGAATGATATTCATCTATATGTTTTTCTAAAAATTTTAAAGTTTTACTTTATAATTTTAGTTTAATTCAAATGTGTACATTCCCTTTTTCCCCACCTGTATAAACATCTTTTCCCCCTCATTTAATTTGTCAAATGGTATCTCCTTCTCTCAGTGACTGCTGTGCTACATCTGGAACCTATCATACATGTGTGGGTCTGTTTCTGGGTTTTGTATTTAATCTTTTCTTATTCTCTGTCTTCAGAAATATCTTGTTATATCACCTAAATTTCATAATCAATCATTTAAATGACACACACACCCCGAAACATAACCGCTGGAATTTTAATCAGAATGAAGTCAAATCTTTGTATCAATTTGGAAATAATTTTTGTATTTATTTGATATTATCTTCTTACTCATGAACACTCACTTGCCTTCTTTAATGTCCTTTGAAATTTATTTTGCATATGGTTCTTGCATATATTTGTTTCATTTGTTCCTAGGTAATTTATAATTTTTGTAGCTATTATAAATGGTGTTTTTCTTAAAATACTGTTTTTATATTGTTTGTTCCTTGTATATAAAGGTATATAAGGATATCATATATTCAGCCACCTTGCTAAGTTCTCCTTTTATTTCTACACATTTGTCTCTAGATTATTTTGGATTTTCTATGTAAACAGTCACATGATATGCAAATAATGAATGTCTTATTTCCTTTTTCAGTCTTTTGTTTTTAAGTTTCTTCTTGTCTTATAGAGCTGTCTATGACCCCTAATGCAATGCTGAACCTCATAGGTGCTGGTAGACATCTTTGTTTCTTCCTGACTTTAAAGGAGATGTTTCCAACCTATTTGGCATTTCTCATTTCACCTCCCTCTTTTAAACTTACTGCTGAAACCACCAGGTCCGTTCCCCCTCAGCCCTTGTCTAGATCTCCAACTATGTTTCCAAGACTGTGTGGACCTCCAAATTAAACGGATGTATATGAACTACAGTCTGTCCCAGGGACAGACTTTGTGTAGGAGGTGCAGAAGCAAACAAGTACAGGCCCTCACATAATTTGGATTCTTCCTATACACCTATACAGAGCCAGACCCTCATCATCTTTATCCCAATGTTAGCACTTTCTATCTTTTCCTGTTTCCAATGGTTTGTTTTTTAATCTACTCCTCACACCCCCAATATAGTTGTTTACAAAATGGAACCTGATAAATCATTCGTTCGCTGCAAAGAGCAAAATGGTCATTAGTTTTTTTTTTTTTTCCTATTTCCTGAAATATAAATAATAGCTTTTCGACATGTCATTTAGAGACACTTTGGACTCCACGCCAACTGGTTCCAAACTGTCTTTTTAGCTCCCATTTTCGTTACTGCACTCATATACTCTATATTTCAAACATACCAAATAATTGATTAATAATTTTGCCAAGAATTTTCCCATTTCACGCACTTGGTGTACCTGAAAGGTTGTCATCCCCGTCTCTATCAGAATTTTCTGCTCAGTTTTCATGATCTAATTCATAGGTAGAAATGTATCTAAGATCTCTTTTTGAACTCTTCCAAGACTCAGCACAGTCTTTCATATAATATAGTAGGTGCACATTATTTGTGATATGTGAATTTTTCTTTTGAAAATAATTTTAATTTCTATTTTATAGCTTGAAAAATGTAAGCAAGTTAGTTTTAAAACTAGTTAAATTCCAGTAGGGGAAGAATGAAAACAGAATTTAGGGAAAAATATTCTTGTGATTGCAGTGGCAATAGACATAGAACTGATAAACATGATTCATTTATGATAGTTTCAAATGTATAATGATATATTTAAGGATTTGCCCCTACATTGGCATGCTTATGGTTTTATTATTTGATCTTTACTGAAGTAAACCTTAATTTACATGTGTCAGTAATATTTTTGTTAAGACTAGTTGAAAGTTCATAAATTATGATTTATGATTAACTTCCTTCTAAAGAAAATATTTTGAAGAATGTTAATTCCACAAATGTTCCCTAAATACCTCTTGTGAGCCAGATATTATAGTATTAGCTAAGGATTGAATGATTAGCTAGCAGACTGGGTTTTCCTGTGATACAGCTTACAGTATAATATGTAAGCAAACATTACACAAATAATTATACAAACCAATATATTGTTAACGTATTAAACCAATATAGTGAGTAGAAAGCATTATAGAGAGAACAGTTTACATTCATGAGTAAAGGGTGACTGAGTAAATGAAATTTTAGGTTAAACTATAAAAATTAGAATTGCACCAGAAGAGAGAGAGGAAGGACGAAAGTTCTAGAGAAGAACCACTCAAAGAATAACATGGGTGAAAACACAGTCAGGGAAGAGAGAAGACTGGTAGAGCCAAAACAGTAAGCAAGGGTAAAAGGACTTGAGAATAAGATTAGCATTTCACTATAGAAGGAATCACTGGAGGCTTTGTTGCCCACATAAAGAATTCTGTATTTTTAGTACAGTCAGAAGCATTAGAATTTTTTAATTAGGGTAGTTATGTGATCAAATTAGAGTTTTTCACAGGCAATTTTGGCAATCGCGATTCTAAGAGCACCCAGAAAACCCTTAGGGCACTCATGAGCCTGTCACCCTAAGCAAAATGTTGGAAATGCATGGACCTACATTTGCAAAGACTTACTTTGCTGAGTTTTCCAGTAAAAAAAAGAAAAAAGATAATCTTATATCTACAAGTAGGGAAAAATCCTTCTTGATTATTCAACAGGCAGCTAGGGAGGAATGTCCCATTCTCCTTCACATGACTTATTTTTGTCTATTCAAGGTTTAGAGTCTCGATAAATATTTGCTAAAAAAGTGAACAGTGATATCTCAGGAAAATAACAGGTCACTGTTATTAGCTAAACAGGTCTAATTAGCTAAATAGGTCACAATTAATAGCTAAAACTCCATTGGTAAAAAATGAGTGTAGAGTGGCAGAGAAGGTCGTGCTGGTCACCTTGTGATGCTCAACTGTTAGGAGAATCAAGTTCAGAATTAAAGAAATTATAATAAATAGTATAAAGAAAAAACAATATGAAAAATGTCATTAATGTTACTAAACTAGTAACAGAGGCAGATAGAAAGATGGAAGAAAGCATGGGTTACCAGTATAAATGAATTCTTTAGCTTTTAATATTAAACTTTAAGGTGCACCTAGGGGGGCTCAGTCAGTTAAGCGTCTGCCTTGCATCAAGTCATGATTTCAGGGTCCTGGAATAGATCAAGCCCCTCATTAGGCTCCCTGCTCAGCGGGGAGCCTGCTTCTCCCTCTCCCTCTGCCTCTCCCCCCGCCCCCTGCTCGTGCTCTTTCTCTCTCTCTCTCTCTCCCTCAAATAAATAAATAAATAAAATCTTAAAAAAAAGAAAAAAAAATTGAAGAGGAAATCAAGAAATCATCTAGAGACATTGCCTTTCTTGTCTTTCTCCATGGGTGTTTGATACAACCTCATTCCTTAAACTACTAGCTAGATTTCAGTGACTTCACATTTATGTTGAGCCTAGACTACTTCTCTGATTGCCAGACACCTCTATGTAACTACTGAGCATTTAAAATTTCCCCCAAATCTCTTCTCTCTATATTCCATTTCCTGGTAAAAGTCACTGCTAAGCACTCTGTTAGATGCTGAAGAACGTAAAGCTAATATATTACAATAAACAGATCAAAATCCTTTGTAAAAAGTACTCTTCTAGGCTTATATAGGATTATATGACTTTGTGGAGAAGGTACCTAATCCAGATGGGGGGCCAGGAAAAATGCATGGGGAAAACCTCCTCAGGAGATGGTACAGAAAATGGCTTGGGAGAACCAACATAAACAACCAAAGGATGGGGTTAAATACAGTTCAAAATTTACATTTGAGGTTGTGAATATACATGGGGAAGAGAAAGAAAGCATTGTATGTTCTAAAGTAATGCCATTGTTAGGAGTTTCTACTTACCTCTTAAGGAATGAATACTCACTGAAATATAAGAGGGGGCTGATTTGATTATAATCATATTTTAGATTAAAAATAAAGTCACCTCAGGGACACTGGGGTGACTCAGTCGGTTAAGTGTCTGACTTCAGCTCAGGTCATTGTTTCAGGATCCTGGGATCAAGCCCCACATGGGGCTCTGCACTCCCCAGGGAGTCTGCTTGTCCCTCTACCCCTGCCCCCCCACCCCCTCCCCCTGCTCCTACTCTACGTGTCTCTCTCTCAAATAAATAAACAAAATCTTTTTTTTTAAAAAAAGAATCACCTCAGTGGCAGGGTGAGAATCAGTTTGAGGGGACCTAGATTAGAGTCTAAAAAAAAAAAAAATGGTGGCTATTACTTAACCCTTGTAAAGAAAAGGAAAACGAAAAGAAAAAACTAAATCAATAGAAATGGGGATGAAGAAATTTGAACAACTTTGAGAGAAATGAAAGAGTTAGAGTCATGAGATATGAGTGCTTGTGGAGAAGAGACACAGAAGGACAAAAAGGTGACTCCAGAGTTTCTGGCTTGGGCAACAGCATGGGGGAGTATGTCTTACGATAGGGTAAGAGAACATAGGATGGAACCGATGTGTGAGAATTCTTTCACACCTCATTCTCCATCACATCTACACTCAGTTTTCATTAAATTGTATCAACTTTTCCTCCCATTTTCTTAATTCAACAAGTGATAATTTAGTTAGGTAATATACTTGAGATAATATACCGAGTTAGTACCTATAATCAAGGAGTTTATAATCAACTGTCCTCCTGAGTATTTTTGAATTTTTCTTCTTCTACTACCTCTACTACTGACTTCAGACTTGGTACATTAACTTACTTTCTCCAATCTTCATCTTCCCTTAAATCACCCTCAAAATTGCTGAAAGAATCGCCTTTTTAAAATTAGCTAATTCCTGCTCAGTGGGGAGCCTGCTGCTCCCCCTGCTTGTACATGTGCTCTCTCTCTCTCTCAAATAAACAAATAAAATCTTAAAAAAAATATAATCAGCTAAAACTGTTTCCATTATAACATTAATGACATAATATATTGGAATGATTTTCTTGCAGGCATACCTTCACCTTTGGGCTATGAGATTCTTGTAGGAACAATGTGGATCTTCCTTTTTTTTTTTTTTTTTGTATTTCTACCCCCTACCATAACTTACTACACACTCAATGCTTTCTGAATGAGTGAACGAATGAATGACTCCATGACTAACTTGCAGAAATACACTCCTATGTGTCAAAGTTTTAAAGAGAGATGTCAGGGAGGACATACGTGTGTTTCCACAAGACCTCGACGTTTGCATCACAATTCCAGATCTAGTCACAAGTTTAAAGTCCGTAACTATTTTTTTTCATCTGTATTGAGTTGGCCTCTGTAGAATTGTCTTTTGGGAAGCTGTACCTTTAAACCAGATGATTTATCCATGCAAATGCAAGTTGCTATGCTATTTACAATGTTTGAGGCCTTTACTTTAGAGATGCACTGTCCAGTAGAATGCTCTGTGATGAAAGAAATGCTCTAGACTTGCTCTGTGCAATAAAGTAGCCATTAGCCACATGTGGTTATTGAGAAAGGAAATGGCCAACTGATAAACAGGACATTTAATTCTATTTAATTATTTTAAATTTATGTGTGAATAGCAACATGTAGCTAGTGGCTACTTTATTGCATAGTGCAACTCTATAATAAGGAAGGAAATTTTTCTCCCATGTTGATTTATTGAGTCTTAACTGACTCTAGTATATAATTATATATTACTTTTACCTTAGGTTTTGCATCTGCCTCTTGTTTGCCTGATTTGATTGTCAACTTGCCTTCTTTTATTGTACCTAAGAAACCTATCTTGGATCTCTTTCACTGCCTCTCCCAATCTCAGTTGCAGAGAATGCCTGGCATTAAGTATTGCCTAGTCTGAGGTTCTGTACCTGGTTCTCAAATGCAGCATCTTACCTCTGGCAGCCACGTCTTTTCTAGAGGTGGATTCAGATTGTGCCAATTATCATTATCTTAAAGTTACCATATACTTATGTTTTAATCTGAATGAAAATTCAGATTACCTGAGATGACTATAAATGTATATTGGTTTGTAGGTATTCTCTACTCGTTAAGAAAGGTGAGAATTGGGAAGAAAAATGAGAAATCAATTATTATTTTCAGAAGTGGTACAAGACTTGCTAGTGATATGAAAATCAGACTATAGGTAGTGAGTTTTATGACTCTAAGCAGCTTGGAGCATCAAGTTACCTTTTTCCTGAAACATCATCAGGGAACCCACTCTGTGACCTGCCTAGGAAGGAAAGATCTCTCCTACTAGCGAACCACACATCATCTAATGGGAGAATGCTGCAGGCATATGGATTTTAATTTAACTAGAAATTTCCTTTTCCATGCTTCAGATGGACTAAGACTCCTTCCTCTTAAACTTTCTCTCTCATTCAAGGAAAAACAATTTTTGCATCTTTTTAGTTACAGTCCCACTCTAGTTTCTCTGTCAGATACTAAAGATACTCAGAATGTATCTATTCACAAGTTCCAAGTTCTTAAACTTTTCGATGGCCTTTGTCATGCTTACATATCCAAGATTTCTCAGTTGTTTTCACTTAATTGACTGATCAAATCAGGGAGCAATCATTAGATTTAATTTATCTGACCTGTCAAGAAATCTTAAATGATTTAACAAATAATTTAAAAAACGTTATTTAACCTAATATTGCTTATAGAAAAACACTAAAAAGATAGAGTGATATTTACATTGTACTATTACTAAGCCACTAATGAAATCAGCTGCCTAAATTAATGGCAGCTTTATCAGAAAATAAAGCAGATGAGTTATTGAGAAAATTCTAATATTAAATATTATGGTTGTCATGTATCAACAATATTATGTGTGTAAAAGCAATTATTGTCTTGTTGACATGCCACAAAATATTTTGCTTTTTAGTTGGTTTAAATCATATACTCATTAAAAATTAACTATTAGCATATTCACAATTCATATATAATGGAAAATGCTTTCTGACTTTTTGCTTTATTTAATATTGAAAGTTTGGAAACAAGAAAATAGACTTTCTTAAATAGAGATGATTTTGTAAGCCACATTGTATATGTGTGAAGGTGCCAAGCGATCAGTTATGATGGGACATTTGATAAGAAAGTACGTTACTATGTGGAAAAAGTTGTTTCTTAATATCAACACAAAGAAATTAGTTGATGGTCAAAAACATCCTCCCTTATTTTGATTCTAGAAGATACCCAATGAATCAGATTTCATACAAATGAAATCAGATTTCATTTGAGTGGTGATTTGCTTCTGTTACTTAGTGATTCTGTAGGCTCTTGTGATACAACTGTGGCTTGAAACTGCACGTGTCTATTAGAAATTGGGAACTTTCAGGAGATGGGTATGGGAATACCGATGTGGGCAACTCTTCCATTTAACAGAAATCATTATAACATATAAGAACAAATCCCAAATATATTATTTTTATAAGTGATCCACAGTAAATAAAATGAAGGTTGAAAGTAGAGATGCAAATAAAATACATAATGTATATACTGTATATATGTCAAATTTATATATTAAAAATGTAATATATAGTATTAAAATTGATGACTATGTTATTATCAGAGGGAATAGAATTCAAAACAGGGGTACTACTAAAGAAAAATAGTGATGTTTCATAATGATAAAAAGATGAAGGCATTCAGAAAATATAATAAGATTAAATGTGCATGTACTAAATAACAGAGCAAAGTATTCTTAGAACTAAGCAGAGAAATAGACAAATCTAATCCATAGTCATAGTTAAAAATAATCAGTTAAGAAATCATAGTTAAACAAAGTTAAAATCTTTATTTGAAGGCCCACTTTTGTCAACTGATAGAAAAAATAGACAAGTCAGTAGAGACAGAAAATATGAGCATCATCAGTCCATTTGACCTAACCACGGTCAGAGAACACTACCTGCAAGAGTTGTAAAATACACATTGTTTTAAATGCGCATGTGGAATACTCACTAAAATAGATCACACACTGGATCTTAAAAATGTTTCAATAAAATAAAAAGTTTGTAACCTCTGATCACAAGGGTATTGAGTTAGAAATTAAAAGCATCCATTAAAAATCAATGACAAAATATCTATGAAATCTGCAAGTGTACACACAATTACCTGTGAGTTGATGAGAAACTCAGAAGAAATTAGAATATATTTGATACTCAACACAAAAACAAAATATCAAAGTTTATGGAATAAAGCTAAATAAGTCTTTATATCGAAGATTATAACTTTACATATCTTTATTAGAGAAGAAAAACGTTAATGCCAATGATCTAAGTATTTACATTCAGAGGCTAGAGAAAAAGAACAAACAACATCTAAAATAAATAAAAAATAATACAGGTAACATCAGAATCAATGACATAAAAAACAGTCATTAAGGAAATATTTAAAAGCCAAGAGATGGTTTTTAAAAGAAATTAAAAATATTAAGCCCTAGCAAGAAAACAAAGAATACAAATGACCAATAGCATGGTTGAAACATATTACTAAAATTTTTACAGAAAGAAGGTAATACAAGAATGTTATGAACAATTTCATGTCAAAATTGGAAGATATACATTACTTAATTTAAGGGACATAATATAAAACTATAGTAATCAAGAGAATGTGGTACTGTCATGAGGATAAACAAACAGAACAATTAAAGAGAATCAAGATTCCTGAAGTAGATCTAAAGTCGATTTTTGACCAATTTGCTAAGTTGATTTGATGAGTAGAAAGAATTTCTTTTTGAGAAATGATGTTGGAATCACTAGAAATCCATATAAAAAATTGATCAACACTTAACTCACTCTATACATAACAATTAATCTCAGATTGACCACAGATTTAAGCATTAAATCTAAAACTGTGAAGATTTTAAGAAATCGTATGAGGTTATATTTGAGTTTTAACAGAAAACATACATACCACTAATTAAATATAAAAGAAAATATGGATTAATAGAACTTCATCAAAATTAAAGTTTTTTGCTCATGAAAAGACACCACTTAAAAATGGGAAGACCAGCTACAGATTGTGAGAAAATTTGCACAACAGTGATATCTAATTCAAGTTCTCCTGGGCAGAATATATAAAGAGCTTCAAAAATCAATAGTACAAAGTAGCTGAAAAAAAATAAGTAAAGGTATGAAATACGTTCTTCATAAATAAAAATATAAAAATGATAAAAAAAGATGAAACGTGTCCAACTTCCTCCAGAGATTAAAAGTTTACTACTTTATACTCACAAGAATAGCTACAAATAAAAAGAACTTAAAATGTGACAAAAGCAAATGATAGTGGGGTTTTGGAGCAATTGACACAAAACTTGTTGGTAGGACTGTAAGAGAATGTTACTACTCCAGTAAGGTGTCTGACAATTTCTTGAGTACTTATACATCTACCCTATGAGGCAGTGATTCCACACACTGGTATAAAGAATAAAAGTACAAAACATATGTTCAAATAAATACATGGACAAGAACGTTCGTAGCCCCTGTATTCAGCTAAATATCCATCAATAAGAGAATGGATAGACGAGGTGTTATGTATTCATACAATGGATTTTAAAGCACTAAAAAGAAAAACTACTGATATGTGCGAAAACATGGCTGAAACTCAAAAGACTAACAAACAAAAGAAACCAGATGCAAAATACTATATCCTGTATGCTTCTCTAGCTAAAATTTGGTAGCAATGAGAAGTAATTTATAGTTGGTGAAGGTGAAGAGCAAGACATTACCATTCAATAGGTTAAATGATTTTCAAATAACTTAACTGTCCCAGAACAAATCTCAAAAACATTTATAGGAATATAAAAAATAACCAATGTCTAAAAAGGTAAAATTCACAATGTATAGCATCCAATAAACAAAAATTAGCAAGTATGTAAAGAAGCAGCCAAATGCAACCCAAGTGAAAAGAAAAATGACTCATAGAACTAGACCCACAAGTGACTCACAGGATGAAAATATTACAAAGGGCATTTAAAACATTTTTATGACTATATACCATATGTTAAAGAGGCTGGAAGAAAGGTTGAAGATCTTAAGATATGCTAGAGATAAAAATGACAATGTCTGAGATGAAAAATAAAATATCCTGCGTGGAACCATATTAAATTAGACATTTCAAGAGAAAAGTTTAGTATACTTGAATATAGCAATACAAAGTTTCCAAAATAAAATACAAAGAGGAAAATCACTAAAAAAAAAAAAAAAGAACTGACAAGCAGTGATCTGAGAAACAACTTTAACCTGCCAATTAGATATGTGAGTATTGTCCCTGAAGAAAGAAGACCAAAGTTATTTGAAGAAATAAAGGCTAAAATTATCCAAATTGAGTGAAAACTATCATTCAAACAGCTCAAAGAACTGTAAGAGCAAGAAATATGAAGAGAACTACACCAACATACGTTATAACCAAATTGCTTCAAGTCAGTGATAGAGAATCTTTAAAACAGTAAAAGAAAAAGGATAACAACAACAAAAAAGTAAGGACTTCTTCAGAAGCAATGCTAGATAGAAAACAGTGGAGCAACATCTTTCAAGCAATTAAGAAAATAACTGTTAATTGAGAATTTTTGTCCTGTGAAACATCTTTAAGAAAAAATAATGCCTTATGTAGACAAACGGAGACATTCATTATAAGAAATGTTAAAGAGTCCTTTGAAAGAAGAAAATAATAGTAGAAGGAAGCCTAGTTGTACAAAAGGTAATAAAGAACACTGAAAAATGGTAACTAGATGAATAAATATAAAGAGTTACTATTATTTAACATCTTTAAATAAGTTGACCAAAGCAAAAAACAATAAAAGTGTATTTCAAAGTACACAACGTATGTAGAAGTAAAATGCATGACACGAATAATGCCAAATCTTGGAGAGAAGAAATGTAATTAAACTACTCTAATGTTGTGATACTAGAAACACAGAACGTTTACCAGGAGGGACCATATCCTGGGACATAAAACCAGTATTATTAAATTGACACATGTTTAAATAAAACAAAATGCATTCTCTGCCCACATGGAACTTAATTAAAAATCAAGAATAAAATTTTTAGCCAAATATTATAATATTTTGGGAAAACACCATACTTCTAAGTAATTTATGAGTCCAAGAAGAAATCAAAAGATAAATTTAAAATATTTAGTACTGAATGAAAATGAAATACAATATGTCAACATTTGTGGGGTGCAGTTGTAGCAGAACATAAAAGGGAACTTATAAAACAAAATGCCTTTTTAGAAAGAAATACACCGGGCGCCTGGGTGGCTCAGTCGTTAAGCGTCTGCCTTCAGCTCAGGTCATGATCCCAGGGTCCTGGGATCCAGTCCCTCATCGGGCTCCCCGCTCGGTGGGAAGCCTGCTTCTCCTCTCCCACTCCCCCTGCTGTGTTCCCTCTCTCGCTGTGTCTCTCTGTTGAAAAATAAATAAAATCTTTAAAAAAAATAAAAAAAAAAGAAATACATCTCAAATCAATGACCATGGTTTCCACCTTAGGAAACAAGAAAGGGAAAAGAAAACAAAAACACAAAGTAGAAGAAAGAATATAATACACATCAGAGTGGATATCAATGAAATAGAAATCAAACACAGTAGAGAAAATAAGTGAAATTAAAAATTTGTCCCAACATTCATTCCTGATAAAAACTCTAATCAAAAAGTAAATGGAAGGAAATTTATTCAACTTGGTAAAGGTTGCCTGAAAAATTATAGCTAATATCATACATAATGAAGAAAGACAATGTTTTCCCCGTAAGATCAGGAAGAGGACCAGGATGACTGCTTTTTCTAATTCTACACTACCTTGTTCTGGAGATGACGGATATGTTCACTATTTTGTTTGAGCTGATGTTTCACAAGTGTTCACATATGTCTAAACTTGACAAATGGTACCCTGTAAACCTGTACATCAGGTATATCTCAAGAAAACTGTCAAAATCTGTGTATTACACGGCATCTATATTATATAATAATAAAAATATTACCAGAAAAAAATATGAGTGATTCCTAACTCAGGAATTTTGAGATTTTTTTATTCCTTGCTTTATACAAAGAAGTGAAGAAATAGCATGTCTTGGAAAAGGAGAATATCAAGTCTGATTCTAGTCCAAAGTTTCCCAGGACCATTTGCTGTAGACTGAATGTTTGTATATCCCTCCAAATTTATATGTTAAAACCAAATCCCCCATGTGATGGTATCTGGAGGTGAGGCCTTTGGGAGGTGATTAGGCCATGTGGGTGGAGCTCTCATGAATGGGGATAGTACCCTTTCAAAGAATTTCCTTGTTCTTTACACCATGTGTGGTTATACCTTATACAGAGAAGACAGCCAGTATGAGCTGGAAAGGAGGCACTCACCAAATACTGAATCTGCCAGCACCTTGATCTTGGACTTGCCACCCTCCAGAACTGTGGGAAATAAATTTCCGTTACTCATAAGCCACCCAGTCAATGTGTTCTGTGAGAGCATACATATAGTCCAGGCTAGAACATATAGTTCAGCCTGAATGGACTAATACAACACTTAACTAGAGTGGTTTTTCTCAATGCTAATTTGAACATTCCAGTTCCGCACTTTAAGGCTTTTCCTTTGACTCCATGTGAGAAAGCACTTAAAAATGATATATAAATTCATGCATCAGAGTGGCATGTTTAACTCTGTCTTTATCTCTTAGTAGCATCGAAATTCCATCTTTGAACCATCCCATTCTTTCTCTCCGCCCATGGCAAGCTGAGCTATCTGCTATCTGAACATTTTTTAGATTACACTGTACAATCTCTTGTTTCAGTTTCTTTAAAATTCTTTTTGTCTGCATGGAGAATTCATCTTCCTTGTTCATGTCTTTTATACTTCCTCCAGAGATCGTACTTTGACCTTTCAGATTATATTAGATTCCTTTGCTATGTTTGCTAAGTGGAATAAATAGATTTATATGCACAAAAGACAATTTTGTACCAAGAACATTAGACAGAGTTGAAAAGGGAAAACAAAACTCTAAATAAAAAATAGTAGACGAAAGAAAGAAGTATTTTAATTTCAATTTCTACTCATCTGATTGTGGGTTAGAAATTGTGCATAAAGTTTAGTGACATTGCATATTTAAAGGATAAAGGACTGCATCCATCCTACCAGCTCAGATAATTCAAATGATAGTTAAGATGACTCTGAATCCCAAAATCTGGTAGCTCCAAATTTATCACTTTCACTTCCATTAATAACAGAGAGTTCAGAGCTTAGAATCTCTCTGGAGCTATATTTTGGCATCCGTGAATATGAGCGGATGTGACATTCTTTTACTGCCCGCACATTCATATTCATCTCAAACAACTGGAGGTAAGAAATCGGGGATACTGAGCAAGGAGAGCCATAACAAAAATTGAAATAATTAGATTTCAACTTTATTTCTGAGCAAAAAAAATGAAGTTGAAAAAAACATAGTTAGAAAAAGATGTACTTATTTGTGTGTTTAATTTTAGAAGCATGTAATAACGAAATAAATGTAGAATGTAGTCAAACAACATCCGGGGGAAGCAGAAATCCACAAGAGATATTTTGTATTTTTTACTCAGATTAAAATATGTATAGCCTTTATGGAATTTTAAAGAATACAAATATTAAAAAAAAAGAGAACAGTTTTCCTAAACATTTATCTACCTGAAAATTACCTAAGAAATTTATTAAATCATACATTTCTGACCTACTACTTCATAATTTGGGGTCAATTGTATAATGTGTGCTGGGGGTCTGGATTAAAAAAAAAGAAAAATCAGATGATTTGTATGTAGGTGATATTGAACCACATTTTTATAACCACCAAAGTTGAGATCATTCAAAATTTTGTGTTTTGCAAACAAATCCTACTAATATTTTAACATATGTTTTAGCACATATTTTCCCAGGGTTTTTTGGTCCGCATCTATTTAGCTATTTTGTTTGAAGTCCTTAGCATATAGTAAAGCATTCAAATACGTGCTGTGGGAAGGACAGAACTGATTTTTCTATAGGCCTAGTGGTTAAGAACAAACTTTGTGATAGCTAGAGGTCTGGGTCTAATCTTGGCTTCACTGTGGTCTGAATTTAATTGAGTTATTTAACCATCTCATAGCTATTTTTCCTCATCTTTATAATAATAAATAAAGCATTGGGACACCTGGGTGGCTCAGTCGGTTGAGCATCTGCCTTGGGCTCAGGTTATGAGCCCCGCATTGGGCTCATTGTTCAGCGGGGAGTCTGCTTCTCACTCTGCCTGCCACTCCCTCTGCTGGTACTCTCTCTCTGAAAAATAAATAAATAAAATCTTCAAAAATAAGTAAATAATAATAAATAAAACATTACTTATTTTTTGTAATAATTAAATCATATGATATATATATAAAGTACTTGACACAGTGAATATAGTTAACACACAGTATACTAGCTATCATTATCTTAGTAAGAGTTGCCGATTTTCTCATATAAAAACAAAGTGTATACTTTAAGTGATAGATTTTAGGCCACTTGATTTAAGAAAAAACAAAAGTAATAAATTAAACGCCAGTATGTTAGCATTACTCTTTATGTAAGGCATTATTTGCAACCAATGTCTAACTTCCAATAATATGAGTGAAATTATACTTTGCTTTTAAACTACTAATATTTGACTTTGGAATTATCATCTAGGACCAGAATTTACAGGACATGTAACTAAGATAATAACGAAATAAAATAAAATAAGTATAATCTTGTTATATATAAACTCAATGTGATTAATTGAAACATTTTCCTACACAAAGCTTAAAAAAATACCCTATTTTCTTCCTCAACAAATGTACATTCTTTAGTAAATATTAATCATATTAAACGTTACTGTACTTTTCATCATTATTTATTTGTAAATACTACATTACAGTTGCTGATGGGATCTAAGCAGAAAACAAATGACATTCAGGTAAAGATAAGCAAAATCACCACACGTATGGAATTGCCAGTGTTTGGGAATCTAATTTCAATGTAAATCTATTGACTTATCAATTACAACCATAAGTATAAGAAGTAGAGTTAATATAAGAAAAGCTATCCAATTATAGAACTATGATGATACATTCCTAAATGCACTTAAAAGATGGATATTTCTTTTAGGTAATTGAAAAAGAAATGAAGAGCTATACTAAATGCATGGTTTCACAGCAGTTTGAAAATACAAACTTCATGAGGGAAAAGGAAGAAAATTGCTTTTATATAAGAGAAGCCCTGGGGAAATTAGTAGAGTATAAGAGCGTGTGTGCGTGTGCACGTGTGTGTGTGCATGCAGATGGGTGTGTGTGCATGGGTGGGAGCGCATGCATATGTGCGCGCGCGCGCGCGCGCGCGTGTGTGTGTAATGCAGAGTGGTGGCTTGGAAGGGTTTATGTTTTGGCAGACTTTGTAGCCTTTTTTTCTTTTTTTTTTTAAGAAGTAGGGCTTACCTGAAAGGAAAAAAAAAATCACAAGCTGTGCTTTTGAATAAATTTCTGTTTTCCAGGTTAATTCTTTCTTTAGTTGAGGTCTATTCCTTAATCTGAGGTGTTACTGTGAACATAAACCTGACCTCTCTGGTGTGAAATACAAACAGCTTTCAATTACTGAACAATCTGTAAAGAGATTAAACCTGCTTAAGCAATTAACTTGGAGAAAGTAGAAACCATTCATGAATTTTTAAAATTATTCTTCTCTGCTATGGATTCAGTCTTGTGACCATAAAGACACAATGTGACTTTCAAATCAACATCAAGTATGAAAAGTTATTTTCTATAAATTCAAAAATTTAATATAGAGTTAGTTGTAAGATGAAGAAAATAACTATTAAAGTGATGGAAGAATGTACATCTTAATATATGTGTACAAGTGACCAGTTAGAAGGACGTTTTGTGTCCCTGCTATGTATTTAATTTAATTAATTAATTTAGTTAAAATTTTATTAATTAAATTAATTAATTTTTTTATTCAGCAAGAATAATAGTTGATGGAGTTTTGAGAAATATCTTTCATACTAATGATTCTATCATAGACAAATATCTAAATTTAGGAAATCAAGTGCTTTGAAACTCTGAAGGAATATGGTGTTAGATGGCATGAACTCCCCGAAATTATCAGAATGAACAATAGCAATATCCTATGTTAATTAGCTGAACTCCCAAAATGTCATTTTTTTTTAAATGGCACACTTTATATAATGAACAGTTTTTTTTTAATCACAAATACATCTTTAAATGTGATATGTTACTGATCCTCAACCTTGTCAGATAGCTTGACAGAGGTACCCCAGGAAACAGGCCGGAGATCTTGAGCAGTTCACAACTAATTATAGAAATAAGGCAATATGGAAAAAGGAAATGAGAATGGGGCTGGGTGGTGGGGTATGAACTAAACATTAACCAACAACCCCTTTCAACTCTCCTTTACACTGTCAGCTCTTGCCCATTGCTTCACTTCTGCAGTGCTCTTAACTTTGTGGGTCACAAATACCTCTGACCTTGTGGTTAAACGTACTGTGAAAAGCAGCTCGGCAAACAGGCAAACATGAAGAAACTCGCATATCATAGTTTCAGGGAGTACATGGATTCTCTAAAGGTTACTCATCCTCTGACTTGATATTTTAGTGTCAGGTATATAAATTCCATGCCCAAGTATATAAAATATAAAGAAAATTACTCACTCATGAAGAAAGAATGAGATCTTGCCATTTCTAACAACGTGGCTGGACCTAGAAGGTATAATGCTAAGTGAAATAAGTCAGAGAAAGACAAATACTATATGATTTTACTCATATGTGAAATTTAAGAAACAAAGCAAATGAACAAAGGAAAAAAGACACACACAAACAAACAACAACAAAAAAACCAGACTCTGAAGCAGAGAACAAATTGGTGGTTGCCAGAGAGGAGGTGGGTGGAGGGGATGGGCGAAATAGAAAAAAAAAAATGAGTTTCAAGCACCAGAAACCCATCTTTCCCTTGCAGTTAATTCACCCCAGAGAAATAATTATATCATTCAAAGCCAACAAGCAGCGAACAAGATGAGAATAATGTAATCATTAGAAGAAAATTTCACTATTACAACAGAATCTACATTTCCTCTGGAATCTCTATTTACCTGAATTGCAAAAAATTAAGATTTTATTTTGTTTCTTTCTTGGGATCCTGAGAGCACTATGCTGTGAGGAAGTCCAGTTTAACCCACTACAAAGTGGGAAGTGTAGGAGAGAATGAAGGTACCCCTTCGCTAGCCAGTCCCCATTTTCAGGCACATAAATGAGAACATCTTGAGCCCTTCAGCCCCGGTAAAGCCGCCAGATGACTGCAGAGGCATAAGTAATCCTAACCTACAGAACTGTAAAAATAATACAGTGTTGGCTTTGACTCTTATATATTTTTAAGTGTAGCAAGAGATAACTGAACAACTAACAGTGGAGAAATCCATAATTTCTCTTTGGCTCTGCGATTTGCCACCGTCCACAATCCACACTCAAACCGGTATCACCACCACACATGGAGGAACTTATAGATTCCTTCCATACTTCATGGAACGGAAGGGGCATAAGAGCACCAACTTCTGAGGTCCAATTGTCTGACTTGTACTTGTCAATTTATTCTTGGACCTTTCTGATTTAAAGAGCCTTTTATAATCCCTTGATTTTTTGGGGGGGTTTAGTTTTTCATATCTCTTCTCTTTCATGTCCTCTTCCCCAAGATGGTGGTGAGGTATTGAGAAAGAAGCTATGATGGTGCTGTGGCAGGAGCTGTTATCTGCCCTCTGCCCTTTTTATCTTCTCTGACCCCCGGTAAGGGAGCTTGTCTGCTCTGTAGGATTACCACAGCTGGGAAATTTTTTGCTGTTCTCCTGGTTTGGTAAAGTTCACTCGTCCTTTTGTGATCACTCAGTACCACTCTTCTCTGTTGTGAGCGCTATAGAAAATTTTGATGTTTGGCTGCTATTTGATGCTGATCCTGAGTCTGGTTTCAGAAACAATTTTTCCCTACCAGACATAATCCTATTTTTTCTATTAGCTATCTTCTTAGAACCTCGTGGAGCTTCCACAAAATCTGAATCTCTTCCATACCTCCTTGGAGCCAAAGGAGCTATAGGAGTGGTAACAGCATAGGAGTGAGAGGGTTTAGGCTCTTCCCATTGTCAAATCGGGGCATGTTGCCCCTTTGTCTTGATGTGACTGCCCTATATTGATTCAAAGCAACTCTGTACTCTTCTCTCCCTAGATATTCAAAATCAGAACCAATATTAAAGACTTCTTGCTTCTTCTTTTCTGGCACCAAGTCCATCTCTAGAAGTTCATCCCAGATGCACCAGTAAGGATGTCTATATTTAGACACTCCTTGTTTTGCTTTTAACCTCTCTTTCACAAAGACCCAGGATTTTCCTTACATTTACCCTTCCTATCAGTCAGTGATTTTGCCTACATTTTGTACTCCTTCTTTCTTGTACGTTATTTTTGTCTTTCATTTTCTAGGTCCATGATGTTGGAATGGCTGCCAAGGAACATGATCTATACGTAAGAAAAATGGATGGGGCACCTGAGTGGCTCAGTCGTTTAAGCGTCTGACTTCGGCTCACATCATGATCCCAGAGTCCTGGGATCCAGCCCACCTTGAGCTCCATGCTCAGTGGGGAGTCTGCTTGTCCCTCTCCCTCTCCCTCTCCCCCTCCTTCTGCTCATGCTCGCTCTCTTTCTCAAATAAGTAAATAAAATTTTTAAAAATGGATATATTTTCAAAATAAAACCATTATATGCATATTTAGCTTTTTCCCATTTTGAGAATAAAAGTCAAAATCCTTTTAATCAGGATGGCAGTCCCTTTAGTCAAACCTCTATGGGAATGCAACTCACTTGTTTTTTTGAGAAATATGGTTGCTATCCTCCCTGGACTACATAGATCAGTTAGGGAATAAACCTAAAACAGTAAAAACAAAAAAAATAAAACAAAACAAAAAGCCTTGCTACTGTATCTTCCAATGTTAATTTCAAACCCCTTAACTGCTTTTTTTGTCCTTCTCTGCCTATAATATACATTCTCTTATTCCATCTGACCAGCCTGTTTCCATTCATTTTATTTTTAACTTCACTTGAAAGCCACCTCCTTCAGGAAGCCTCCCGTGACATTCTTTATTCCCTATTCCTAGCTCCCATAGTTAGGTGCTCCCACCGTACCCCAAACAGTAATTGTCTCTCTCTCTCTCTTCCCTCCTTCTCCCTCTTCCTTTCTCATCTCCTTCTCTCTCCCAACATGGCTGTGAGCTGTATGAAAGCAGGATCCATCTTAGTATCCCCAGTGTCCATCATAATTCTTGACACATGGTAGGTGTTAAATAAAAGCTGAATATAAAAGAGAGTATACATAATCTCTACATGAAAAGTCAATGATAACCAGACGGCTGACTGATAAACACAAAATTAGTTGAAAGGAAGTTGTAGACTCCAAATGATTAATATCACTGGTTGTGACTGCTATATACAGTCATCTTCACAATACAGTGAGGACTTCTGGGGGCTTAAAATGCTATAAAAATATCCTGATCCAAGGTATTGTGGCACGCGGATCATGCTTGCACAAACAGCATCTGTGACAATGATTTTTCTAGGCTTCTATTATTCAATAATTCTTTCCTAACTGAAACTGAATTCCTTTAGATATGTTATTACCTTCTAATTACTTTTTTTCTAACTTTAAGATGTACCTATCTGTCTCTGATTTGATCCCTTCTGTTAATTTTGTACTTTAGCTCCCTGATGAAGATTTTCTCACTCTCATTTTTGAGTTCCTTTATTTATCATCCAAATTAGCATACTTCTGAGAGTGAGCAGATGCACTATTAATAATTATGACAGAACAATAGGCATAAACCTATTTATGGTTTAAAGACTGCTTGGCAAACTGAGAGGTCAGCTTACTTATTGCCATCTCTTAGAGGATATCCAGAATGGTACAAATTTAATCCCTGCCCAATACCCTAGTCTAAGGGCAGGGGGATATATTTATTTTCTCATTATAAAAGACACAGAATATTCAGGAGTTGATGGTGACACTTAATTATAAAACTGGACTTTAGTTAAACAACTTTAGAAAGCATAGAACATATGAATAGGCAAATAGTTAAAACAAAGTAAAATAAGTAACCATAATATTAAGTACTTAAGCTCTACATGTCTCTGAGACAGGTGGTATCCCATCATAAACAAATACACAAAATGCACCCTCTTTTTTAAACTTATTTGGATGTCTTCCATGAAACTATAAATTCTATTGATAATAAGGGGAGAGTGCTGATCTGCTTCTACTTGTGATTTTTCCAAGTTCCATGCTGATCTCTAGTTTGTTTGTGTTTCTCTGATTCCTATCAATTCAAAAGACCTTTTGTTGTAAGAGATTTTCTTCTTCTTCATGGAGTTCAAATTATTCAGTTTCTAAATACCCTCTAGTTCACCTCTGCTTGCTCTGTTATGATTTTACTTTCCTACACTTTGGGGAAAAACACACAAATGCACATCCTCACACACATGCACAGACACACACACACACACACACACACACACAAGTATATATAAGTATACTCTGATGCATTTCCAACTCCTTTCCTCTATATAAATAGGTATTTATCTTTCTTCACTGTTCGAGATTAAAATTTTTTAAAAAATGTGTTCAAGTAATTAAACTTTGAGAGTAAAACACCAAGTGAAAGTGGAGAAAAATTACATGGAATATGTCCAGTTCACTGAATTCTAAGAATTAAAATAAAAAGCAAGTCAAAAGGAAAGAAAGTGATGCTCATTTTGGCTTCCTCAATTTTCCATTAGGGATATGAAGGAAGAAGGGAAGGAAGGAACGAACGAAGGAAGGAATGAAGGAAGGAAAGGAGGAATGGGAGAAGAAGGGAGATAGGGAGAAGGAAGAGAAGAAAAGAGAAGGTGGAGGAGAGGAAGGGGTCAATTCTCGTTGAAATCCTTTAAGGGGCACTAATATTTAAAGTTGGAGTGATTAAAAAAAGATTAAAAATAGGGCCAGTTTGAATTATAATTATATTTATAGCTCTTTTAGGAGATTGTAGTGGGCCACCACACTGAAGGATTGGACTTTCTCCTCCTTTTTTGTATTTCTGTTATGGTATAAGACATGGCTCTGGTACTTGATTTAGTGCTTCTGTTGCTCAGGCTGGTTTCGCCATCTGAGAGCCAATTTGTCACATCTCCTAAGCTTGGGGTTATCCCAGAGGCCCCTCATGCCTGCTGTAGTAGGGGCCTGAGGAGCTCTGGCACCCAGGTCTGCCTTCATAGGGCTTGAGGAAACACACTTCGCCCTTGTTCTGGACATGGATCTGATGTATCCAGCAGCTGACCGAAGGAGCCAGGAAACAATTCTGGGAAGCACAGGAGAGTTAATGCTCCGTGGGGAAGCTTTGTACAATGAGCAGCAGAAGCTGGGAGAAAGAAGATAAGCCCTTTTCCTTCTCCCCAAAACACTGTAGAGGTGCAGTGTCTCCTCCACATATCCCCTGCAACTGAGCAACCAGCCATGTGTCTGTGAGAACTGGGGCCAACTCAGCCACTTACCACTTTGTATTTATTTTCTTTCCAACTTCTTTCTTCTTATTAACATCTTTCTTGCCTAGGATCCCACCTCCTAGTAACACCTTCATGTTGCATCTGGCTGTATTTTCTAGGGAAACCATCCTAAAACAGTGCATCTCTATTTTTTCATATTGCTAGAAATGGAAGTTTCACTTTTATATGGATTTTTATAGATTTCAATGAATTTCTTTTAGTCAGTCATATCAACTTTTGGTCATTTTTAGTCTAAATTTTTCTGAAATCCATCTCTTCCTATACATTCCTACCGACACTGCCTAACATCAAGTATCATCATCTGTGGCCTGGAATAGAGTATTGGGCTTCTATTTACCAATTTCTACTTAAGTTCCTAGATTCATCCTCCATGCATCTGTGAGAGTGATCTTTCTGATCCTAACTGAATATGCTTTCCTTTTACTTTTAAAACCTTTTAATATCCTCCCCCTTGGATGATAAGATAAAGTCTTATCTCTAAGATAAGCACACTGCTCTGGGATGTATTTCTTGTTCTCTGTGTCTTTGTATCATTGCTCTCTGCCTAGGACACCTTCCTTCTTCCTTCTTGCTTCTTCTAATTTGGGTTAAATTCTACTCTTCCTCTAAGGCAGCAGTTTTTGACATGTTGGGTGTCATTGACCTTTTGCTATTCAGGTGAAAGCTATGGAATTACTCTTATAAAACAAAACAGAACAAAACAAAACAAAGTATACATACGCATTTTGCTCAAGATTTAGGAGAATCATCCTTCGCTTTGCCCCCAAATTTACTCTCATTCAAAAGTTCATCTCCTCTATTTAATTACCCCTAGCCTGCAGTGCCACCCTCCTGAGGAGTCTTCCTGATCTCTTGATATTATTGTTTCTGACAACGAGATCACCTTGAGGGCCCAAGATCGTGCTTCTCTCATTTCTGATTCCGTGGTGTCTGTCATAAAAGGGGCAAATAATCTTTATGTGTTGAGTGAATGAAATAAATGCATTCATTTGGTCCTCCCACTGGATCTTTGAGACTCTGAGGACACAAATGATGCAATTCACCAGACACACATTGTAAAAATTATTTCACAAATGACTTATAGGATGGCTCAGTGATGGTTCAATGACAGAACTAGAATGAAAACCACTTTTTCTTGATTACAAGTTCTTGAATTCATGCTTATGTTTTGTATTTAGACAAAACAAAACAGCTTTAGCCTGTCTCCTTGAATATTTTTGCTTTGACACTTTCAGATTACTAAGAGACAAAATTTTATCCTGAATATATATGAAGTCTGTTTTGTAATCTGACCTTCAGAGCAACTTTACTAAAATGTAATTTCTTTTTTTTTTTAAGATTTTATTTATTTATTTGACAGAGAGAGAGACAGCGAGAGAGGGAACACAAGCAGGGGGAGTGGGAGCGGGAGAAGCAGGCTTCCCACAGAGCAGAAAGCGCAATGTGGGGCTCGATCCCAGGAACCTGGAATCATGACCTGAGCCCAAAGCAGAAGCTTAAGACTGAGCCACACAGGCGCCCCTAAAATGTAATTTCTAATATAAAAGATATGTTAAGTGAGAGAGTCTAATCCAGATGCTTACCAAATCATCAGACCATTAAAGTTGGTAAACATTTTAAAATGGCTCCATAGAACCACACCTTTCCATTTGGGATTGTAGGCAAACAGTTTTGTTTTTGTTTTTGCAATTGACACCATTGTTTACATTAGGATTCAGAATCTATTATCTAGGCTGGCTGGCTTTGAATACATTTTCCCCAAATTTATATACTGCTAATGAGGTTCTCCTTGAAAACATTTTGGAGTCCTTCACTGAGGGCTTCTATGAAGAATTTAATTATCATTTTATTTGAAATATTGAAATCATATCATATCAACATATCATAGAAGTGAGCTTATTTTATTTTTTCTTTACTTTTATAGGTTCTTACAACTCTGTCAAAAGCAAAGACTTTATGATATAAGCAATTAACTTTTGTTTTTCCCAATAATAGATCATCATAAGCTTAATGTTTTTTGCTTATTTCTCATATAGTTGCCTGAAAATCTATTCATGATAGGCACCGGCCAGTGCTTCTCTGTTCAATGGCCAAATACATTATCCTCAAATGATTTCCTTGGGGTGGACCAAGCAAGCATTTCTTTTCTTTTTTTGTCAGGATTTAATAATTTCAGAGAAACTAATAATTTCACAGAAACTAATAATTTCCTGTTATTCTGCATACAAACAGAGGCAGAATAAGCATTGACAACATAGAACAAAACAAGCAAATTAAAATATATTTATTGTACTAATAACATACATCAAAAATATTTTTAAAAATTAAGACAGAACGATGTGTTTTTCCCTATTCCAACCACTAACGAAACAAAACCCCTGGACATTATGTATTAAAAAAAAATAAGGGGACTTTGAAAAATGGAGAGAAGAAGGTAGACCTGCTTGGGAACTTGAGACCCAGGAAATGACAAAATATGAGTTTCCCAAGTTTTCCTATTCCTTCAAATATCTTAGACTTGGAATTAAAGATCTAGCATACCAGAAACTGTAATAGAAATTGACACAAAAAATCCAAATAAAAGCTGTGCTCTTTAGCCAAAGGACCAGAAAAGGTTCAACCTAACAAAACAGAAACCTTTTAGAGAATCACCTCTGTACTCCAGGCAAATACCACAGGGAAAAAAACAAAACAAAACAAAACACCTGTGGTTCCACAGTGCCAGCAAAAGATGAGTAGAGAGTTTAGATTTCCACCTTTGCAAGGTTATAATGAGGTCTCCCAACATAACCATGAGGTAGTGTCAGAGAAGGCCAAAGAGGAAGCTGGGACTTTCATCTCTGCCAGCTGATAATAGACCACCCTCTTCACATTGGTTGACACTATATGAGGAATGTGCGTCTTCACTCTCACCTAGCAGTTTCAAGATGCCTCTTCCCTTTCCCCATGGGCGTGCTATCAAAGGAGGCATAGTAGGGCATTAAGACTTTCACCATTGTCCAGTTGTATTGAGGAGACCTTCACCAGAGTATCAGTGGAGACCATGTGAAGAGTTGGAACCTTCTTCCTGTTCTAGCAGTTATGAGTTCTGTCCTGCCCCCCACTGCAGAGTGTCACTGGAGGCTTATTGGTGAAACTGGACTTTTACCTTCACTTGACATTTCAATGTAATCATCTGAACACTCCTAATAGCTGGATAGCTCACTCTTCACTCACTCACACACACATTTAATGAGTGGCTTCCACGGGCCAGTATGTGCTCACATGAGAAATACAGTGGAGGACAAATGGCATCTGCTTGAAGATTTTTGAGAAGATAGTCCCCTTCCCCTGCAGGCATGGTGTCAAGAGAAATCCAATGAAAACAAAACGTTTAAATAAGACCCAGAGTCTCATAACAAAATGTGAAAATGTGCATGTTTTAACTGAAACACATCTCTTGTATCAAGAAACAGGAAGACCTCAACTGAATGGGAGAAGACCATCAGGAGATGCCAGCACTGAGATGACACATGTTTGAATTACCTAAAAAAAAATTAGCAGCCATGATAAAAATGTTCTCACAGCAGTTATGACCATTCTTGAAACAAATGAAAAATAAAGGTCTCAGGGTGCCTGTGTGGTTCAAGTCGGTGAAGCATCTGCCTTCGGCTCAGGTCATGATCTCAGGGTCCTGGGATCAAGCTCCACATCAGGCTCCCTGAGGGGGTCTGCCTCTCCCTCTCCCTCTGCCTCTACCCCCAGTTTGTGCTCTCTCTTTCTCTCTCAAATAAATAAATAAATAAAATTAAAAAAAATTCTCAGTGAAAAAATAGAAAATCTCAGCAAAGAAATAGAACATATAAAGGACAACCAAATTTTGCAACTAAAAAACACCAACTGAATGAAAGCTCAGTGGGTGGGCTCAACGGTAGAATGGAGGAGACAAAGGAAAATATTGATAAACCAGAAGACAGAACAATAAAAATTACATAACCTAGATAACAGAGAGAAATATTTACTCCTTTTTTTTTTAAAAGTATTTTATGTGCTTATTTGTCAGAGAGAGAGCACAAGCAGGGGGAGCATCAGGCAGAGGGAGAAGCACCCCACTGAGCAAGGAGCCTGACATGGGACTCGATCCCAGGACCGCAAGATCACGACCTGAGCTGAAGGCAGATGCTTAACTGACTGAGCTACCCAGGCGCCCAGAGAAATATTAACTCCTAACATCAGTCCTTTAAGTGGCTGAAAAAACACAAAAACAAAAAAATCAAATATTTTCCCCACAGTTATTTTTATCATTGTGCTTAAAAGATTCAACTAAATATTGAATTTTCAAATATGCAATTTGTTATGTTGGCATTAATTTATTACTGTCTTACTTTATTTCTGGTACTTTCTATACAAAGAAAAAAACTGAGAATGAAGAATATACCCAGATTTTGAGAAAGTTTCACTATATAGGAGTAATCCTGAAGAAATTCTTTTTCTACTCTTTATTATACAAACTGGAAACATTGCAGTTATGCTTCTTTTAAACACTTAAAATAATGAAGTGGACTCAGGGATCTCTTGGGTTACCTTTTGTTCCTCCAAACCATAGGGTAAGTATATTTAAAAATAACATATTGACGTTTTTACAAAATTGTGTATAAACCCTGGTGTTGTAGCCCAAAATTTACAGACATAAAACTAAATGTTAAAATTCCTTCGACCACGACTATATCATTTTGTATTATCTATTAAACCATTCTCAATACACCATAATAACAACAAATTCTAATTCTTCAGCTTTGATTAGAATTCCTAAGTCAGTTTTCTCTGTCAATTTTCAAATAATCTCAAAGCGTGGCCTTGAGGATAAAACTGGAAAGTGTTTGGTAAATTGAAAATGCCTGTCTGTAATGTGACAATCTGTACATCTCAGTTCTTCATCCAGAGATAAACAGGCTCAAAAATACATAGGACAATGTGAAATGATAATGTATAAAAGCACTTCATGGGTGGAGACAGATTCTTTTTAATTCTAGAAAATCTTTTAATTGTCATTTCACCTCAGTATACCAGTTAGTTTCTCAAAAATCTTTAAGACAGCAGAGATTACCCTTTACTGTGTCTTCCATGGCACACGTCAGTCACTCAAACAACCTGTTATGTGATTGAAGAGTGAGCTACTTAGGTTTTAGGTATTTGATTCAGATAGTCAAATTCAATAGGATAATATTTAAAGCATGTTGTAAACCACAGAGTTCAGCTAGTTTACCTACTTCTATCCCTGCTTTTAAATCTAAATCATACGCCCTTGCTTCTCTCTTAAAGCACCCAGATTTTTGTTTGTTTGTTGTTAAGACTTATCTTTGAAGAGCGGTTTTATTTATTATTAATATTTTTTAAAGATTTTATTTATTTATTTGAGAGAGAGTGAGAGAGAGAGCACAAGACGGGTAGGGTCAGAGGGAGAAGCAGACTCCCCGCTGAGCAGGGAGCCGGATGCGGGACTCAATCCCAGCACTCCAAGATCATGACCTGAGCCGAAGGCAGTCGCTTAACCAACTGAGCCACCCAGGCGCCCCAAGAGCAGTTTTAGATTTACAACAACATTTAGAGGAAGGTATAAATATTTCTCATATATCCCCAGCCCCCTCACACGCATTGTTTTTCTCATTATTAATACCACTCAACAAAATGGTACATTTACCAAAGACAAACGGACCCTACATTGACACATGATAATCAACCAAAGCCCATCGTTTATCTTAAGACTCATTCTTGATGTTGTATATTCTATAGGTTTGGATAAAAGTATGATGATATATATCCATCATTATAATATTATGCAGGGTATTTTTCACGGCCTTAAAAGTTCTCTGTGTTCTTGCCTATTCATTTCTCCTCCTCTCCCTGTGGCAACCATTCATCTTTTTATTGTTTCCATAGTTTTGCTTTTCTAGAATGTCATATACCTAAATTAAGACAGTTTGTAGCCTTTTCAGGTTGAACACTTTCACGTAGAAATATGAACTTAAGATTCTTAGCACCAAAATTTTAAAGTCCTCTTACAGACTTGCCACCTGCTAAACCTCTTTTTTTAGTCTTCTACTTCCATGGAATTTTCTCTTCCTTCCTTACAGATTTGAGTTCCTGCTGTCTCACTGAAATCCAACTTTTTTGCTACTCTGTGCTTGAATATAAACATGACTGCAAAAAAAAAGAAAAATATTGATTTTCCTAACTTTAAAATTATAATTACTAACCTCAGTGGGGCTTTTAAAAAAAAATTATTTAAAAAAAATGAAATCTTGCCATTTGCAACAACGTGGATGGAACTAGAGGGTATTATGCTAAGCGAAATAAGTCAATCAGAGAAAGACATGTATCATATGATCTCACTGATATGAGGAATTCTTTATCTCAGGAAACAAACTGAGGGTTGCTAGAGTGGTGGGGGGTGGGAGGGATGGGGTGGCTGGGTGATAGACATTGGGGAGGGTATGTGCTATGGTGAGCTCAGTGGGGCTTTAAAAGGTATCTTCCCATTGTTCCTAGATCCACTCATTCTAAACCCTGCTTTAGGAGATCATGTACTGTATCAACAGAGACCCTTGCCCTTTTTAACTTCTGTTTGGATTTGGCCCAGGAGGCAACTGCAGGGAAAAGAAGAGTGTGTCATTGATACTTTCAAGGCAGTATACTCTGAAGAACCCATTTCTCTCTTTCTGGTTTTAGTAACTTTTTCTGTCTCTTTCAGACTTGAGGTGAATGCTTGACAGATATTAGCCCTGACCTATTTCACTAATACCTACACCTTTGTAAATAACCTCATTGAGTGTTAATTCTCTTTGAATTACCCTATGCTGATTGTGCCATCTGTAACAAAAAAATCCTGAATGTTGTTTGACAATGATACTTTTCTCCCATTCTCATACAATTAGTTTCTACCTTTTTCAATCTTCTCAAATGATCTGGAATTTTTTTTTATTCTCACTCCCACTTCACGACCGTATTTCTTACTTCTCTGAAGAAAACAAAGAAGAAATCCCAATAGAGTTTATCATCTCCTACTTTCATGTACATCTACCCAATATACCTAAATCCATACATTATTCTCTATGGTGTCGGTAACTTCTTTCATGGCTGATTTGCATTAATCAATATGATGCCACTGAGGCTGGGACCACCAGCTATGCTAGCCTGCTCTGGCATAGCTCTGTTTAGGCAGGGATTTTATCTGTTTGTTGCTTAATTAATAATATTAATTAATTAATATTTTCTGAATGGGATAAAAATAGCAATCATTGTAAGTATTTAGTTGATAAATAACTTCTGAATATGGCTGAGTAAACATGATTTTGTGTAGGAATTTAGTATATAATTTAATTTAAACATATCTGATTAGTTATTTTTTTTTTAAGATTTTATTTATTTATTCATGAGAGACAGAAAGAGAGAGAGAGAGGCAGAGGGAGAAGCAGGCTCCCAAGGAGCAGGGAGCCCGATGCGGGACCGATCCCAGGACCCTGGGATCATGACCTGAACCGAAGGCAGACGCCTAACCATCTGAGCCACCCAGGTGCCCCTGATTAGCTATTGCTTTAAAAACACATATGCTTTAGAATTTTCAACTTTTTTTGAATCAGAAAGAAATTTCACTTTTCAAAGTTCACTTATTTGTATTGCCAACTTGGAATGTGTCTAAGAAAATGAAATATTTTCTTTCTCTATTTTAGCATATGAATTTCTATACCTTACAGAGCAAATAGTAATAGTAAGAGATAGAGAATATGTTGACAATTGATTCATACCAAGAATATACATGTCATTGAATTAAAATGGGGACTGTGTTCTGTGAAATATGATTAATTGTATTTATTTCCAGGTTCAGAGCAGAAGCTGAGGCAGAGTAGAATAATGCAAAGTAGAATATTTAAATAGGAGGACAGGAAAACACTCAGTTGGCCTGACAGTATTTTCATACAAACATTTATTTACTTATTTGAAATATTGCCTATTTCTTAAGAACCTTGCTGATAATTTTCTTTCAAGGCCAAGTGGAGTGATAAGCATGGGCAGAGGAAATCCATGAAGGTAGAAAATCCCTGAATTCTAGATTAAGGTATTTTCCTCACACTTTATAAACTCTATAGACTATAAACTCTTCTTTAAAGTATACTTTACAGTCCTTCTGGTAGTAAAGATAATCTTCAAGCCAAAAATCAGTGTATACTATAAGCTGAGGTAAATTTCCTTCATTTGCTTATTTAAACTTAAGCTTATTTTTTGGTATATTTGAATGTATAGAACAGAATAATACATATTTAGTAAAAAAAAAAGCATGGAACAAAAATAGATCAATTATAAATCTATCAAACTCTTCTCAGGGTACTAACAATACTTTGGTGGTTCTGCTTGTGGGTGAAAAATAAGTTACATTACTGATTTCTACCTGGTGCAATGTGCAGTTCATCTGGGTTTATTGCAGGGAAAATAGATTCCTCTTCCAAAGAGCAGATAAAACTTTAATGATTTCTAGATAGCAGTTTTATATCATATTTCCTCATTTTAAAAGATACATAGGTGCTTCCCGTAGTAGGTTGAATAATACCCCTGTCCCAGACTTGTCCATGTCCTCCTCCTTAGAACATATTACCATATATGTGATAAGGGAGATGTGAATATCTGATTAGGTTAAGGATTTTGATACGGGGAGATTATTTTGGATAATTTGGGTGTGTCCAATGTAGTGAGAAGGATCCTTATTAAAGGAAGGCAGGAAGTCACACAGAGGAGAAGGTGAGGTAACCAAAGAAGCAGATATCAGAGTGATGTGATCACAAGCCAAGGAAAGCCAGAAGCTTCAAGAAACTGGATAAGGCAAGAAACAGATTCTTTCCTGGAGCATTTAGAAGCAAAGAACTCTGCTAAACTCTTGATTTCAGCTCTGTAATGCTCTTTTTGAATTTCAGACCTCCAGAACTATTAAGATAATGCATTTGTGTTATTTTAAACCACTAAATTTGTAGTAATATGTACAGCAACAACAGAAAACTAACACACTTTTTTAAGTGATAAATTTATTTATTTATATAAATGTTTTAAGTGAGCTAAGATGAAAATCTATAAGTGCAGCTATTTTATGTATAATATATATATGCTGAAAATATATATTATATATGTTGAAATATATGTATGATGAAAGCATTTAAAATCTCTTTGGAACATTACGAGTAAGAAAAATTTTGAAATTTTTTAAAGTTTATTTCCTTGAATGATAAAAGTATTTCATAAAACAACAGACTTTATTGAGATAGAACATACATAGCTTTATTTAAAATCCAGTATATACAATTTATTTTTAATGGGTTTAATAAGCATTTTCATTGAAACATGCAACTATTTTGATTTGTTGTCTCACAGATTAGAATTATATAGATATATTAAATCTTAATAAAGTCAAATAATTTGTTTACAAATATTTCAATTTTGTCTAAATCCTTTTTTTTTCTAACTATAAGCATACCTGAACTGGAGAAGAAGAGAAACATAGAAAAAGACTGCAAGAGAAATTATATGAAGATGGTGAATTTTTTAATGATAAAATATATCAATGTTATCATATATTAGCAAATATTAAAACCTAAAAATAAGATATGGGAAAAATCTTACAATATTGAATTCCAACATTGCTAAAATTATATAGCAATTCTTTCTACTAAGGTTGATTATGCATTTTATCTTTTGAACAATAACTTCTAGTTAATAAGTATTTTTAAAAGAGTAAATTATGAACCTTTGTCTATTGGTAATTGCCATAATGAACAGTTATTAATTTAATAATATAAAAATTTTTAAAAAGGATTTTATTATTTCAAGTATATTAACGTGGATCCTACTGAGAAAGCCAAAAAATTTCCTTTACAAGTTATTTTTTTAGAGAAACCAAAAGGAAGTTGCTTGAGCAATCTGTGGAGAATCCTGTGTGAAGTTCAAGGTAATTAAATTAAAAGCAAGTGTTTTAAGATTAGGTGAAAACATGAATTCATTCAAGGAAGAAGAAACAATAAATGACCAATAATTACATGAAAAAATAGCTAACAGCCTTGTTAATAATGACAAAAATATAATTAAAATATTTTAAGATCAAAATGTGTTGCTTATCAAACTGGGAAATTATTTTTAACATGACAACGAGCAAATTTATTATAAATTTATGAGAGTGACACATTTCCATCTGACAGTACAGGAGGGAGTTCAGACTGGTACAAACTTTCTTGAGGGTAAATTGGCAATACTTTGTGTCCCCAGTTCCTGGCAGATATTTACTTTGATATTTACTAAAAATTAACATGCAACAATACTGCCATCTTACTAGGGCAAGGAAATTCTGGGAAGATTCTTTTAGCCAAATAAAACCATATTCAGTTTCTATGAAGATTGTATGAATCGTTCAATAGTGATCTTTCTCAACTACCCTATGAGATTATTTGTAAAGATGATGGTTGAGGAAGATAGTGACAAGCAGATTTGTTCTTTATTGTAACCAAAGGACCAACAAAAAAGAAGGTAAGAATTGTCACAGTACTTGTAAAGAAACAAAGGTAATGGAGAGTGTGATACCTTTAATAATAATCATAAATATCCCATTGGCGTTACCATGGGGTATATTAAAATTATTTGTTTTCCACTAACATGAAAGACAAACCAGGTCTTTTACGTAGCTGGATTTCCTGTACCACCTGCCATGCTGTGTATACCACAGGTCCTTTGAAGTGTTCTCTCTCCTCCATGTTGGAGTAAGTCATTAGTATTTGTGAGAGAAGAAGATGAAAAATTTGTGGAGGGAGGAAGTATTAGGAAGAACATTTTTTATTTATTAAAATATTGAACCAGAAGATCTAAATTTTATGAAATATTTTAAACTCTTAAGATACAGAGTGTTAGAAAAACACCAGTCATTTCAGTAATCTTACTTTTATTTGAAAGCTATATCTTTATTTTTTTAGTTTAAGAATTTAGCATGTTCTTTCATTTTCTGCAGAATCTATGTGGGTAAGACTTAGGGGACTCAGACATTGTGTATAAATGAAAGGGTGATGGAAACACAGCAATCTCAGAAAACTGTCTAAATGCCTTATGTCAATTGCATGAACATGTTGCAGTTAATACTAGCACTACCTGAAATAGAACAAACCAAAACCTGGCTCTCAAACTAGAAGCCCAGGTTCTGTGTGTGTGTGTGTGTGTGCGTGTGTGTGTGTGCAAACAATATCCTCCTACCTTACCCAGATCACCAGTATCAGTCATCTTTCTTATTCAGCTTTAACATTGACTTCCTATTGCTGTATTACAAATGATCACAAACCTAATGACTTATACAATTTGCTATTTCAGTTTCCTGTCTGGGCATGGGTTCACTGGGTCCTCTGTTGAGTGTCTCACAAGGCTGAAATTAAGTTGTTTGGATATCCTTCCTTTCTAAAATTTGGATTCTTTTTCTTTTTTAAGATTTTATTTATTTATTTGAGAGAGAAACTGAGAGAGAGAGCACAAGCAGGGGAGCAGCAGAGGGAGAGAGAGAAGCAGACTCCCAACTGAGCAGGGACCCTGACGCGGGGCTCGATCCCAGGACTCTGGGATCATGACCTGAGCTGAAAGCAGCCACCTAACCTACTGAGCCACCCAGGTGCCCTAAGGTTGGATTCTTTTCAAAGCTCACATGGTTGTTGGTAGAATTCATCCCCCTGAAGCCATAGGCGGGTTAGATGCCTCCCTTCTCAATCTTATGACCTCACAGGCTCACTTGATTAGATCAGGCACAACCAGATAATCTCCCTTTTGATTAACTCCAAATTAATTGATAAATAACCTAATTATGAGAGTGATAGCTTATCATATTCACAGGCTCTGCCTGCACCCATGCAGTGGGATTATACAGGATGTACACACTGGGTGTGTGTGGAGTTGGGGGGGGTATCTTGAGAATATTTGAGCACCTGCACTCTCTCTCTCTCTCTCTCTATATATATATATTTCTCAATAATTCAATCATTTAGGGGTAAGTTGGAGATATTCCACTTTATCTCTGAAAGGGACAGCAACAGAGACCAGTGTTAGAGCCCAATATGGCGCTATTCACTGAGGACACCAGTCAGAAGGGAACTAGCTATTTGATTTTGCTGCAGTCTTTCTACACAATCTTCTCTTCTCACTTTCACTTTTCACAGGTGCCAGACCTGTACGACAATTTGAAAACTCCTCCTAATCACTTATTCTCCTAAGCCTTTTATATTTCACAGGTGTTTTCTCAAATAAAACCCTTGCTGAATCTAATCTAGTCTCGACGTTGTTAGCTTCTCAGATGTCATGGACTGAAACTTAATGTTCCTTCTGAGAGAATTTGCTTATATTTCTCCCAAGTATCTGAAATCACTACCGTTGGACAATATTTTTAGACTAAATCCCCAGCTTGGATGATTTTGAACCATAAATTTTAGGTAATGGAGACAATCTCAGTTCTAATTATTTCCTTTTCATCTAAGAGACAATAACTGTAGAAGAAACTTTCCATACTGTCTTCCTTTTGGATAATATTTTTTTTCTTCTTCACCCTTCCACAGAGGATTTGCATGTAGGCAGAAGATTTCATTCGGACTTTTCACCTCGTATAAGATCGTGTCTCTGTCCTTTGTCACCTCAATTAATCAATTAAAAAATTCTGCTTCTGGTCAATATGGGATAATGTGATCATATTGTATGTTTTGATACATATGAAAATTCTAGGAAATGAGAACTAACCTATAGTGGCAGATGGCATATTAGTAGTTGCCTGGAATGTGGGGAGGGATGTAAGGAAGAGACTACAAAAGGGTCACAGGGAAACTTTGGGGGAGAGAGATAAATCCATTTTCTTAAATGTGGTGAGTTTTTTGTGATGTACACATTTTTCGAAAGTTATCAGATCATACACTTTAAATATGTACAGTTTATTGAATGTCAGTTATGACTCAGTAAAACTAAGAAAAACTGGATCTGGCTTCTGAGGGAATTAATTTCTTGCCTTACAGTCTTTAAATTAAAAATATGTTTAAAAATATTTAGCCATGGGACACCTGGGTGGCACAATCAGTTAAGCGACCGACTCTTGGTTCGGCTCAGGTTGTGATCTCATGGGTCATGGGATTGAGCCCTGCCTTGGGCTCTGCACACTCAGCTGAGTGCTGGGAGGCTGCCCCACCCCAAACATGAGTGTGCATGGGCACATGCTTTCTCTCACTCTCTCTCTAAAATAAATAAATCTTAAAAAGTGTTTAGCCATTATTTTAATTGCTTTTTAATGATGATATATTTTAGGATTCCCGGTCTGTCATACAGCCAGAAATGGGAGCCTCTTCTTAGATTTTTTTTCCACACAATCTCAGCCATGAGCTACTGACGAAATACTGCTTTCTAAAACCAAAATATAAAAACATAATTATATCTGTGAAAGCTCCCTAGTTTTGTTCCATAACAAGAAATTTTTGTTATAATTTTGAAATCTTTGTTATTATGTTTTTTTAAGTCACAACTCATTAACTAAACTTTCCACCCTTTTGGAAACTGTCTCTATACCAGAAATTCCCCCTACAAATGTATCCAATTCATTAGAAAAATACTAAACAGGGGAAAAATATGGCAAAAGCCTTTGTAACTCCACCAAATAGTACTCTGAGTTGACACTGAATCATCAAAATGTTTGTTCAGTTTAATTCCAACTTGTCTAACATACTGTTGACCTATTCTGTATAGAAATTTACTTATCAATGTCATTATTTTGATGTACAAATTTATTAATTCTTTAAAAAACTGAAGGGATTCAATTACTACTTAAATAACTTCTAGTATGTCCTAAATGCATCTATTTAATAATAAGTTCTAGAATTTTGGAAATTTTAGATGCTGAGCCAGTTTTCCAAATTCATAAATATTTTCTTCCTCCACTATTCTATATATGTTTTGTTCAAGATAAGATAAACACTTATCATCTTAAGGTTCTTTGCCTAGAACAAAATTAACCAAATCCACTATGTGTTCCCTTTGGGTTAACTCATTGCCCCAGGTTTCAATTTCACAACTTCTTGAAAACTATCCAGTAGCATTTAATGGCAGTCACTTGTCATTTGAAAAACACTGTTCTATCTTACTGCCAAACTCTTAGTCCCTTCTGTGCACTGAATATGATATGAGATTTTCAATTTAAAATTAATATTTGGGGGCACCTGGCTCAGTCAGTAGATCATGCAACTCTGGATCTCAGTGTCGTGAGTTCAAGCCCTACACTGGGCATGAAACCCACTTAAATAAATAAATAAATAAATAAAATTTTTGTTTCTCTCAAGTTTGGTTTGATAAGTTTTTTTTTTTAATTTACATATAGAACGTATCAGGCCTACATATTTGACTATTTCTTTTTATTCCAATTGATATTTTGATGTGAAAACCTGATCAGGGGTGCCTGGGGTTTTCAGTCTGTTAAGCGTCTGTCTTCAGCTTAGGCCGTGATCCCAGGGTCCTGGCATCAAGTCCCGCATTGGGCTCCCTGCTCAGCGTGGAGTCTGCGTCTCCCTCTCCCTCTGCTCTGCCCCCTCTGCTCCAGCTCTGTCTCTTGTTTTCTCTCTCTCTCAAATAAATAAATAAAATCTAAAAATAAACCAACTGATCAATTCTCAGCTTGGTATATAGAGATAAGAATTTTCATCTTAAATGATTGAGAGTGGGTGATAGTTTATTTTATGTGTCCATTTGTTCGGTCTATGGGGTGCACAGAGAGGTGGTCAACCTCTTCTGGGTGTTTCTGCTAAGGAGCTTCTGGAGGGAATCAGCATTCTAATTGGTAGAGGAAAGCAGATTATTCTCCATAATGGGAGTGGGCCTCATCTAATCAGTTGAAAGTCTGAATTGAACAAAAAAGCCCTCCCCTCACCCAAGTAAGAGAGAATTCTCCAGCAGACTGTATTCAGACATCTGCAACATTGGCTTTTCCTACTAATGGCCTTCCAACTGGAACAGTTCCTCCTGGGTCTCCAGCCTGTCCAGCCCACCTGGTAGGTTGGACTTGCCAGCCTCTACAAGTGTGTGAGCCAATTTCTTATTTTATATATATATACATATACAAGATATATAATAAGGATATACATGTTATATATATTATAAATATATAAATACATATTTTATATAATTTATTATATAAATCCATATTATAATAAATTTTATATATATTTGTATATACCTTATTTTGGTTCTGTTTTGTTGGAGAACACTGATTAATACAAGGGGATATTACCAAAATATGGACACAGATACCAAAAATACTGCAAGCTCTTCATCACTTGGGATAAGTCATTTTATCACGTATCTAATTTAAATTCCTGAGTAGAATTTTTATTTGCAATGGATCTGTCCAGGCTTTCCTCTTTATTATGTCTTTCCTCTCTAGATTGAGAATATGTACTTTAATGATTTAAAAACCTTTATTCATCCTAAGACTCACATTCCATGAGTTATAAGTTATGGAATTTAAGTTACATCATTTTTATGCTTCCTTTCTGAAGAGATTTATTGAATAAAATAAACCATCTAGAAAATAACATACAGCATCTTTTGTTATTTTATAAAAACCATTTTAATGCTCAGCCCCAAGAAGAGATGGTATCTGCATTTAATAACAGCTACTTCAAAGATATGCAGAAATACATTTGCATATGTTATGACTAGAAGAATTTATGTACTTAGTTCACGGATATTAAAATTAATTGTAAAATGCCACTAAGGGAATTTGTCTTTTGATGTTCCTTGTGGGGGAAAATTTACGTTTTGAGATTAAACATTAAAAATGAGAAAACAGAAAGAAGGTATATTTTCATCCTATGATTAGTGAGTAGGGCACAGATACATCTCAACACATTATTAATTGAGTGTTTTCAAAGATCTCTGTTTAGAATATGCCAAAGGAATGTATTCCCAGTACTTTATGAAGAACTCAATTTCTCTTCTTAATAAATAATGACATGTGGCTTCCTTTTGCTCTAAAAGAAATTATATCAGATCAGGTATGTGAATATTATGGAGCCATTTACTGGTAATTCATCATTTAAAGGTTACAAAAGACTTTTAATTAGTAAGTATATAATAAGAAACTTAATGGAGATGCCTAGGGAATTTTATTTCACGTAAAGATTTTTTCCATATTAATAAGAGTAAAAATCGGAAGCAAGTTGACTCCCTGCCCTAGAATCATCTCATGCTTTTTCATAATTAAGTTTACGAGTAATTTCATGGCCCTTAAGTAACACAATCTTCTGGGTTCTTAGTTCATGTGTAATTTTCTCCATCCAGTGTTTTTGGAGAATTCTTCTTTCTCAGTGGACAGGACTTGATAATGTCCCAGCAAAGTACCATGACAGCTGGTCTCTTGACGTGCAGTCGACTCATACATGGTGCTAAATTAGCCTCACTGAAGTGTGTTGATAGAACAGAGATAACCACTTTGTTGCCTAGTAGTTGCCTTAATAACAAGGAAAACAAATAATAGAATATTTGAGATGGTGTTTACGAGATGCAAAATCATCTAGTTGAGAATTGGGAGGTACAGCTAGCATTTGGGCTGAATGTAGGTGCACAGCTGCTTGATTTTAAGAGCCAGTTACAGCTCCCTTGGGTTTCACCATGAAGGCATAAACATTCACAGGGGAAGGAGAAAGTGAGGACGATAAAAAGCAAGAGGAAGGGAAGGAGCGAGGGAGAAAGAGAAGCATAAGAGCAATAGGTGCACAAAGGAAAACCAGGAGTATGCACAGGTAGTGGATATTCTGATACAAGTGTCTGGTCCTTGTGTTACCCATCAGATTAAATATTTGACTCATGGCAATAAGAATAAATACAACCTTAGTTTTGCTGGGGTCTTAATTGAGTCCTCTGATATGAGAACAAGTTATGTCATATTTCATCAGAAAAAGGACAGTAAAAAATTGATGAGGATTGTCTCTGACAGTTTGTAAACTGTTTCAAAGTCCTTCTATACTTTTGTTAATAGATGTCAAGGGTGGGGAATTAGTTTCCTAATCCAATCACTTAGATTGCTACTCTAGGGTTTCCATATACATTCAAAGATATATCCTAGCATGAAATACATGAAATAAGTATGTCTGGGGTACACCGATTGATATGTCATCTTCAGGCAGGCACTCCACTCCTCTCCCACTAAAGGCCTTCTCTGGTAAGTTCTTATGGGAAGTGGGACGGATTCTTGGAAATATAAGTAAGATCCGCCTTATCTCCTTCCTCTAACCTGAAGTTCATCTACTCATGGAAGAGAAGCTAGGAATCAGGCCCTAGGAAGGGGACACTCACTACGAGGGAGAACAGGAAATGGACGAAAGCTCATTGTGTGTAGATTCAGAAAGATAAATATAGTTAAAACATTGAACTGGGCAAGCTTGATGCGTAAACCCTTTCTCTAATTACTGAGGAGCCAGAAGACAGTGAGGGGGGAAAAGGGAAGGAAGGTTAAGGTGAAGGCTGGAATAGGTGTTGGAAAGAAGCAAATTATATAGAAAAGATAAATTATGCATGATTGGAATTGAAGGGCCAAATGGAGAAAGATTAAGAGATTAATATTTACTAGACAAGGTGATATGAATTTATAAAGTGTCTTAAATGCAATTTTGAGACATTGCAGCCAACGAAGCTAATGAAGTTTCAGCTGGATACACAATGGCCCAGATAATGACTACCATTCTCAGTCTCCTTTGCAACAGTGTGGATCTACACAATTATATTTTTCCCAGTGAAAGGTGAGGGGAATTAACATGCACAATTTTCAGGTAATTTGCTATGATGGGTTTTTTTGTTATATGAAATTGCTTAGGCCATCATTTCCAACTATTTAACCAAACACTAAGTGCTACTATGAAGAGACTTCTCAGATATAAATAAAGTCCCTAATCTATTGACTTTCTGTAAGGGAGATTATTCTGAATAATTTGCGTGGGTCTGACTTAATCAGTTGGAAAGCCTTGAAGCAGAGCTGAGTCTTCCCATATGTGAGAGAGAGAGAGACTTGAGAGAGAGAAAGAGAGAGGAAGAGATGAGGGAGAAGGGAAGCAGAAGGAGGAGAAGGAAGAGTAGGAGGACCAAGAGAATCATTGACAGAATGAAGAATTCCAGCTCCAGCCCATACCCATTGAGTTCCACCCTGCCCATGATATTCTTCTCCCAGTGGATTTTGTATTTGCTTAGCCAGTCTCCACAACTGCATAAGCAAATTCCTTGCAATAAGCTATTTATATGATATATAATAAAATATATATATATTACAACATATATATGTATGTGTGAGTGCTTGTGTGTACATACATGTATCATTTTGGTTTTGCTTCTCTGGATGAACCACTTGCTTAAGGTGAAAATACTCTCCCTTTACTTCTTCACTTAGCCCCTACCCACCTACTACCTACTACCTGGAATAGAAACACAAAGGTGAAGTGGGGCTAACTTGGATCACACAGACAAGGACAACGTTCTAGAAGATGACAGAACATTCTAGAAGATGACAAAACAAGGCGTAATTAAGCTTCACTCCTGAAAACATCCTAAGAAACCAAGTTGTCTACCTATCTTGGACTGTATACCTAACCCTAGAGTGTGATAAAAAATAAACTTCTACTTTGTTTGAGACACTGTGTTTTTCAGGTCAATTTCCTTATTATAGAAGTTTATTTTGTACCTAATTATTACAGGAATGGTGTGCGTTTAACGGATGAAATGGCACTTTGGAAAGGTTTGAGCAGCCATGTATTGTCAACTGGATCCCAGGAAGACTGCAGTGGGATGATGTTGCACCGTGCTAGTTGGCTATTCTTTGTAAGGTCCCTTTCAACTACCACTCATGGCATCTTTATATAGGACACTGAGATATTTTATTTTATTTTTTTAAAGATTTTATTTATTTGACAGAGAGAGACACAGCGAGAGAGGGAACACAAGCAGGGGGAGTGGGAGAGGGAGAAGCAGGCCTCCCGCCGAGCAGGGAGCCCGATGCGGGGCTCGATCCCAGGACCCTGGGATGATGACCTGAGCTGAAGGCAGACACTTAACGACTGAGCCACCGAGGCGCCCCTAGGACACTGAAATATTTTAATTATTAAAAGCAAAGACATATCAAATATGCTCAGAAACAGTTGTATAATCTTACCCCCTCTAGTTCTGGATAACTGGTATGGACCCTGGGCAGAGGAATGGGTTGAAACTCTAGCTGTGCTACTGTATTACCTTTGAAAGTGAATTAGGCTCTCAGAACTTCAGTTTTGTCATCTCAGAAATAGAGATTGTCATCCCTTTCCATGTTGTTTTCCTTATAGTGATGTATAGGAGACTTGGGAGGAAAAGGTGTTGAGGATTGAGTGCCTATAATTCTGATCATTGTTAAAGGAAAACAATATGTCATATAAAATGCTACCTTCCTCCTGGATATACTCAAATATTGCTAATGTGGTGGAGGTATAGAAAAGACATTTAATAAATCATACTTAATATTGTCAGAAATAGTAGAAGTAGTTTTCAGTGTGGAACTAGGAACTGAACTCTAAATTAGAATATATCACAGTCCATCAATTATTATTCTTAGCTAGTCTTTCAATTTTTGAAATTTTTTAATGAATTCAATTATCAAAATAATTAATTTTGCTTCTTGGATTATAATGCTTAGGATATACCTTTAAAATTATCTACCTCCGAAAATCCAAGGAAGGCAAGACCAGGCTATAGCCACATTATGCAGTTTCCTGATTCGCTCCACATGTTTCCTTTATTCTAGACTTTGTTCATGCTATCCCTTTTTCCTAGAACATAATTCCTCCAGGGTAAGATAGCTTTTCATGTCTTTGAGACATTTGGTTTAATAATAAACAAAAGTGAACAACAAAATAGAACAAAAACAATGAACAGAACCTAAGCTGTTGTTTTTATCAATGATAGCCTGTGGAGTTTGTTCTGGCTCATGCTGCTAAATTGTAAGTAGCTAGTAGGAGAGGGACAGTGAATTTTGTCTTACTCATTGTCATAGCACAGATCTTGGGTTCAGTATCTGTCACACTGTATGTCACATTAAATATTTATTAAATAAATTGCAAATTCATATGGCCATACTCCTCACCTTCTTTTCAATAGTTTACTGCCATCTTATGCCTAACTGGGTTATCAAGTTTACTATTTCCCCAGATTGACTTATTATCAATCCCCAAACTTCGGTGCCTTCTTTATAATTTGTTATCCTATTAAATGGTAACAAAGAATTCAGTTGCTCAAACTAGAAACACAAGAGACCTCTCTTCCCCCCCAGCCTAGCGACCTTCTCATTTAGTCACTAATTTTATCAACTGAGCTTCATCTGAAAGGATATCTATCTATCTATCTATCTATCTATCTATCTATCTATCTATCATCTATCTATCTATCTAATCTATAATTTCATCTAGTTCACTGTGAAATTCATACTGGGTATATTAATGGCCTCTTGGCAGGAAAGTTAATAAGCGACAGAATTGCTCTCTTCCTAGGGAGTGTTAAATGTTTAGCACTATAAATCATTTGCACTTACTTCTATTATTCTTGCTCTTTAGGAAAGGAACAAAACAAAACAAAAATCTGGTATCTCAAACCCTTACATAATGGACTATCCCTCATAAAGAACCTTGGTTAAAGTTGAATCTAACTAACCACACTTGCTACTGCCTTTTCCAAATTCCCATTAAAAAACCTTTAAAAACACAAAAATTTAAAAACTCAGAATGCAACCCAAAACTAGATATGAAATCTAACCTATTAATAAAATTCAGGAAACATTTCTACTAATGATAACTATGATGGTCTGGATTTCAAAAATCAACAAATAACCATAAAAATATCAATCATATAAGTGTATAATAAGGACAAAAAAGTAGCATTTCTGTTTCTTAAAAAATAAGTGGATCTACTTCTTCCTCATTCTAGTCTTTGGCTCAAAATAATGAAAAGCAGAAATGAATATTAAAAAATGAATAGCATTTCTATAGTGTGTAAACTGCATTTTGAGTAACCCACAGCGCTTTGTCCTCACACCACCATCACTACCTGCATTGGTATCTCTGAATAATCACCTGGAAATAGTAAGTCACAAAATGCTCCTGGATAAGACAGCACAGTGGATAAAAGAGGGTTGGGTGAAGTGGCCTGAGAGTAAGTCATTTCTCCAAAGGTTTGATACCCACAATTATATGCTATAAATTGGGACAGAGGTCAGAGAAGTCCAAACAAAATGGTATTGTATACTTGAAACTATCCTTTTTCTTATTTTTTTCTATGATTAGTTTCAGAGAGTCAAGGAATGGTGGTGGGAGGGGGGAATCCCAAGTATAAAAATAGTAGCCAACACTTCTGTAAAACTTCTTATGTAAGAAGTGTTAATCTAAACACCTCATGCACGATAGCTTAGTTAACTTTCACAACAACCAATAGAGTAAATGTTATATTATTTTCATTTTTAATGAGGAGATTGAGTCAACAAAGGTTTAAATAACTTCTCCAAGTACAATTTGTAAATGGACTCAAGCTCTGGTTTCAAAATACATGCTCTTAACAACTACACTAGGATAATCTTGGTCCAAGACACTCACTAGATACTAGAAATCAAGCTGGGAATGGTGCACTTCAACAGGTTTTTAATCCGTGTACGTGAAGGAGACTTGATCAAGACTCACCTGGAAAAGGACTCAGAACAAGTCTAGTACACATTCATCTCTTGTTAATAAGCAGAGCATCATGAGAGAAAAACAAATACCATGAAGAAGATATACATTGAGATGAAAAAATACTACTAAAATATTATGTGTGAAGTGGGTGACTGAAAAGAGACTAAAAATACCAATATGATGGCAGTATAAAGATGAGTTAATGATGTAGAATATGGAATGATTAGTTTGGAGGTAAAATTAATTTCTTACAGATTGCTTAAGAATGAATAAAAATAACCAGTGAGAAGCTAGTACATTTGGAGGGAAAAAACAATCTGAGCTGAGAATTCTATGTGTTCCTGTGGAAACAGAAAATTTAGGAGGGAAGCCACAGTCAAACACATGATTGAAGAAAACCGCAGTGAAATGAATAGCCTCAAAGTATGGAGACTAAAAAGACTGCAGCTCACAAAGGAACTATTAAAAGATGACTTTTCCAATCTGTCCTAATGCAGAAAATTTGCTAAACAGATAAAAGCATAAAAAAAAAAAAACTATGGAAGTATTACCCAGTGAAAACTGGTTTATTATATTACATATATTAGATTTACATATAATTTGTCATTCACTATCCATTATCTCTCAGCCTGGATTTTTTACCTAAATAATTTAAAATATGGTCCTATCTATTAAATATACATCTAAAAAAATAATTTTTAAATTGTTAGGGTAAAGGGGCACCTGGGTGGCTCAGTCATTAAGCGTCTGCCTTTGGCTCAGGTCATGATCCCGAGTCCTGGGATCAAGTTCCGCATTGGGCTCCCTGCTCAGTGAGAAGCCTGCTTCTCCTTCACCCACTCCCCCTGCTTATGTTCCTTCTCTTGCTATGTCTCTCTCTGTCAAATAAATAAATAGAATCTTAAAAAAAAATTTAAGGTATACAGTGAATATCATTCTCAATGGGGAAAAACTGAGAGCTTTCTCCCTAAGGTCAGGAACACAGCAGGGATGTCCACTATCACCACTACTATTCAACATAGAACTAGAAGTCCTAGCCACAGTAATCAGACAACAAAAAGAAATAAAAGACATCCAAATCAGCAAAGAAGTCAAACTCTCACTCTTTGCAGATGATACAATACTTTATGTGGAAAAACTGAAGACTCCACCCCAAAACTGCTAAAACTCATACAGGAATTCAGTAAAGTAGCAGGATATAAAATCAATGCACAGAAATCTGTGGTATTCCTATACACCAACAACAAGATGGAAGAGAGACAAATTAAGGAGTCGATCCCATTTACAATTGCACCCAAAACCATAAGATAACTAGGAATAAATCTAACCGAAGAGGCAAAAGACCTGTACTCAGAAAACTATAAAATACTCATGAAAGAAATGGAGGAAGACACAAAGAAATGGAAAAAAGTTCAATGCTCATGGATTGGAAGAACAAATATTGTGAAGATATCAATGCTACCTAGAGCAATCTACACATTCAATGCAATCCCCATCAAAATACCATCCACTTTTTTCAAAGAAATGGAACAAATAATCCTAAAATATCTATGGAACCAGAAAAGACCCCAAAGAGCCAGAGGAATGTTGAAAAAGAAAAACAAAGCTGGTGGCATCACAATTCCAGACTTCCAGCTCTATTACAAAGCTGTCCTCATCAAGACAGTATGGTACTGGCACAAAAACAGACACATAGATCAATGGAACAGAATCGAGAGCCCAGAAATGGACCCTCAACTCTATGGTCAACTCATCTTTGACAAAGCAGGAAAGAATGTCCAATGGAAAAAAGACAGCCTCTTCAACAAATAGTGTTGGGAAAGTTGGACAGCCATATGCAGAAGAATGAAACTGGACCATTTCCTTACACCACACACAAAAATAGACTCCAAATGGAGGAAAGACCTAAATGTGAGACAGGAGTCCATCAAAATCCTAAAGGAGAACATAGGCAGCAACCTCTTTGACCTCAGCCACAGCAATTTCTTCCTAGAAACATCGTCAAAGGCAAGGGAAGCCAGGGCAAAAATGAACTATTGGGATTTCATCAAGATAAAAAGCTTTTGCACAGCACAGGAAACAGTCAACAAAACCAAAAGACAACCAACAGAATGGGAGGAGATATTTGCAAATGACATATCAGATAAGGGCTAGTATCCAAAATCTATAAAGTACTTATCAAACTGAACATCCAAAGAACAAATAATCCAATCAAGAAATGGGCAGAAGACATGAACAGACATTTTTCCAAAGAAGACATCCAAATGGCCAACAGACACATGAAAAAGTGCTCAACATCACTCCGCATCAGGGAAATCCAAATCAAAACCTCCATGAGGTACCACCTCACACCAGTCAGAATGGCTAAAATTAACAAGTCAGGAAATGACAGATGTTGGCGGGGATGCAGAGAAAGGGGAACGCTCCTACACTGTTGGTGGGAATGCAAGCTGGTGCAACCACTGAAAAACAGTATGGAGGTTCCTCAAATAGTTGAAAATAAAGCTACTGTCCAACCCAGCAATAAAACTACTGGGCATTTACCCCAAGGAGACAAATGTAGTGATCCGAAGAGGTACATGCATCCCAATGTTTATAGCAGCAATGGCCACATTAGCCAGTCTATGGAAAGAGCCAAGATGTCCATCGACAGATGCATGGATAAAGTAGAAGTGGTATATATATACAATGGAATATTATGCAGCCATCAAAAGGAACGTAATCTTGCCATTTGCAATGATGTGCATAGAACTAGAGGGTATTATGCTAAGCTAAATAAGTCAATCAGAGAAAGACATGTATCATATGACCTCACTGATATGAGGAATTCTTAATCTCAGGAAACAAACTGAGGGTTGCTGGAGTGGTGGGGGGTGGGAGGGGTGGGGTGGCTGGGTGCTAGACATTGAGGAGGGTATGTGCTATGGTGAGCGCTGTGAATTGTGTAAGATTGATGAATCACAGACCTGTACCTCTGAAACAGATAATACATTATATGTTAAAAAAAAAAAAAAAGAAGATAGTAGGAAGGGAAGAATGAAGGGGGGACATCGGAGGGGGAGACGAACCATGAGAGACGATGGACTCTGAGAAACAAACTGAGGGTTCTAGAGGGGAGGGGGGTGGGGGGATAGGTTAGCCTGGTGATGGGTATTAAAGAGGGCACATACTGCATGGAGCACTGGGTGTTATAAGCAAACAATGAATCATGGAACAGTACATCAAAAACTAATGATGTAATGTATGGTGATTAACATAATATAATAAAATAAAATTTAAAAAATTGTTAGGGTATTATTTATTTAATGGATCATCAAATTTTCTTTAATATACACAAGGGAATAGTAGACATTCTTGTAGTTACATTTTGGCATATATCCATTAGTCTATCCTTAGAATAAATTGAAATTAATAGTTCATATTGTGTGTGCATTTGTAGGGATTCTGAGATTAATCCTGAATATATTTACATGAATCAATTTTTTAACAAAAAGATTGTCTTAACGTCCTCTTCTCATGTGAAATATAAATATAGATGTATAAAAGAAGTCAAAATATAAATTTTTGTTCTGTTGCTTAAAGACAAAGAGTATTAGAATGCAGGTTGAGAATAAATAATGAGAATAACATTAAAATGTTATAAGTTCTCTAATAATTGGTATAATCAATTTCTATATACTTCACTATAGTGCTGGACCTCATAAAAATATTTTTCCTGTACTCCTATTGTCAGACCATAAACACTCCATTTATCTTTCTCGTAAATCACTTAATCAAATGCAAATGTGTATTACTGTGCATTATGCATTCAGGAAATTTTTCTAATACATTTGTATAAATCTTGAAAACATTAATAAATCTGATATATGATTGCTGTCTAGGTGCCATTGGTGTAAATAGCACTTGTATATTTTAAAGGGAGCTGGAAGCACATACTCATTTATAAGCTAGGTTTTTAGAATAGAATATTTAGCAAGTAAAGCATTCGACAATTTTTATATTTTGTGATTTGAATACATTAAGATACACATTACTTTTCTTGTAACCTCATATTAGGTTGTAAAAAATAAAATCAGAGCATGTATTCTCTGTCACTCCAGAAGGCAGAAATAGAATAAAGAAGATAAAAAAATGGGGGTGCTGGGCTGGTTAAGCTCAGTCAGTTAAGCATCTGCCTTTGGTTCAAGTCATGATTCCAGCATCCTGGGGACGAGTTCTGCATACACAATGGGCTCCCTGCTCAGCAGGGAGTCTGCTTCTCCCTCCCCCTGCTCTTGTGCTCTCCTTGCTCTTTCTCTCTCTCCCTCTCAAATAAATAAATTGAATCTTTAAAAAAAAGGCATATAAAAAATGTACGGAAAAATATGCTGGCTCACGGTAAAACAACAACACTTTCATTGTCCCTGACACCACTGATATGTGCCTCTCCAGCTCTGTTTCATCCAGCATTTTCTCAAACTTCTCCAAAATAATGTTCCTGAAGTTTGCTCTCATTATGTAATTTTTTTATGCTCAAAAATTTCAATAGCTCCTCAATAACCAACAAACATCTTAGGTTGGATTTCCAGGTTCTCTGTAATCTGACTGCAGTCCACATATTCTACCTTATTGCCTCTTGGTCATCTTTCTTGAAACTGAAACACTTTTAATGTCATGATCTAAGCTTTTTTCTGTCAGCTTTTGTCCATTTTATTCTCTCAATATGATTTTTTTTCCCACCTCTAACTCTACTGATCTTCCTTTTTCTTTAAGATTGCCAGAGTAGCCAGGGTATCATAGTATGGAAGTGTTGGTCAGAAATAGACTTTGGTTTTAACTCCAGATCCACCACTAACTCACTGTGTGGCTTTGACATGGCCTTCAACATGCCAAGCTCTGACTTCGAGTGCTATCTAGAGGATGACAGTCTCTGTCTCCCTTGGACACTTTTCACTCTTCCGTGGACAGTGTCTGGTAGAGAGAAATGACTCAAGATATGTTAGTTACTTCATCTAGATTTTTTATCAAATGTATCAGTTTTAATTTGCATTATGCTTATGTGTATTCAAGCATTAATTTTTTTCCGCCTCTGGACTGTGAATTACTGATGTCACCAGTTGGCATGTATATCTCATCATTTTGCACATGGTAAATCTGAATTAAATACTAACTTGAATAAAATAACCACTGAATGTCTTAGAGTTGCCTAATAAAGGAAACTTTGTGAGACAAACTGACAGTGTTCAAGGAGAGTAGATAATTCATTCAGTGGAAGGATGTGTGTAGGGTTACAAAGTACAAGAAAGACAATCCAGGATGACTCTCAGACAGGGTCTAATTCTAAGACCCTTAGATAAATGTAGAAAACTATGGTTAAACAAAATAGGGCAGAAAATCATTGCATGGCTATTCAGTTATTGTGAGGGCACAATGGTAATTTAGATGAGGTGAGGGGGTTAGAGGTAAGGAAGAGTCATGACTTTTGCATAATTGTATTAAGAAAACACCATTTTCAAACGTGATTCTTGCTTAATAATGCCTCCTGACGTAGTCTGGCAGTCGTTAGAATAAACTGGGAGTCCTGAGATTCAGTTTTGCCATAAACTAGCTGGTGATTTTGAGAATATCCCTTAACCTTCAGGATCTGTCTTCTTATCTGTGAAATTTCTGCTTACACTAAATAATTTTAGAACCTAAAGTTTATAAGACCTGTGAGAAAACTTTAAGGTCTTCAATATACAGACTGTTAATAGATTTAAAAAAATGTATTTTTAAAGAATTATAGAAATTTAGTAGCACATAAATATTCAGCAAAAGATGTGGCCAATTCCTGAGAAGAAAACTCTGGTGTGCTTTCTCATCAACCTAACTTGAACTGCAGTTGTACCCCAAACAGCCTTATATATCTGTGGGCTCCTGCCAATAAGCAGTTGGATCTTTCTTCTGCAGCAGTCTGTGATTCTTTGAAAAAACAAGTGAATACTGTTGTCAGGTTAAAAGTGTAGAAAATGGCATCATTAAAGCAGAACGAATAAATGACAATAGCCCTATAAGAGTATCTTTAACAAATGAACATAGACAACAGCTAAAGTAAAAACTTAGGATTTTGAACAAGTACACCTTTAAAAATTAAAAAAGTTATTTTGATTCAATAATAATCTTATTTTACTTCTATACATCAGCTTTGCCATTATCAAGCAGTCATTTTATTAAGACACATTTTGAAAATTAAGTTTAATGAAAATATTCCTGATTACGAAGTTGGAAAATCTGGAATTTTAGTTCTTCCATTGAGGGTTTGTGTTATACAAACTTACCGGGTCTTGATTTTTTTATGTGTAAATTAAGACTAGATTATATCCAAGATTCTTGAAAGTTCTATGACTCTCATTCAGTAAATATTCTATTTGTATTGGATATGTATGCCAAAATACCTTTTTTTAGCCTTGCATGCATTACAAAAAGGTGTGTATTATTATTTTCATATAATGTAAATTAGATGAGGTTAATTTGAGTTATTAATGGGAACAGCTTGGTAAATACGGGCAAGTGAAATATTTCAAGGAAGTGGAGTCAGAAACTGAAGGAGGTGAGACTTGAACGTTCGCTGCAGATGTCAGACAGGAGCAAAGCAGATATTATTTACTTCAGGGCTGGAGTCACTGGAACTAATTAAGCATTTTATGTTTGTCACAAGTGTATTTGAACTGTATACTCACCTCAGATATTTAAACGGAGACTTGGCAACACCAGCGATTGTTAATAGCAAGAATATGGAAACTGGCAACAACAATTTCGCAGGTAGACACTAGTACAAAAAAGCACATAATTGGCACTTAGCATTCAAATGAACAGGCACATAAACTGTGCCTTTCAAAAAAAGCTGTTAGGTTGTCTGTCACACCTCAGACTACTTCTGAAGGTTATGTTTAGAGAAAAGAGGAAAGAACAGGGTGGCAGGTGGTCAGAGTAGGCAGCAGAAGTAGGTTTTTGTTTTGTTTTGTTTTGTTTTTACTTGGAATGATGAATAAACAGGCAACAAAGTTGGAATCTGAGCCTGTGGTGCAGGTACTAATTATTTTTTCTGTGGCATCAACAGAGGTCAAGGAATAGAGCCTGATTTATAGTCTAGCTAGGCTACTACTGACCAGGTGTAAGTAACTCCTGATGCCAAGTGCACTGGGGCATTGGAGGGGCCCAACGATAAATAGCTGTGATAAATTTTTAGATGAAAATTGTTGCACCTCTGTCCTATTACTCTTTCTGCTAAGTAAGGATTATTCTGAGTTATAGAATGTGGATTTGTGCTGACATTGACTTTAAAATTTGTACTGAATTTTAGTATAGCTTGACCAAATGTATTTGTCTTCTTTCCACCCACCCAAGTATCTCACAGTTTAGATCACTCAGTGATAAACAACTCATAATAAAATAAGCCTTTAAGAAATGAAGCAATTATAATCTGCATCCTTCTTCTAAGAAAAATCAATACCAAAACAAAACCAAAAATGTGTTTTAGAAATGTATTCCCTACTTGGCTCGCTTCTTGCATTAGTATTTGAAATGGAAGATTTGACTTTTGTGTACTCTATGAGGTCAGTAGGAGCACTTTTCCCTAACCCTATGCCCCCAGGTTAAACACGTTTATATGATACTGAAATTTTGTTTGTTAGTCTTCTCAATAGGCCCTGAAATCTTGATGGCAAGTAATTTATCTCAATTTTAAGTGTTAAATGAATGGATGACTACATGGATGACTTGATTAGTGAATGGATGATGCGCTTAGCCCTACTACCTTGACAACGAATGATAGCAGGTATAGGCTGTGGGTTGAAAATGGTGGCATAGAATGAAGGGTACAATCAGTAGCTTTTGAAGCCAAAGAAAGGATAGCATAGGGGTTTCTTACCCTTGGTATGCATCAGGATCATGTGAGAACTTTTTATAAAAACACTGACATCTGAGTCTGACTCTTGAGTGCAGTGGTTCTCAAAAATGTTCCCTGGACCAGCAGCATCAGCATTACATGAGAATTTGTTAGAAATACAAATATTTGAGCTCTACTACACACCTACTAAGCCAGAAACTTTGGGAATAAGTCCCCAAAATCTGTATTCTACGAAGCTCTCCAGATGATTCTAATTCATGATAAAGTTTAAGAGCAGTTGTGAGATTCTGATTCAATTGACCTGGAGTATATTTGCTCTAGGGCTCTTCAGATGATTTTAACATGCAGCCAGAGTTGTGAACCATGAAAACAGCAGAAGAGAATAAGAAGAAATGTATGTATATAGAGAATCAAATTCATAGGGAACAAGAGCAGAATGGACAAAAATAAAATGAAAATAAAAGAAGGTGGGTAAGATTGTAAAATATTGACTCCGCTAAGTCTTTTCTTGGTGTTTATTTGTTTTGTACCCTGAAGAGAGGAGCACATTATGGAGAAACATGTTTTCTAGAGCCTCCTACTAGGAATGATTTGGTTTTTCTGTAGGATTTGGTGTTAATTCTAGATGGCATGTTATCCAACTCATGAAACATTTAAACCATAGGACTATTTCCATTGAGAATCATCATCTATACATTGATAAAAAGAAAACTGAAGGATTAAAATAGTATCATTTAGACTGAGTTCCCACACTCGGGCTTAATACATAATCTAATCCAACTTCCCTCAGAAGTGTAGTCTTAACCAGTCAGTCAGAAATTTTTAGGTCAGTGCCAGAGTCTGCCACGTGGGCCTTATCCATCCCCCAAAAGGAAGATGAGGTAATCTGCATGATCAGACCTCTTGCTTTTCCTAGCGGCCTTGACTAGAACAATCCTTTTCTTTTGCTAATAACTTTCTTGCTCTACCCTCCTTCTCTAAAAACCTTCCATTTTGTACAACTCCCCAGAACTCCCCTCTACCTGCTAGATGGAGTACTGCCTAATTCATGAATCATTTAATAATGCCAGTTAGACCTTTAAAATGTACTCAGTTGAATTTTTGTTATTTAACAACATGCACTGGTATAACTATGCATCAAACTTATTTAATCCTCAAACAATCCTTTGTGGGGTAAGCATTATTACAGTGTTTACAGATACGTAAGCTGAAACTCAGTTTATTTATTTATTTATTTATTTATTTAAATTTTTTTTTAAGATTTTATTTGAGAGAGAGAATGAGAGATAGAGAGCACGAGAGGGAAGAGGGTCAGAGGGAGAAGCAGACTCCCTGCTGAGCAGGGAGCCCAATGTGGGACTCGATCCCGGGACTCCAGGATCATGACCTGAGCCGAAGGCAGTCGCTTAACCAACTGAGCCACCCAGGCGCCCTGAAACTCAGTTTAATTAACTTGCCCAGAGTCATACTACAAGGCAGTGACACAGCTGGGATTGGAACTCAGGCTTCTTTCACTGTATCGCCTTGTTTTCACAAGCAGGACACTTGGGATATTGACATCATTAAGTATGAACCATAAAATATATTCTTAATGCTATAATTAAAGCCTGGTGTGGGAATTTTGCTCTATGTGGTTTATAATTAAGTTTACCCATTTCTTTACTTGTGCTGAGATATAAACAAGAGGAAGAAGAGATGTGACAAGTTTCAATGTCTTTTACTGGCTGAACAGTTAACATACATTCATGCATTTAGCTTTAAAAATTCCTGAATGACAAGCACTATAGTAACTATTATAAATGAGACAATTTTGATAAGAGTGGTAACTTAAGACCACACAGCTAAGCAACATTGGATGCAAAATTCAAACACAACTCTGTCTGTTCACAAAACAATTTGACCATATTCATCCTCACTGCAATGGAACTTTCCTCCCTCAAACATCAGGGAAGGAAAACATTATAAGTAAGTGATCCTGAATTATTCTGAAATGGAAAAAGATGACCAAAAGTGGGATGGAAAGAGGTAAGTTGGGAATGAAAATAGCATGAAACAGCGAATATAGATTTAATGGCGCAAATTTAAACATTTATAAAAGGACAGCCTTTTCCAAAATCAAAGCTTTTTCAAGGAATTCTAAGCAAATTTAATGCAAACAAAAATAGAAATGGAAAATTAATTATAGTCCTGTGGCCCCTGAGAAAATAGTAAATACTATGACCTAGAAAATTATAGGTGAGGGAATAAAAGAAGTGGTCATGAAAATTTGGTCATGAAAGAAAAACAAGCAAGATAGAGGGAAGAGATTGCGCATCTTTAGAAGCAAAGGTATGAAAACACATGTTCTGAGAAGGAAGTTTGGTGGATGTCAAGAGGATTGACACTACATACAGAAAGGAAGATTAGGTCCAAATTCTAGGAATAACCTCTGGAGTTTGTTCTGTCCTAATAAGTGCTCCTGTGCAAAGGAGTGATTTGAAGGCTGGAGTAGGGAGAGGTGCATACCTGCCAGCACCAGTGGAGGGCTAGTGCATTGGTCTGATGGAGAGATAATGAATGCTTAAAACAGATAGTGGGGATCACAAAGGAGAAAATAATTCACACAGTTTTTAAGAAAATAGAGTCAATGTTTTTTGTTGTTTCATTCTTTTTTTTTTTTTTTTTTTTTTGCTTTGGCACCACATATGGGAGAAAGGGGGAAAGAGAAGAAAACCAAAGGTACAATCTTGAGAAGTATGCTTTATAAAGATGGTGAAGGAAGGAAGTCATCATCAAGGAACTAGAGTAAGGTGTATATGAGTGTTGTGATGACCCCTAAGGGCACTCTACTTTGACATATTTTAAAATGAACCTCATAGCATTGCTATGAATAGAATGCCCATGTTTTTCTAACTCACATTAAAATAGATGTGTAACTGGGTTGGTCAAGAAGAAGGCAATGGTTAAGAAAAATATTCCAAATTCCCCAGGCAAATATTTTTTTGAAGATTTTCTTATTTATTTGACAGAGAGAGAATGAGGGAGGGAACACAAGCAGGGGGAGTGGGAGAGGGAGAAGCAGGCTTCCTGCCGAGCAGGGAGCCCCATGCGGGGCTGGATCCCAGGACCCTGGGATCATAACCTGAGCCGAAGGCAGACACTGTGAATGAGTCACCCAGGTGCTTCTCACATGTTTTGTGAGGAAAGAACACAGAGGACATACCAGTGCCCCTGTGGAAGGTCAAGCTCCCTGGCCTCCACATCGCACTACTTTTGATGTCACCTAATCTGAGTGAGGATCCCACCAAACCGGCAAAACCTTCCCCTGTCATTCCTTCCATGATCTTCCAACTGATTCGAGGCCTCTGGTTCTCCATCTCTCTGCCCACCCCTTGAGCAAGTCAGTGCTTATAACACCAGAGACACTATGGTTTTTCCTTCATGGTGAAATATTCACATTTACCATTCTTCTAGGTTTCTAGAAAGGGAATGTCTGGTTCTCTTCTTAAAATAACTGAAAAATTGTCCTGTGTATCACAAAGCCACACGTAGATTAGAGAAATGACTGATATAAAATTGATAAAGTATTGAAGGGAAGGAAAAATTCTCTGCACCTTCAAGGTCTTCCAGTTGGACTAAGAATTACATTTAAATAAGACAAACTAACAGGAGAAAAAAAAAAAACAATTTTGTTACATGCATATGAGGGCCCAATAATGAAATTAAAACCCAAACAAATGACCAAGGCAGGCAGTTTTTATATTTTTAGACAAAGCGATAATAAATCTGTGAGGAATTGACAGGACAAAGAAACTTTGGGAACTCCAATTAGTAAGGAGTCTAAACAGAATTTGGGCTGGTGTGGTAAACTTGTAAAAAGTAACACGGGTTACTTGGCTCTAAATTTCCCATCTCTGGTGATAAGATTGTCTCTTTACTCCGTGGTACAGGCAGGATACGTTTTACATGGGAGATTTATTTTCTGCTTTCAGGGGACAGAGGAGGGGCTGAGTATCTTTCTTGCATAGGCTGCCTCTTAAGTAACTTTTATTTTAAATAATCAATTTGCCAAAGTGGCACATTCTGGGGCAGCCTTGGCCCCTATAGTACCTAAAATCAGAAGAAAAGTAGTGCAAGGCTTTTAAAGAACTACATCCTGGACAAAGCTCTGCTTTAGTTAACACAGGTTCATTTTTGTTTTTTTGTTTGTTTTTAATTTAAGATTTTATTTATTTATTTGACAGAGAGAAAAAGCACAAACAGGGGAAGAAGCAGGCAAAGGCAGGGAGCCTGGCGTGGGGCTCGATCCTATGACCCTGGGATCATGACCTGAGCCAAAGGCAGATGCTTAATGACTGAGCCACCCAGATGCTCCAACACAGGTTTGGTATTAAGAACTTCATATTCTAAGGGAACATTTAGACTAAGTTTACAATCTTGGATTAAGTAGCTGTTAAAAACCTTGCGGTTTCCCATTTTATCAGCACTTATAAAACAAATGATGCATTTCTCCTAGTTATTTTAAAGAAGAGGCTTGTTTTAAAATAAGAAATGTAAATAAAGTCTTCAGTTACTGGTATTAGCATTGATGCTGTTTTTATAATTATGAGTAGGACTATGATTGTTTTCACTTCCCGATCATCCACAGTGGAACATAGACAAACTTACAGAACAGTTCACTCTCAGTAACACAAGGCATTACTAAATACTGGGTAGCATTGACTGGGATTGAAGGCCTTGTGCCTGAAACAAAAAACTTCGCTGTCGGACTGGAGAGAGTTTTAGGGGATTGTGGAACTCCTCAAACTGCATGCAAATTATAAGGCACATTTGACACATTTTTTAAATTAGGGTCTATAACTTTCATCAGAATTGCAAATTGACTTTTTTGTGGGGGGCGGGTAAATCGATATTTATTGAAATACTGAAAAAAATTCCATTTTGTCGAGAAATTCCTGGCAAGAACTGTCATGACAGTATGGATTTCACTGATACAGTAAGAAAACGTCACCAAGTAATCGGCTTCACACTTGAAACATCGCATGGATTCAGGTCCAAAGTAGCTACGGAAGATCTGTAACACAAATGTTCAGCTATTGCAGATTATCTCTTTACAAATATAGACCAACTATAAGAAACCAGGCTAAGCCAAAAACGTTTCTATGTGAGTCTGCTTTGACTAATAAATCCTGTAACTGATAAGGCAGTTGCTAAGGAAATGTCTGGTTACAAACTGGTTAACGATGAACACTAGAGGAATTTCAGCAAATTGACTTGTAAATAATATACACACGTGTGCGTATGGAGAGAGAGAAGTGCTTTTGGATTAATTCCCGGAAGTTTAACTCATCTGAATATGACGAAAGGCAGAATTTGTTGGTCTCTGGAGTCAGATTTTGAATTGATGTAGTTGTACAGTGCTTCATCATACAGTAGATTGATTTAGATTTTATTTTCTGTAAGTTTTTAGAAGAACAGCTGTTTCGTTAGAGAACTGAATTCACAACTTTGCCTAGGTAGTGTATCCCAGGACAGCCTGTAAAAATAGTATTTTAGTTGATGTTGCCATGCCCATCCTCTTCTCTACAGTTAATGAAGTAAAATGGAATATTCATTTTTGTTTTGTTCACTCCTTTTCACAGTTTTCTCAAGGGCACTCGAAGACTCCTAAGAACTGGTGTTAGAATACTGGTATTAGATCATTAGAACATGGTCCTTGGAGAATTTCAACAGGCCATGAATATTACCAAGTGTCCTTGAGTCATTCACCACATACAAATGAATTTGAGACTAATGTGGCCCTGCTTCCCCAATTAGTATAGATAATCAAGAATTGATTGCAACATTATGAGAACAGAAATCTGGGTTTTTGTAGGACAGCTGCAAATAGTTTTTATTTTAAGATTTCTTTCCCTGGAGAAATCTGCTCATGGTTTTTCTATCATTTTTTTTTCTATAATGATTTAGTTCATCACCTCCACAGCAATTTGACCTTTGCCATCTCCACCTGCCATTGTTATCGGCCCCAAACTCAAGCAAGAAACAGAAGCAGAAGATGTACTCCAGAAAAGGCAGTGAACTGTGAATTTCTCCTATCATTTGATGGAGACCTCTCTTGCTGTGAAACTGACCTCCTTTTTTTCCATTAAAAACTCTATTATAATGTTCCTTAAAGAACTTTCAAAGCTTTTAGTGGTAATGAGTTTGCTATAATGTAAAGTAGGATAACTAATATTACGTTGATTTTTTATTACCTCTTCTGACATTTCTAAAACACTCAATATTTGACTTTTTAGAGTTTACTATAAAATATCCAGTTTATGTGAACCAGAGTATTATTTTATATGAAATTACATTCTCCTACATTGAAACTCATGAAAGATAATGATTTTTTAAAAGTTTATTAATCTGGACCTTTGTAGTAGGCATCAAATTAATTTATATGCATCCAGTTTCTTTCTTTTCTTCCTAACCTGCTAATGATTGTCAGAGTGGCCATATGAAGCCACTTGGATCTGACTCTACTGCTCATAGTCCTTCAGATCCTTCATACCATTTAAGTGAAAATTAAGAATCATTTGCAAGACGCTTCAGAATTTGACTCCACTGTAGCTTGTTAAAGCTTTTTCTTATGACTCTACCCATTGTTTCTATACTTTATGTTCTGTGCAACCACAGCCCTGTACTAGAACCCACAGATGCCGGTGTATATCTGCCTATTCCGTCTCACTCGCTCTCTTGCTCATAATCACATGATAGCTTTCACATTTCCTTTTGACATCAAGTGATTTCTCCCTCCTTTGAATCTTATACCTGTCAGTTATGCATTTATTGTGCCTACTTAGAAATCATAAGCTCTCTGGCTGAACTCTGTACTCTCTGAGGTCAGTTGTATCCATTTTACTTTGTGTCATCAATAGAACCTATCAAAATACTTTGAATACTGTAGGTACCAAAGCAACATAGGCTCAAAAAAAAAAAAAAAGATTGAGTGTAATGGATTACTTACACTGGTGAATGATGACATCATTAATTTATTCACTAATTCAACAAGTTTATGAGGTACCCACTATGTCCTCGGAATTGTTTTCCATGTCATCTGGAACCTGGCCATGATGCAGATTTTATTTAGAAACCTTGAGCTCTTCACACTCTTCTCTGCTTTCTGGGACCTTTCTTATTGTTACTGCCATCTTTTAGTATCCCTCTAATTAAACCAGATAACCCCCCCCAATCTATAACTTGGAAAAATTGCTGTTGTGGTAAATGGCTGTTTTACAGTAATCTCTCCACGCATGTTACTCTCTATAATCTCAGAGTGAACATTGTTGGCCACTAGTGTTAGCCTGGATGGTATTTGAATTCTCTCTGTCTTACTCTTGAATTAATGGCCTGATCCTGCAGGAAACTAATACCCTTCTCTGCTTCCTCTGATTCCCATCTTGCGGCAATCATCACTTGATCTGCTCTTACTTACAGTAAACTTTAGCATGGCATGCTATTGATTTATGTCATATGCTGCAGTTTTCTGAACATATTATTGCGAGGAATATTTATGCCTTTAGAATTAAATGTTAGTTTGAATTAGGAGTCATAGCCTCATCGTACAGGTAAAGCCTGATTTAACATAATCTTTGTTTCAATGCATGGTCACGCAGGCTTTGTTTGTTTCAGAACACAGATACCTCAGCAGGCACTACATTTGCTAATACTTACAAGAGTGCCTGGTATGTAGTATGTTCTTAATACATATTTACTGAATCAGTGAAATTTGGTGTTTTGGTACATTAAAGAACAATGAGAACAAAGAACACCAGAGAGTGGGGATCTTGTGTGTGTGTGTGTTTCTCTCTCTCTCTCTCTCTCTCTCTCTCTGTCTGTCTCCTTTAGCTATAAGATTACTCCTTTAGCTACGGCTCCTTTGTGGTTCTGGCTTCCACTTTCATTGGAATATCTTTGTTTATTCCTGGCTCTATATGTGGAATTAACCTATCTGGTCTTTTCTTAACTTCAACATGAGGGAAACAATCTCTAAATTCTCTTCTCGCTCTAAATGTGAGAGTCCATGGATTAAGTTTCCTTATCCTATTCTATTCCTTTGTTATTATTGTTATTCTTGAATGTATTATGTGTTTTTTTTCCACAAGGCACTAAGGCACTATTTGAAATATATATTCCTAGTAGAAAGCATAGACACTGATTAAAAATATTCTGCTATATAAATGTAATGATGCACGAATAAGGAAATGTTTTTTAGGAGTTTTTATTTCAAAGTTTGCTTTGAAAGTAGATTATTAACATACTGCTCTCACCAGCTAGCTACTTAAGTGAGGAAAAGCAGAAGCTGATGATAAAATAGTCTCATTAAAGTGCGATTTGTCTTTACTCTGAATGTCAAGTGTATAGATTCAGGCTTAGAGTAAATCTAGGCCCTTTGGCAGGTGCAGTATCTATGATTTTGCTCATCCCTCCAGACTTTTTTTTCTTCTCTGTTCTGTTCTGTTATTTATTTCCTCACTGCTTTACATAACCTAATTATGAGCTCCTCAAAGATATGAATCATGTCCATATTTTAATTAAAGCTTTTGGTAAATTCAGGATGCTCCTATAGAATAGCGATCATTCAAAAATGATATAAACTATATCAATTAATTTTAAACTTTATAATCCTTAAAAGTTTGCTTAAGGATTTAAGTCCATTTGCTGGTAACCACAATCCAGAAATCTTGTGAAATCCTGTTGTTTAATTTGGCCCCATTATTTGCCTCTGTTTCTTAGTAACAGGTGTGGAGACTCAGTCTTTCTGTCTTTAAATATATTGCCATTTGTCTCCTGGAAAGGATTCACAGCAATTGTATTGTTTTCAAACTTAGAATTCACCCCCCCCCCCTGTAATGCCTTTCCTGATCTTGGAAATCTCCCACTGTCTCACATATACCTGAAGGCAGACAAAAGGGTCTCCTTTTACTAAGTTAGCCCGTACTGTGGAGTCTGTGGAGTACAAGTAGCTTCTACTTGTACTTGTACTTAATTACTCTTATGCTGGCCATGCCAAAGAGGATAAGATTCCATTAAGAACAACTCTTCACCAAAATACAGGCTTCTTGTTGAAGTGAAATATTTATTTTTATCAGTTTAGTTTACTAGTATTTTCCACGTCCTTAGAGCAGATACTTGATATACGAGCTGGTAACCTGCTATTTTCCACCGATCGCATTAAATATTCAGTTCCTGTGACTTTCTAGCATGTGCCTTAGAGAAAATAGGCAATAGCAAAAAGACTGGTGTCTGTCACCCCACTATAAAGGAATTCTTTCTTGGATGAACCAGATAGCCAGCCATAGGTTTGAGATCTGTTATAGTTGAAATATTTTGATTTCTCATATTCGGAGTTGCATTACAAACAAATAACCAAATAACACAACCACTTAAATTAGATTGAGAAATAGCAATGTTAAAATAACGATTCCTTGTCTGTCTAATGGAAGTCAACAACGAAATCTGACTGAGCTTTAAGGAAAGAGTGGACTCAAGTACTTGAACGATGTCAAGACTCTTTCCACCTCTCGTCTCTATCCTCCCTACGCCTCTTGATCTTCTCTTTTTCTGTAGATCCCACTCCTTCCAAATTTTGGTCCACAGAACTATTCTTAAGAACAATAAGTATACAAGAACAATTCCAGAATCTTTATCGTCCAGCTGCAGCCATTTGAGAGTTTCTCCTATCACCTAGGTTCTTCAGAGGCATGGCATTTGAAATTGTCAAAGTATACTTTTCAAAAAGTTGAAGGCATAATTCTCATAGAGCTGTAGAATAAACACATGTCAAAATGTATTAAACTTCTTAATGAGAAACCTGCAGAATGGTAAGATTGCTTTTAAAAGTTTAAGAAAAACAAAGTATTTCTATTCCAAGTATTTCTTTTCTATTTAGAAAGATAGATGCTGGAATAAGATTTCTAATCATATATAAAACTGATTAAAAAATAAACAAAACTTTGGGATGACATCTTTATCATCCTTGTATCTCTATTTACATCTCAAAATCAATGTGTGTTGTTATTTTACATGAAACACTTGCAGTACTATCTATTTAATACAAATCAATAGCTTCCTTACAGAGTATTTAAATCCTTGATCAATAGTAATTAGTAAATAAAATAAAATAAAGTAAAATAAAATCAAATGTATATAGCATTAGACAACTACAGAACTCTTGGCTAGTCCTGTTAGACAATACTCTAGTGTGACATTGAATAGACATATAGTCATCAGTCACCAATTTCCAAATTATGGATGTTTTAAAACAATGCCATGAAGATTTTATACTTACATCGCATAGATTAAACGAGAACATGTGTAGAAAATGCTTCATGCAAATACTTGGTACAAAATAAACTCAAAATGAAGTTTACTTCTTTTAAATATTATATTTTATTAATATTATGTTACAAAAATACAATCCTCTTTGAGTTTAAATTTTACTTGAGATTATTTTATATTAATATATAGTAAATCTCTTTTAAGTAGTACATTTGTTCTTCCTTTGTCTCCTTCCTTCTTTGCTTCCTTCTTTACTTCCTCTCTTCCTCTCTCCCTCCCTGCTTCCTTTGTTCCCTTCCTCATCCCTTTTTCCCTCTGTCAAAAATCCGGAAACAGTAAATTTTAAAACCGGATCAGTAAAATAGTTTTTAGTAAGAGTCTATTGTGCATATAAGAACAGTTCATAAACTGGGAGCCTTCAAATCCAAAACTGATATGAAGCTCAGAGCCTTAACGTTACAGGATGGCTTATAAAGTGAAAATGAGGAAATCGTTTAACATCGATTAGTTACATTGATTTGATTGTAACCAATCGTTACAATGATTAGTTATTAGAATGGAGGTTCCAGACATTAGGGGATTGGTTAAAAGTGTGATTATCTTACATCACTTTAAAGATGATGTACTTATTTTTTTAATGATTATCAGCAGCATTTGGAAGAAATAACCTGTTAAGTTTTACTTGTTCATGAAATAAATTAGATTTAATTTTGCTTACATGGCTTAAATGGTTTTCTCTGTTTGGGGGATTTTCAAGCCTGATCTACAATTTATTTTATTTTAACACTTTCCTACTTTCCCCCTCCTTCTCTTCCTCTCTCTTTCCTTCTCCCCTTTCTCTCTCTCTCGCTATTTGTCTTTCTTTCTTCCTTTCCTTTCCTTTCCTTTCCTTTCCTTTCCTTTCCTTTTCCTTTCTCCCTTTCTCTCTCTTTCTCTCTCCCTCCCTCCCTCTCTTCCTTCCTTCTTCCTTCCTTCCTTCTTTCTTTTTCTTCCTTCTTTCTTCTTTCTTTCTTTCTTTCTTTTCCTTCCTTTCCTTCCTTCCTTCTTTTCTTCCTTCCTTCCTTCTTTCCTTCCTTCTTTCCTCTTAAATTTTGGCATCCATTTGTTTATCTAAGCTATTTGTCTCCACATAATTAAATCAAAGCAGTCTACTTCATCCCTTTGTCTTCAGTTTTGCTACTTTTGCCCAATCTTACTCTGCTGCAGGCACACTGACCTCAAGACCTTAGAGATCTCACACTGACTCTTATCTCTCCTAGGGACTCTGAGTTCCCAGCTTTTTCCAAGCCTTGTTCCCTCTCCTTCTTCAAATATTCCCCCGCCCCCCAAATCACCTTTTTAGTGAGATCTACTGTATCTGATTTAAAATAGAAACTTCCTCCAACTCCATTTCTCCTATCTCTTTTACCTTGATTGAAAGGGCATGTAAGCCATTCTGAAAGAGCTCTCAATGCCCAAAGACGGAACTTGAACAACAAAATAAATAAAAATGGTATTGAATTCTAACCCCCAAAATTAAGTAGAAATTAATGAGTCTGTGTGATATAATAAATAATAGAATAAACCAATAAGTAGAGGAAAATAGACAAATATCCCCCACATAGGAATTTCAAATATTAGTGGTGGAAGGGAAGCAGTAAATGGAAAATCACCAATCCAGCCATGGATGCCAAAATTAGTGGATAAACGTTTAAGTAGAAACAGGGTATTTGTATTTTCTCAAGGTATCACCTAAAGAATATTTAGTAATTAAAAAGGGGGAAAAGTAACTGTACAGAATCCTAGCAAACACCACTCTTGCTAAGTGGTCAAGGTTAACATCACCAGTAACAGGACATATGGACATCATGTATCCCTGATATGATGCACTGAGAAAGTCATATGATCTCTGAGATATCATTCCTAATAATGCATAACCTCAATTTAATCAGGAGAAAACATCAGGCAGATCCAGACTGAGGGATATTCTACAAAATGACCAGTCTTTTCAGAAGTGTCAAGTTTTTGAAGGACAAGAAAAGACTGAGGCACTCTCCTAGATTGGAGGAGACTAGGGACACATGCCAACAAAGGCAGTGTAGGACCCAAATTGGCTCTGGAGAAGAAAAAGTACAGTAGTAGAAAAAAAAGTTATGAAATTCACATAAATTCTGTATTTCAATTTAAATGGCATTATATCGGTGTTAATTTCTTAATTTTGATAAATATTCTATGGTTATATAAATTGTTGGCATAAGGGAAGCAGGTTGAAAAGGATGTAGAAACTCTGTGTACTATTTTTGCATTTCTTCTGTGGATCTAAAACCATCCGCACACGGAGAGTTTTAAAGACTGTTCCCTATTACCGTCTTCTTTGTCCAAAAATGCCCCAACAGTACTGAGCACGATGACAGTTATTCCATGGTTCCCTGTTGAGCAGGCAGAGAATGGAAAAACCAGCCCAGATAACACATAAGCTGCTTTCTAAGCTTCTTGACATTTTCTATTCCCTTCAGGAACTGACATAGCCAGAAGAAAAAAGTGAGCAGAAGGAGAAAGTCAGAGTGGCTTATCCTCTTTTCATGCCCAGAAGGAAGAAGAAAGGCAGCTTTTAGAAACAGAGGAGAGAAAAACTGAATACAGGGTATTATTCCCACACTTTCTCTATTTCGTTTTAAATAATAATTATTTTATTGCCAAAGGAATACTCTTCAAACAATAAAATCCAGGCATTGTATTAAATAGCAATTCAAACAAGGAGTTTAGCATATTTATCATTCTACTCTTGTTCCTCATAGATGTTTAAATAGAATAAAAGCAAATGGCAATCTGATTCCCTCATGTACAAGGCGATGATAGGAATCACATTGCCTGTAATATTAATTAACGAAAGTTAGGTTTCCAAAGAGCAGAGATGATATGATTTTTAAATCATCTTATTAGAACATAGGGGAAAGTGTTTTGATTTACATGTATATTTCAGGCTACAAATTATCAGTAGTTCCTTTATTATTTTCATCTGAAATCAGAGAAGATGGCAGTGGGCATGCAGGTGAAGAATGATGTGACTATTTGCATTCTGACCTACTGCTATCATCAGCACATAGTTTAAGCAAAAGTAAAATTCACTAAGCTGCAAAGTAATTAATGACAAAACTCCACCTAAATCACTGACAATTTCTTGTCATCTGAAGTGGATGACTCTTTTCCCTCTAGGTCCCACAACAAGGATAACAAATTCTGAAACTTACAGGGGCAAGCAGATAAAATAATGGAGTGAGTCAGGCTGTGGTGGGCACTGTGGCAAAAAGAAGAGGACTTGCTTCTGCAAAACAGCAGCTCCTAATGGGGAAGAGTTCATTGTCACCTTGCAGGAAGGTGAGCACCATCTTTCCAGATTTCTCTTTGCTTCAAGAACAGGCAAAAGGAGGATTTTTACATAAAATCTCTCCAACCTGTCATTTCTTTTCCACAGGATTGTTAGTGCTGCTTGGCATATATAGTTCTCACTTCTCTTCCCACGGCAGAATAGGCGACAGGGACTCTGAGCTCAACAGAGTAAGGTGGGTGTCTGTCCCTAGTGGCAGATGAAACACTTGCTGTAAATTAAAAATAAAATCTTCCTTCAAATAAGAATGGGTAATGAAGGCTTAAGACAGGTTTTATTTTCTGTAGGATACCTTAAGGATAATTTGTGCACGCAAATACATATAAACCTCCAAGAGCAGACTATAATAAATAATTTTTTCCTAAACGTACCAAAGTATTAAAGGATACCTCATGGCTTTGGGAATACTAAAATGCCGTATGTGTGTGTGTGTGTATAAAACATATATTTTTGAAAATTTGTTTTCTGGGTATTTCTGTACATTTGAACACACATACACACCTAGGCATTTTCTTTGCCTTGTCATGTTTCAGAATTGTCGTTTAAGTGTGATAAAGTGCGACCAGTTGGTTTTCCTACCCTGGGTAAATGAGAATAGTAATCTTGAGTTGCGTTAAAGCAGATGTTTGCAGAGCCCTTGTTCATGTTTCTGATTCTGGTACTCCAGCCTGTTCTTTATGCTATGATTATGTCTCAGCACTCTATAATCATGCCTCATCAACCATGCTGGTTCAATGTGTCCTTAACGTGTTTCTTTTGTGAGCCTCACTTGTCGTTGCCCTACTCCAGCTGGATTTGCTAGCCTGCTGAGATCCAATTCTCTGCACGTGTCCTTACAAGAGCAATTGTCATTTCAGTGTGTTTAGATAAGTTTATACATGTATATACACTTTTGATTCTGTTTGAAACAAAACTTACATGCTATTGACAGTCAAAATGTGACAAGTGCTACAAGTAAAAATCTCTCACTAAGATGCAATGAAAGATTTTAGCTGATAATCAGGATATCCTGACTTTAGTTTTTGCTTTGCAAACCTTTTCAAAAGGGCAACCATATTGAAACCTCTAGTTTCTTTATTGGTGAAAAAAGAAAATCATACTAAATAAATGCTACGGTGTCTTCTATCTTTCAAAGCTTGTAATATTCAAAGGCAGTGGTTTTAAAATTGAGATTGCTTCAGAGTCATCCGTAGGACTTGTCAAAGAGCACAACTCTTTGAGTAAAGGAGACTGGTTTTAAGCTGTTAGGATTTATTAGATACCAACGCATGAGAACTAAAGTTGGGAGAACAGTTGTAGCAAAGAAAGTGACAGAATGGAGTTAGAGGTGGGACATGAATGGGTTAGTTTTTGGAGACCTCTACGGAAAGCAGTCGGAACAGACCTGGTGGTGAGGGAGGAGGGTGAGCTGTGGGAAGATGATGTATTTAACATTGGACATTCAGGTTTAAAGGTGAATGCGAGATTTTGGAGATGGTCCTACTATTTTGAACTCAAACTGAGATTTTGGAGATGGTCTTACTATCTTGAATTCCTGTTTCGTAGGCAGATGGTCCAGAAAGAAAATATAACCATGAAAAATAGTTTATCAGTAGTGACTAGTTAAAGGAGATTTCTTTTTTTTTTTTCAGAAAAGAAAAGTCCATAAATTATGGAGTTAAATTTCTAAAAGAGATAGAACAGTTAGAATACACCTAGGTATAAGGATTAAGAGAAAATATAGTACCTTCTCTATTTATTAAATGTTAACTGCTAATTAGCAATTTATGAATTTACATTAATCTATTCCCAGGAAATGAGTGTGTATTCTTGCAGAGACTTCTGTGTCAAAGATTCTGTGGAGGTTAGTACCAATGGCTAAGTTTATTGCCCTTAATTGGATTATACATCTTACACGGAAGAGATAATCAAGATTCCTCCCTCTGCTCTGTCCTTGATGTAGCCACAAGTAGTTTTCTGCTTCTTCAACAATCAAAACAAAGGACTGCTACTGACCACCTTTGATTGATTTTTTGAGGAAAAACTCACATAAATCTGTCATGTGTCAAAATGGGTTGATTCCTGTTGTCTTTTAAATCTCTCTTAAAATAGGAATAGAATATTTACATTACAGAATTTCCTTTCTCCCACACCCCCTTTTATACTGCAAGTATTCCAGCAAAAGATCAGCTATTTTTATCTTAAATATTTTAGATATTCTCTTAATATGTCACATGTACATACTAATAAGTTAAATCGTAGCCATAAGAACTTCCATAAAATCGAAGACCCTCCTGCACTGCCTTCCTCTGCTGCCCCACCATTCTTACTGGATTAGCTGAAGGACAGACCCACTTACCTGAAATAAATTCACTGGCCTGTTTGAATATGGTTCTTCTAATTTTTATCTCCAAAATGCTATTTTTGCCGTATTAATTTTTCAAGCTTGATTGAGATAAAACTGACATGTAACGTTGTGTAAATTTAAGGTTATACAAAGTGATGAATAGATATGTGTATATACTGTGAAATGATCACCACACTGAGGTTAGTGAACATATCCATCACTTCACATAGTCACGTGTGTGTGTGTGTGTGTGTGTGTGTGTGTGTGTGTGTGTGTGTGTGGTGAGAACAACTTCAAGTATAAAATACAGGATGTTAACTATGGTCATTGTGCTGTATGTCATTACATTCCTGGAACATGGCCATCTTGTACCATTTGACCACCTTCACTCTTTTCCTCCACTGCTGGCCCTGGCAACAACCAATTAGCTCGGTTTCTATGAGTTTGATATTTTTAGATTTCACATATAAGGGGGATCATACAGCACTTGTCTTTTTTGGTCTAACTTATTTTACTTTGCATAATGCCCTCCATATCCATGTTGTTGTAAATGTCAGGTTTTCTTTATTTTTTTATGGCTAATTTAATACACACACACACACACACACAATTATCTATTCATTTGTTGACTAACTTAGGTTGTTTCCATGTCTTGACTATTGTAAATAGTGCTGCAATGAACATGGGGGTACAGATATCTTTTCAAGATAGTGATTTCATTTTCTTCAGATATATACTCAGAAGTGCAATCTCTGGATCATATGATAGTTCTATTTTTCAGTTTTTAAGGAACATCAATAATATTTTCCACAGTGGCTGTACCAATTTATATTCCCCAAAGCAGTGCGCAAGGGTTCCATTTTCTCCACATTCTTGCCCCCATTTGCCATCTCTTGTCTTTTTGATAATAGCCATTCTAACAGGTATGCGGTGTTCCCTTGTGATTTTGATTTGCATGTCCCTCATGTTGAACATCTTTTCCCATGCCTGTTGGGTATTTCTATATTTTTGGGAAAATATCTATTCAAATTCTTTGCCCATAGTTTGATCAAATTATTCATTTGTTATTGAGTTGTATGAATTTCTGATATATTTTGGAAATTAACACCTTACCAGGTATATGATTTGTGAACATTTTTTTCCCTTTCCATAATTTGCCCTTTCATTTTGTTGATTCTTTCTTTTCCTGTGCAGAAGTTTTTTAGCTTGATGGGCTTACACTTGTTTGTTTTTGTTTTGTCCCTGTGTTTCTGGTGTCATATTAAAAAAATCATTGCCAAAAGCAATGTCAAAGAGATTTTTACCTTTTTCTTTTCTTCCAGGAATGTATGGTTTCAGGTCTACATTCATGTCTTTAATCCATTTTGATTTAAATTTTGTTAGTGGTGTTAGGTAGGGGTTCAGTTTTATTCTTTTGCCTGTGAACACCCAATTTTCCTACTACCAGTTGTTGACAAGACTATATTTCCCCACTCTTGGCTTCTTTTCAAATATTAATTGACCATATATATGTGGGTTTCTTTCTGGGTTCTCATTCTGTTTCATTCATCTCTGTGTTTTGGTTTCCAGTGCCAGTACCACACTATTTGATTACTATAGCATTATAGTTTAGTTTGAAATCAGGAAGTGTGATGCCTCTAGCTTTATTCTTCTTTCTCAAGGTTGCTTTGACTATTTAGGGTCTTTTGTATTTCCATACATATTTTATATTTGTTTTTTTCTATTTCTGTAAAAAAAAAGCAACCAACAAACATGCCATTGGAATTTTTTTTTAAGATTTTATTTATTTATTTGAGAGAGAGAGAATGAGAGACAGAGAGCACGAGAGGGAGAAGCAGACTCCCTGCTTAGCAGAGAGCCCCATGTGGGACTCGATCCCGGGACTCCAGGATCATGACCTGAACCGAAGGCAGTCGCCTAACCAACTGAGCCACCCAGGCACCCGCATGCAATTGGAATTTTGATAGGATTGAATCTGTTGATCACTTTGGGTGGTATGGATATTTTAACAATATTAGTTTGTTTGAATTATGAACTCTGAAGGATATCTTTCTGTTTGTGAATCTTCAAATTCTTTAATCAATGCCTTGTAGTTTTCAGTGCACAAGACTTTCACCTTCATTGTTAAGTTTATTCCTAAGTTTTTAAATTATTTTTGGTGCCATTATAAGTGGGATAGTTTCTTTATTTCTTTTTCACAGAGTTCATTGTTAGTGACTTTAGTATGCTAATATTGTATCCTGCAATTTTGATTATTAGTTCCAGTAGTTTGTGAGATTTTCTTTTTTTTTGGTTAAGTCTTTAAAGTTTTCTCTATATAAGATCAGGTAATCTGCAAAGAGAGACCGTTTTACTTCTTTTCTGATAGATGCCTTTTATTTCTTTTTCTTGCATGATTGTTTTGGCTAGGACTCCAGTACTATGTTAAATAGGAATGGTAAGATCCTTGTCTTACTCCTGGTGTTAGAGGAAAAGAACTCAAACTTTCACTGTTGTGTATGATGTTAGCTATAAGCTTCTCATATATACCCTTTATTATGTTGAGGTGCATTCCTCTCTACTCAGTTTACTGAGAGTTTTTATTGTGAATGGGTGTTGAATTTTGTCAGTTGTGTTTTCTGTATCTTTTGAGATATAATCATCTGAATTTTATCTTTTATTCTATTACTGCAATGCACCACATTCATCGATTTACATGTTGAACCATCTTTGCAACCCAGGAATGAATCTTACTTGATTATGGTGTATAATCTTTTTAATGTGCTATTTAATTTGATTTGCTAGAATTTTTTGAGAACTTTTTTTTTTTAAGATTGATTTATTTATTTGAGAGAGAGAGAGAGAGAGAGCAAGTGGTGGGGAGGGACAGAGGGAAAAAGAGCCACAAGCACACTCCCACTGAGCACAGAGCCTGATATGAGCCTTGATTTCATGACCCTGAGATCACAGCCTGAGCCAAAACCAGGAGTTGGATGCTTAACCAGCTGCACCACCAAGTTGTCCCTGTTGAGAACTTTTGAATTAATATTCGTAAGTCTATTGGCCTGTAGTTTTATTTTCTTGTGGCGTCCTTATCTGGTTTTGTATCATAAAAATATCAGATAATATCATTTTACGGTCTCATAAAATGAAATTGGAATGTTTCTTTCTCTTCAACTTTTTGGGAAAGTTTGAAGATTGATGTTTATTCTTCTTTAACCGTTGGATAGAATTCACCAGTGAGTCCATCTGGTGAATGGTCCTGGTCCTGGACTTTTACTCTTTCGGAGGTTTTTGATTACTGATTCAATCTCCATATTTGTGATTGGTTTGTTCAGATTTTCTGTTCTTCATTATTCAGTCTTGAGAGGTTTTATGTTTCTAGGAACTATCCAAAACTTCTGGGTTGTTCAGTTTGTTGGTGCTTGTTTATTGTTGATAGTAATATCTTATGATTCCTTGTATTTTTGTGGTATCTGTTGTAACATTTTATTTATAATTTTATTTATTTGAGTACTTCGTATTTTCCTTGGTTAGTCTAGCTAAAGGTGTGTCATTTTCATCTTTTCAAATAACCAAATCTTAGTTTTTAAAGTATTTTCTATTTCTTTTTCATTCTCTATTACATTTATTTCTGCCCTAATCTTTATTATTTCATTTGTTCTACTAAGTTTTGGCTTAATTTGTTCTTTTCATAGACCGTCAGCTGTAATATTAGGTTGTTTGTTTTAGATCTTTCTTTTTTCTAGGTATATGTGTTTAGAGCCATTAACTTTGCTTTATAGATGTTTATAGGTCTTGCAGTGTTGAGTCCATTAGTATTTACAATTGTTATATCTTCATGATGAAATGACCTTTTTATCATTATGTGATGATCGACTTTGTCTCCTGTGTCCATTTTTTCTGAAAGTCCATTTGTCTGACACAAGTATAGCTACCCCTGCATTCTTTTGGTTACCAAATGCTTGAAATATAATTTTCTGTTTCTTCATTCTCAGCATATGAGTGTCTTTAAACTTAAAGTGACTATTTCGCTATGGATTTTCAAATAATATTTGGATTTCAGTTCCCTCCCTTATTACCACCTGCCTCTGAAGTCCTAGGCATCTCAGGTATCTTTTAGCCTTTCTGGAGGTTAGAGGTTCCAATTTCTTGAAATCATGTTCATCAGTAACTCTCCATCTTCCACAATTTTAATAAAATTACATATTCAATGATTTCACATCCTATTCTAATTTTTGTGATTGTCTTACACGTTTTGTTTTATTAACCTGTTTCAATGGGGTCTTAGGAAGGAGAGGAGATGAGCATGTCTGCTCAACTCAATCTACCAGCTTGACTTCGTTCTCTTTTTTCTCTATGGACTTTGTTAATATAAGTGTTCAAATATTTGTTAAGCAAGATTAGCTGCTCTATGCTTGATAATATGAGCTCAATGATAATTTTAAATATGAGATAATACAAGTTCAAAGATTACCTTAGATAACATGAGTGTAAAATTCTTTGAGAACTTTGTAGTCTAATATGAGAAACATATATAAATAGGGGTGTATCATTTACTATTGTACTAATTTGAGCACCTAATATGTGTTAAGTATTGAAAGGCACATTATCTTTGTAATCTCTTAAACCTCAGAATGATGACAGCTCATCATTTGTCAGACCATTTTTCAACCACACATTTTTCAGAATACAAACATACCTGTGCATATTTTGTAATCAATTTCAAGAGGTTCATTGAACCTGTGAGGTTAATCTATGGGCCCAAGTTGCGTCAATAGATCCCAGTTTAAAAGTCCCTAATATATTTCATCCATTCATTGTTTACTGGAAAATATTTAGTGAGCACCTGCTAAAAGCTGGGCATTGTTCCAATATAGGGGAGATTCAGCAGTCAACGAAACAGACAAAAGTCCCGGGTTTCTTGAAGTTTGTTGTCTGGGGCAAATTATATAGTATGGTAAGTATAGTAAGTATAGTAAGTATGGTAAGTATAGTAAGATGGTGGATGCTATGGAGGAAAACCAATCAGGAAAGGAGTTTGCTGCATGACTGAGAGACTCAATTTTAAAAAGAATACTCAGGGAAGACAAAACTGAGAAAATGACATGAGTAAAGACTTGAATGAGGTAAAGGGGCCAGACTTGTGGCAACTAGAGTGTACTGGGAGATGGAGCAGCAATAGCACACTTGTTTTCTGAGAAAAGAATATACCTGGCATGCTCGAGAAAGGGCAAGGTGGCTAGTGTGGCTGGTGGAGAGTGAAAGGGAGCCAGCAAGGTATGTGATGGCAGGAAGGCAGACACACACAGGTCTGTCCAGCAGAGCCTTGCACATCAGCACTGGTGAAATGGGATACAGACGGCACAGAGTACTGACATAGTCTGACTTCCCTGAGGAAATAAAGTTTAAACAAATGCATGCCTGATAAACATTAGCTAGACAAAAGAGGGAGGAAGAACATCCCAGGTAGAAGGAAGAACATGTATAAAAACACTAAGTCTTTCCCCTAAGGTAATGATCCTCCCTGGTGATTTCTCTCCACCTCTGTTAGGTGGGGGCAGCAATGAGATAAGCTATAAAGGTTTTTCGTTGTTTTTTTCCTCTTGATTGTGGAGTTTAGCAATCTAGCACAAATTTCCTAGTGAAGGTATTAAGACAAGCCCCTCATTAAATGATGGATCCTTTTGAAAGAGAACCAGCTGAAGTTCTGAGAACCTAGGCCTTATTACTTGGATCAACATAAAACAGAGATTTTTTTTTTCAGTGAAATTGGGGCAAGCACAAAAATATGATGGATTCCAAACTTCTCAGAGACAAAGCAGCTATGAAGATTTCTAATGACCGTGTTGTAAACAGCTATAGGATATCTACATTCAGGCCAATGCCCCGAGCTGACCTTTTTGTTTTGTTTTTAATTCTTAGAAGTTTTAGTCTGAAGTCTTAGTGACTTCAAATTAGAAAACACAAAGCTTTGGAATAATTCCTTTTCTTTTGTAAATAAACTACTAAAGTCTCAAAAATTATTGTTGAGTGAATGAGCAAAAAAAATTAGTAGTTTGTTTTTAAAAATAAATCTCTAGCGGAACTTTTATTTATTTATTTTTTTTTAAGATTTTATTATTTATTTGAGAGAGAGAGGGATAGAGCACAAGCAGGGGGAGCAGGAGAAAGAGAGGGAGAAGCAGGCCCCCGCTGAGCAGGGAGCCCGATGTGGGGCTCGATCTCAGGACCTGGGGTCATGACCTGAGCCAAAGGCAGATGCTTAACCGACTGAGCCACCCAGGTGCCCCTCTCTAGCAGAACTTTTAATATAGTCACACACTAATATCTTTTTTCTTTCTTTCTTTTTCTTTTTCTTTCTTTTTTCCTTCCTTCCTTCTTTCCTTCCTTCCTTCTGTCCTTCCTTCCTTCGTTCCTTCCTTTCTTCCTTCTTTCAGAGAAAGAGAAAGAGAGCATGAGCAGGGGAGGGGCAGAGGGGGAGAGAGAGAGAGAGAATCTTAAGCAGACTCCCTGCTGAGCACAGAGCCCTACACAGGGCTTGATCCCAGGACCCTGAGATCAGGACCTGAGCTGAAATCAAGAGCTGGCTGCTTAACTGACTGACCTACCCAGGTGCCCCACACACTAACATTCTAATACCAATAGAAGCATTTTTTTCCTTCACATGTGTTAATATTCGTATCTTAGGAAAACCTTTTTCTATACTCTATGGCATAGCATGTTATTATTTCACGAAAGCTCTCTTAAGGAGGATACAAAATTGCAGAAAGATGAAACAAAACCAAAAAGAGTATGCCAAGCAGATGAAATTATATTAAGAATTAAAAATACTAGAAGAACATGTTGAATACTGACTCGTACTTTACTTCTTGATTTTTATTTTTATTGAAAACTCTTCTTCTTTGGCATTTATGTATATAAATATTTTCTTCTCTACTTATAAGAAAGCAAGGATATTTCAGAAAATTTTTCAATTATGTTATTTGTACTAAGACAGTAGATTTCCATTTTTTTAATCACAAAAAAGGGTGTAAGCACCTTATAGATACACTTTTAATCTTATTTTTATATAGATATATCTGAAGTCACAATAAAATTTAATTGATGCAATGCTCATATATGAAATAATAATAAGCTTAAAGTTCAGGGAAATTTGTCTTCTTTGGTAATTACTTTAGTAATCACTGAATTTATATTTTCATGTGCATATATACATATATAAACACATGGTACACATATATACATACGTACACATATATATTTACATATATAGAGAGAAAGACATATATCTACATGCACATACATTATATATATCATTTGTAGGAGATCATAAAAACCTATTAAACATGGTTACCTCTGGAAAGATAAAGATTCTAGGGTGCCTGTGGGGCACCTGGGTGGCTCAGTTGGTTAAGTGACTGCCTTCGGCTCAGGTCATGATCTCAGGGTCCTGGGATCGAGCCCCGCATTGGGCTCCCTGCTCAGCGGGAAACCTGCTTCTTCCTTTCCCACTCCCCCTGCTTGTGTTCCCTCTCTCACTGTCTCTGTCAAATAAATAAATAAAATCTTAAAAAAAAAAAAAGATTCTAGAGTGCCTGGGTGGCTCAGTCGTTAAGCGTCTGCCTTTGGCTCAGGTCATGATCCCAGGGTCCTGGGATCGAGCCCCACATCAGGCTCCCAACTCAGCAGGAAGCCTGTTTCTCCCTCTCCCACTGCCCCTGCTTGTATTCCCTCTCTTGCTGTGACTTTCTCTGTCAAATAAATAAATGAATCTTTAAAAAAAAAAGAAAGATAAAGATTCTATAGTTAGGAATGCAGAATTTTTATTGTTTCTTAGTATTTGAATTTTTTGTTTTTCTGTATAGTGCACTATATATTTTGTATATTATTTTATTATTTTTTAAAGATTTTTTTTTTTTTAGAGAGAGGGAGGAGGGACAGAGGAAGAGGGAGAGAGAATCTCATGCAGACTCCCTGCTGAGCATGGAACCTGACATGGTGCTTGATCCCAAGACCCATGAGATCATGACCTGAGCTGAACATTTGGATGCTTAACTGACTGTGCCACCCAGGCGTCCCTATTTTATATATTATTTTGAAATAAAATAATGTAACAACTTTAAAGGAATCATCATTTTATATATATACACACACACACACACACAAACCTATATGTCATTAATTTATCATATATATGATATCACATGTTTATACATCATTAATTTATATATGTATATTTAAAAATGAGAGACTGGTATGATTATGGGGGATAAATGGACTTAATCTAAAATCCCTGGATGACCCTTTATAACAAACTTATGTTCATCTTCACAAACAAGACAGACAAGAAGACTGACAGTGAGAGAGTCAATAATAGAGTAGGATTTAATTATGCCCCTCTTTTCTTCCATACTTTTTGGAGGCAATGAAACTTGGCCAGGAAGTGTTTTCCCCTTTCCTTTGATTGTACTGAAGGAGCTTTGATTGCATTGTATTGAAGGAGCTAGATGTAGCTACATTTCTTTCTGAAATCTATATGTTTACTAGCTGTTTGTCCTTTGGTGAGTTAATTACCCTCTTTCAGCATTAATTGTTTTACAAAAAAGCATGGGTAATAACGCTGTATTGGTCGTTGCTATGAATAAACAAAGTGAATGTAGATAAAACCCCTGGGATATAGTAGTACTTAGTAAATGTATTTCATCCATTATATCATTAGGATTTCCTTATAATAAATGTGCTATGTCTTTTATATCTCTAGGACATTCTTCCCTCTGGATCTTCTAAGTCGACAGCTTTCTGATTTTTCTCCAGCAAAAGGATATAGCGAGAGTGTTATTTTTCGACCCTTGCTTCAGGCACGTGGACACCCAAAGTTGTGTGAACTTTTTTCCCATAGTTTTAAGAAAAAGACATACTAGAAAACAGGCCATTGCCAGAGGATGTTATGAATCTGGGTTGTTCCCTTTCTCCTTCCCACCCTCGAGTGTGTGTATCACAGCAATGTCTGTAGTTTGATTCAATAAGATGAGACCTCAGCATGACTCTCATCTTCATTTTAGCACCTTTTTCTGGAAGGTCTGCTTCTTCCTCATTCTTTTGACATACTTATTGCTTGTTGTATTACATGTTGTGTATTTTTATGCTTATTTAGTGTCCTAGAGATTTTAGGAGCCACATCCTAAGTTCTATCGCTTTGTTATTTTACAAAAATATCTATATTTTTACTGATATCTGCATGGGTAAAACTGAGATTATGACTAATAATTCTCATGCCAAATGTTGTGCATTCGACCCGCACCCATTTGGACAAAATTGAACTATTTTCTAATAACCAAGCACAGGGAGATTTTCTGTGAAAAATGAAAGAGCCACATCCACCCAAGGCAATAATGAGCCAAAGCTCAGAGACAGCCGCCTTCCTTAAGAAAGAATGTGCTATCCTGCCCGACATTACTCCAGACCAGTCCTTTCACGCAATGACGCTATTTCCTGGTGGGGCTAGGCATTTGAATTTATAATCGTCAATGTGGAGAGATTCATTTAGTCATTTCAGTATGGAGAACAGTCTGTGTAATCAGATTTGTTAAATTGCTTAATGTTCATTGAGAACTGCATAGAGCTACCCAGTTCTCAAAGGGCAAAAAAATGTAAGCCTATAAATCTAGGTGTATTCTTAGAAAACACATAGTGTTCAAATCCATGTTATGTTTAATATACGTATGTATATCACAGAGTCCCTTTAACGTGCTGAGGTTCCCAAAGCTGGAGTAAACGTATCATCTATCTGCCAGCAAGGTGAATGTTCAGCTGCCTATGGCAGCGACACACTCATCATCTCAATCCATTGTCCATCATTCTTAGATTACCTTCACAAGGAAAGAGCTGAAAAGGTTGCTTTGAATTGGTGCTGCTAGGAGATAGTGAAGTGTGGTAAGAAAAGGTACCTAATCAGTAAAGGAATTGAAATATCATTGCTTTTATTAGATGTATTTCTGCACTTGAAAGACAATGATACTATTTAGATTAATAGTGATCTCTTCATCCAGGCTTCAAATTATAGAATGAAGAAGTCACGGAATACAAGACACAGCGTAGAGAATATAGTCAAGGCTATTGTAATGGTGTTGTATGGTGACAGATGGCAGCTACACCTGTGGTGAACATAGAACAATCTAAAAAGAAATTGAATCACGATGTTGTACACCTGAAACTAAGGTAACGTTGTGTGTCAACTAGACTCAAATAAAAAAAATGGTTAATCTCTTTGAATCTACAAGAATTGCTTTTACACTAAACAATAACATTCTCATTTTTAAATCCTATATTGACTTGAACTTTAATTATGTTCCCAAATAAGGATTTTTATTGTTATCCAGTTTTTGTTTGTATCCAACTTTGAAAGTTTCTGAGGTGGACACCTTGGACTTATATTTTATGAAACATCAGCTATGTTTTAGTTTTGACACTGGTAAGTCATAAAAGAAAAGAATATTTGTGACCAGAAGCTTCATGATCATTTACTATTATTTGGTAAACTACAGAATGTGAAAATGTGTTAATAAATATCTATAGAATATGCAATTTTCCCAAGCCAAACCTTGAAACTTTTGATATTTATTGGGCTTGCTCAAGAGATAGTTAAAATCTACACAGTGATAATTTTATTTCCTTCTTTCTAACACTTAATTTGATTGTTATATTCCTCCTCCATTTGTATTAAACAGAACTACTAGAAATGTTTTAAATAATAGTAGTGATACAGAAGCTTAGTCTTATTCCTAACTTTAAAATTATCTGTATCTTACTCAACCTAAAGTTCTTTTTTTAAATCAATATACATGCTGAATTTTATTAAATTCATTTTCATATCCATGAAGATTTTTTTGTTTCTTGTTGGACTTTGGCTAATACATGATTTGCTTTATTTGTAGATTTTATAATAGTAAGCTATGCAGTACAGTTACTATATCTATAGCTGATATAATGTTATTTTTGTATTTGATTGACATCTATTTAAAACAATTACAACAATAATCACTGGGTGTTATATGCAACTGATGAATCCTTGAACTCTACCTCTGAAACTAATAATACACTATATGTTAACTAACTTGAATCTAAATAAAATAAAATTCAAAAACAAAACAATTACATCAACATCCACAAGTAGCATTGCTCTGAAACAGTCTTTTCTTTTTTTTTTTTAAAGATTTTATTTATTCATCTGAGAGAGAGAGAGAATGAGAGATAGAGAGCACGAGAGGGAAGAGGGTCAGAGGGAGAAGCAGACTCCCCGCTGAGCAGGGAGCCCGATGCGGGACTCGATCCAGGGACTCCAGGATCATGACCTGAGCCGAAGGCAGTCGCTTAACCAACTGAGCCACCCAGGCGCCCTGAAACAGTTTTTTCTAAACATGTTTTGGTCTTTGAAATCTTTGTTCAAATGAAATGCTCTGAGAAAATCCAGCAGGTAAAGAAGACGATCTTGGGAATGTTATAATGAAGAAGTCTTGTGAGATGGAAGAGCCTTCTTCACTTTCTTATTCTCTTCACTCACTGTCTGCGGTCTGAGAGACATTTGTCCTTGGGTCTCTAAATTTAAAGATGAAAGTATTTTAATCTGAGCTGTTTTATTTAAATATGGCTTTGGATTCATTCCAGAAATTTTGACATGTCCTTATGTTTTGTAAATATTGTTCAATCACAATTTTATGGGGGGGTTGGTAAGAAATATTATTTAAAAGAGTTAAAATGGGGCACCTGGGTGGCTCAGTCAGTTAAGGGCTGCCTTCAGCTCAGGTCATAATCCCAAGGTCCTGGGATCAAGACCTGCATCGGGCTCCTCGCTCGGCAGGGAGCCTGCTTCTTCCTCTCCCTCTGCCTGCTGCTCCCCCTGCTTGTGCTCGCTCTCTCTCTTTCTCAAATAAATAAATAAAAATCTTTAAAAAAATAAAAAAAATAAGAGTTAAAATATTTTCAGGTGACTGGGTTCTTTCTGTTGATATGTTTAATAATAATTTTAATGTTCGTACATTCTAATTATGAAAAACAACTATGTACTTTCTGTTACTTAAAATGCTTTCGGTTAGCAGCCTGAAGTGGATATTATTTCTGCAAATTGCTCAAGGATATTTAAAAGGCAGTCATATTCTCTTTTGCAGGATTCAGAATTTGATATAACACTAGATTTTTATTTGAATAATTCAGATTTGGTGACTTTTATTTAGTTATTTATTAATTCATTTATCCATAGGGAAGGAGAAATGTGATGAAATCTTATACCACAGAATTTATGTTAATTTCTTATTACATTTCTAAGGTTATTACTTTGTAGCTGTTTGCTTTTATTCCGCCAATTCTTCGTTCAGCTTGTGAAGGTTGATGGTGTTATAATATATCTGCATTGTAGATTATACCCTCTATAAAAATCAAAAAGTGTACCTTTTAATGAGTTTTGTTTTCGTCTTATTTTTTTTGCGACAGAATGTAGTAATCCAGTTTACTTTTAGTTGCACTTGCCCAGTATATACTTCCTGTTATTTTATATTTAATCTGTTTTAAGTGGGTCCCTGGTAAATAATAATATGTGGGGTTTTATTTTTTATTATTTATTTTTTTTTTTTTTTTTTTTGAGAGAGAGACAGAGACAGAGCATGAGTGGGATGGGGGGGAGGGCAAAGGGAGAGGGAGAGAGAATCTTAAGCAGACTTCATGCCCAGTGCAGAGCCTGACTCTGGGCTCCATCTCACAATCCTGAGATCATGACCTGAGACAAAACCAAGAGTCAGATGCCTAACTGACTGAACCACCCAGGTGCCCCAATACGTGGATTTTTAAAACTAATTTGTGAGGCTTTTTCTTTCAATGTTGGTTTTATTCTTTTTGTGTATTTTGTAAAAACTGATGTGTTTTATCTCACATTTATTATCATGTAGTTTATATGCCTGGTTTTAAGATATAGTTTACATATATTCTGTATGCTTTTAAGTTTTCATCTTATTTTTTTAAAGATTTTATTTATTTATTAGAGAGAGATTGAGCAAGAGAGAGAGAACATGAGTGGGGGGAGGAGCAAAGGGAGAGGGAGAAGCAGACTCCCCACTGAGCAGGAAGCCCGAGGCAGGGCATATCCCAGGACCCCGGGATCATGACCTGAGGTGAAGCAGATGCTTAACTGACTGAGCCACCCACGAGCCCCTTTTCATCCTATTTTTTAAGTCTACTAGTAATGACACTTAATAAATACATAGTTGATCCTATTTTTAATTAACAATATTAAAGCAAACAGATATCTTAATTCTCTACTGTATAAATCAAAATATTAATCGTGCTACTTATTCTTTTTCCTTCATCACAGCCCACATTCTGTTTTTATTGACATAATATGGAATTTCAGATCCTTATTACTATCTGACTCTTTTCGTGTTCTCATTGCTAAATACTTTTGTTTGCAAAAAGTTATTTATTACATTTTCAGTTTACTTAAAAACTATAGTTTACTGTCAGTGGTTTAAAAAAAAATATCTATCCTTCTTGATAAGCCACGACTCCCTAATTTTCTCTCATTTGGCTCAGATCTGTATCAACTGGCACATGATCATAGGTAGACGCATAATCAGAGTTAGATTATATTCTTTTTGAAACTTTATTAGAGCATTTTGTTGGAAGGTAAATATCTGCATCAATTAGTTTTTATTTCACCTAAGTCACTTCCAAACTTGGTGGCTTAAAACAACAAGTTATTTAGCTCACAGTTCTGCTGGCTTTTGCTCTGAGTCTTGCTCAGTTCATCTAGGCTTCACCTGGCTGGCCCTAGATGGCCTTACTCAAGTGACTTGGAATTGCTTGGTTGTAGGCTGTGTGCCTGGGATCACTTGTCTCTCTTATCCAGCAAGCTTGCGCATACTTCTTATAGGGCAGCAGGGCTCCAAGAGAGGCTAAGCCCCAAAGCACAGTCACTTCTCAAGTGCTTAATCATTTGCTGATGTCCCAGTATAAAGCAAATCACAGGACAGAGCAGAGTCAGATGGAGAGGGCTCTCCAAGTTTTATAATAAGGGTAGGTAAGGATACAGGGATAGGAAAAATTACTGGCATTTTTGTAACTATTCTGCACAAAAGCTCACAGATTTATTTTACTTCCTTTTATTTTATAGGCTCTTTTATTGATTAAACTGATTATCCATTCTCCCTTTTCCCTTCTTTAATTTATTTTCTCTTGAATTTATGTATATACCCCAACTTGCCTATATTAATAATGTGTAACGGTGTGTTCTTATTGAAATTTCCTCACTGTTTGCCTAGTTGCTGTTTTAGTCCTCTCCTCAGATCTGAAACTGGAGGGCTTGTTGATATAAATTTACATTTCCTGTACAGCAATTTAACAGAATGACTCTAATAGCAAGGGATCCATAGCTTTGGGCAGTTCCAGCAGAGGAATTTCATTTTTGGATTGTTTATTCTCTGTGTGAATGAGGTGGTTGCCCTGGGAGCAAGGCTTCTGCATTTAGCTTCATGATTGACCTGGCTTTCTTGACAGCTACCCTGTATCTGTTTCATAGCTTAGCCCAACCTCCTCTCTGGTGCATCAGGGAAAACCCCAACCACTGTGTCAGTCACCGCATAATCTTAGGTCTTCCTTATTCAGCTGCTCTTGAATGCTTTTGATGCTCTGCAGGTGAAATAAATTCCAATTGTTGTGTTCCCTGTCTGGCCTGTGGTCTACCCATGCCTCCAGGCATATGTGTTCAAAATTAGGAAAAGTTACTGTGATTCTGCCCCGCAGGATATCCTATGCTTCCCTGAATGACACGCTGCTTCCATAGAAAATACATTTTAAGTCGCTTCTCTATGTCTCCACTCTAGCCCTATCTCTACCGTTTCTGTAAATATTGGCATATACTTCCTTGTATCAAGTTCTGTTGTTTTTTTATTTCCTCCTCAGGTGATTTTATCTATATTAGTGGATATCCCTCATAGCCAAATCAATCATAAATTATTCCATTCATTCAATACTCTTCTTATGAATGAAGACCTGACAACTTGGCATTTCTTTTGCACGTTTTATTTTTTTAAAGATTTATTTATTTATTTATTTATTTATTTATTTATTTATGTATTTGGGGGGTGAGAGAGAGTGAGAGAGAGAGCAAGTGGGTGGCAGAGAGAAAGAAAGAATCTTCAAGCAGATTCCCCACTGAGTGTGGAGCCCGACATAGGGCTTGATCTCATGACCCATGAGATCATGACCTGAGTCAAAACCAAGAGCCAGGCGCTTAACCCACTGAGCCACTCAGGTGCCCCACTTTTGCACATTTAAAAACCATTACTTCCTGCCTATGTTTTGAACCATATTTGTTCTGTCCCCTCCTATTTATTGTCCCTTCCCTATGTCCATGTAACAAGGAATGGATAGTGCAAGGCACCTGCTTTCTCTTTTTGAATTTCATTTTTATTTCACAAACAGAAACTTAGAGGACAAGTACATTCTTGACACTTGCCTCTCCACTTAGATGCTTCATATGTAACCCATCACTATATTCTGTAGATCTTTATGCCCTAAGTATTTTTAAAATCTCTCCAGTTTTCTTCATGTCCACCACCCTAATGCAAATAGCTGATCTCTATCCCCTTCACTGTTTCAGTAATTTCCTAAGTACTTTACTTGAACTTAATTTGTTGTGGATCTTATAGTTTTCAATCATTTCAATAAGAATTAGCAAGAGCTATTAATAACTTTTGCTTTAGTGTCTCTAATTTTTAATAAAGCGTATGATACATTTTTCTAAGGACCACAGTTTGCTGGACTCTACAGTTTCTTTTTTTATGACTTGACATTTGTATATATTGCAAAATGATCACCACAATAAATCTAGTTAGCATTTGTCATCATACATAGTTACAAAAATTCTTTTCTGGTGATGAAGACCTGCAAAATTTAGTCTTAGCCACTTTCAAATATGCCATCCAGTATTACTAATTATAGTCACCATGCTGTACATTACATCCATGACTTATTTATTTTATAATTGTAGGTTTGTACCTTTTGACCACCTTCACCATTTTGCCCCCCCCCACCACCTCTGGCAACCACCATTTCTGTATCTATGATTTGTTTTTGTTGTTATTGCTGTTTTTTTCAATTCCATGTATAAATGAGCTCTTAGAGTATTTATCTTTCTCTAACTTATTTCACTTAGCATAATGCCCTCAAAATCCATCCATGGTGTTACAAATGGCAATATTTCTTTTTTGTTAATTTATTTTATTATGTTATGTTAGTTACCATACAAAACATCATTAGTTTTTGATGTAGTGATCCATGATTCATTGTTTTCGTATAACACCCAGTGCTCCATGCAGTACATGCCCTCCTTAACACCCATCACCGGGCTAACCCATCCTCCCCACCCCCTCCACTCCAAAACACTCAGATTGTTTCTCAGAGTCCATAGTCTCTCATGGTTCATCTCTCCCTCTGATTTCCCCCCCTTCATTTTCCCCTTTCTTCTCCTAATGTTCTCGGTTTATTCCTTATGTTCCACAAATAAGTGAAACCATATAATAATTGACTTTCTCTGCCTGACTTATTTCACTTAGCATAATCTCCTCTAGTCCCATCCATGTTGATGTAAAAGTTGAGTGTTCATCCTTTCTGATGGCTGAGTAATATTCCATTGTGTATATATATATATATATATATATATATATATATATATATATACACACATATGGACCACATCTTCTTTATCCATTCATCTGTTGAAGGGTATCTCGGCTCTTTCCACAGTTTGGCTATTGTGGATATGGCTGCTATGAACATTGAGGGTGCATATGGCCCTTCTTTTCACTACATCTGTGTCTTTGGGATAAATACCCAGGAGTGCAATTGCTGGGTCATAGGGTAGCTCTATTTTTAACTTTTTGAGGCTCCTCCACACTGTTTTCCAAAGTGGCTGTACCAACTTGCATTCGCACCAACAGTGTAAGAGGGTTCCCTTTTCTCCACAACCTCTCCAACATTTGTTGTTTCTTGCCTTGTCAATTTTTGCCATTCTAACTGGTGTAAGGTGGTATCTCAGTGTGGTTTTGATTTGAATTTCCCTGATGGCTAATGATGATGAACATTTTTTCATGTGCCTGTTAGCCATTTGTATGTCTTCTTCAGAGAAGTGTCTGTTCATATCTTCTGCCCATTTTTTGACTTGATTATTTGTATGGAATCAGAAAAGACCCCGAATTGCCAAGGAAATGTTGAAAAAGAAAAACAAAGGTGGGGGCATCACGTTGCCCAATTTCAAGCTATATTACAAAGCAGTAATCACCAAGACAGCATGGTACTGGCACAAAAACAGACATATAGACCAATGGAACAGAACAGAGAACCCAGATATGGACCCTCAACTCTATGGTTAAATAATCTTTGACAAAGCAGGAAAAAACATGCAATGGAAAAAAGACAGTCTCTTCAATAATTGGTACTGGGAAAATTGGACAGCCACATGCAGAAGAATGAAACTCGACCATTCTCTAACACCATACACAAAGATAAACTCAAAATGGATGAAAGACCTCAATGTGAGACAGGAATTCATCAAAATCCTAGAGGAGAACATAGGCAGTAACCTCTTTGACATTGGCCACAGCAACTTCTTTCAAGATACATCTCCAAAGGCTAGATAAAAAGATATTATCTTTTTCAAGATAAAAAGCTTCTGCACAGCAAAGGAAACAGTCAACAAAACAAAGAGGCAACCCACAGAATGGGAGAAGATATTTGCAAATGACACTACAGATAAAGGACTGGTATCCAAGATCGATAAAGAACTTCTCAAACTCAACACCTAAAAAGCATTATTTCATTTTTTATGGCTGAATAGTATTCGTGTGTGTGTGTGTGTGTGTGTGTGTGTGTGTGTGTGTGTGTACACCATATCTTTATTCATTCATCCATCAGAAGACACTTAGGTTCCTTCCAAATCTTGGCTATTGTAAATAATGCTGCAATGAACATGGGGGTATATTTATCTTTTCAAGTTACTGTTTTTGTTTTCTTCAGATAAATATCCAGAATTGGAAATACTGGAACATATGGTACTTCCATGTATAATTTTTTAAGGTATCTCCATACTCTCTTCCATAATGGCTGTACCAATTTACATTCCCACCAACAGTGCATAAGGGTTCCCTTTCTCCACATCCCTGCCAACAGTTGTTATTTATTGTTTTTCTGATAATAGCCATTCTAACAGGTATGAGGTGATATCTTATTGTGGTTTTGATTTGTATTTCCCTGATGATTCATGATGTTGAGCATCTTTTCATGTACCTGTTGACCATCAGTATGTCCTCTTTGGTAAAATGTCTATCCAGATTCTGGACTCTACAGCTTTTACTCTATTCTTGTCCTAACACATAGTCCACATTCCACTTTCATATTTACTGTGCATTTCATTAAAAATTAATACTGTTGTAAACTAAAATAATAAACTGTGTTTGTACATGCTCCCCTTCAGTTTATTCTCAACACTGCAGTCACAGTAATCCTAGTAATCACAAGCCAGTTCATGTTATCTTCTGCTTAAAGCTCTCAATATTCCCCAAATAATTCTGAGTGAAACATAAGATTGACCACCATCAAATACAGGGATATGGTTAGCCCTTCATTGTCTCTTTGAACACATCTCCTGTTACTCCTCTCTTGCTTCCTCTGCTCCAACTGTACTGTACTCTGGTGTTCCTTGAACACAGCAGGCATGTTCCTGCCTCAAAGCTTTTTACACACTTCCCTCCTGCCTAGAATTCTCTCCCTCAAAATATTAACAAGGCCTCTTCCCATGCCATATTTAGGTTTTACTTAACTATCTCCTTTTTAGTTAGGGTGTCACTAGTCAACTCTCTAAAACTACAAATATCCCACCCCATAATCCCTCTTCTCATCCCCCATTTTAGTTCTTCCTTAGTTTTTCCTGACCTGTTTCACGGGCAAGGCAGGGGTTTTTTTTGTTTTTGTTTTTTGGGGGTTTTTTTTGTTTTGTTTTGTTTTTCTGCTTGTTACTGTCCTGTTAACTAGAATTGTGCCTAGAACATAGAAGTGGTTCAGTAACTATTTCTTTGATTTCACCTTAATAGAATGAGTGAATGATAAAGTGTAAATGAATAAATGGAAGTAAAATAGCTAAGTATTTCAACCTGGATAAATGTAGGTTTAAGTTCAAGGTCCATCACTTTGAAATTTTAGGCAAATGATGACCTAAGCTTCAGTTTCTTCTGGAAAATAATTATAGTACCTTTTATGGAATCATTACAATGATCAAATGATGCTATCCTATAATATTCTTAGCATAGTTCCTAGGACATATAGCAAGAGCTCTAAATTGTTGACAATTTTAATTTACCTCACTGACTTAATATAAACATTCTTGGACTGATTTTTGTCTCTGTTACTATATATTTTGTTAGGGTTACTAAATTAAGAAATGTGATCATTTTCTAAAATATATCAGCTTTTGAAAACTGTATAATACCAAACAATTTCCCTCAAATTCTGACTTATCTGGGATTTTCCTATTGATAATATTTTTAAATAGAAATATCTTTTGTTTCATTGAAGTTTTTAGTCTATAAAATATCAGAATGATATATGTTCCTCTATATAATCCTGTCACATTTTCTTAGGGTCAACCTTCACCTTTGAGCTCTTTGAGCTCCCTGTAATGGAGTACTGTAACCACTTTAACCAAGGCATGTAACTGTCTTGGCCTTTTGTACAGAATATTATGTTGCTTTAGTTTACTGGAAATAAAAATATTAGAATTTTTTAAATTGTTCACTTCATTGCAATTTAACACAAGATTAAAATGCATTTTATTTGAAAAAAGTATTATAAATTCTTGGCACATATTTAATTTATAAATTTAAAAAGTGCTATGTTTAGATAAAAGGGTTAAGAAAGGAAAACTTAGAATTTGTTCCAGTAGAAGCAATGATCACATAATTAGTATTATTTAGATTCTCTAGAGGCAAGTGTATCTTCCACCACCCCAGAAAAAAGTCATTTGTGCATTTACATTCACATATTTTCATAAAGGACATTCTATAACAAATCCTGAATTTTCATCATGTGGAAAATTGTACTAGTCTACTGTTATTGTCATAACCACAACAAATCTGCAAGATTCATAAAACATACCACTCTTAATTAACAGGTTTTGCTGAGCTAATTTTTCTATATTCTCAGTCTTTAACAGATATTAAAATTGGTTTGTTCTAAATAATGACCATTAATACAAAGAAAACTAAATAAATGTACCATGATAGACACTAAAAGAAAATTCAAAGAAGTATTTTTTCTAGAATATAATAGCTTGTATCTTATCTTTTTGGTCTTTAGAATCTCAAAAATGGGTTGTCGTTGTCTTTCTTGGCTGTGAGCAAGACTGCACACAGAGGTGACCTTCTCTTTTACTCTCCTTCCGGCTCCATTGGTAGAGTTTTGAAGCTATCTGCTTTTATATCTTTTTCTTGATATCCTTTTTTCTTGTAAGCCAGGATTTCTCAGTATCTTTTCATACTTTCTGTATCTTTCTTATAATCACCTTTCATTTTCTTTGATATTTTTTTTTACAAAAGAAAACAAGAGGAAAATAATTTCTACTCTCTTATATATATATATATATCATTTTCTGAGTTGGTTTTATTTTTTATTTTTTATTTTATTTTTCAGTAAGAAACTGTTACAACTAGTTCAATTCGAGATCTTCATCTTGGTCCTGGGGCAAGAATTAAGCGTGCTGAATACAAAAGGTAGAACATGGAATGATTCCCAGGTAGAGAATATAATAAAGACACGTGTAAATAAGGCACGGTTGCCTGAAATTTTGGACACATTAGGGCATTCTTAACTGACTGACCTACCTTACATGTATTGGAAAGAACAAAGATGAGCACAGAATCATAGGTTGGAACCATTCTGTGAAGAGTCCTGAATGTCAGGTTAGAGTTTATAGCAAACAACAAAATAAAATGTTTTCCAGGTGCAAAGATGGGAAAAAGTATGCATAGGTTATGTAAAATATTCTAAAGGGTGTGACTAGGACACTGTAAACATAGATGTGGGAATTCTCGGTGTATGAAGGCAAAAGCAGCAGAGCAATGCATGGGCCAACACTCAGTTCTCCCTTACAGATAAAAAAAAAAAAGAAATTAACTCACTAAATTTTAAAATGTATCCATGTTCAAGTATAGCTAGAATATATTATCATGGCTAGCTAATTGTTTTAAAAGAGAAACTGATTGGAGGTCAGCTAATAACAAATAACCCCAAAGTCACATTGGCTTCTGATGCAAAAAATTAGTGTTTTCTTACTCGTGAGCTGGTAAGCAGCACGAGTAGTTATAGGTTCAGGTGTACGCTAGAGTGTGTCTTTATTCTCCTTGGATCCGTGACTTCCCAGCAAGAGCGTTCTTACAGCGATGGCAGACCATTAGATGCCCAAGCGGGAACAGGTGATGCTTATTAAATGCCCAGCTTGTTACTAGTGTTTTGTCTCTTCTACCCACATTCTCTCGGCTAAAGCAAATCATATGGACTCACCCACAGCAATGAGGTGGGACTTGTGTTACAATCCCAGCGAATCACACTAATTAATGGTAAAAAAGGGAGGAAGAACTGTAAGCAGATTATATACTCTTTTGCAGTCTGTTTGAGGGCCAGTTCGTTCTTGATAAAACAATATTCTACATTTTCAAACGTACAGGTTAAGATCTGTACAAAAACCAGTACCTAAATTCAATTATTATCAGATCTTTGTAACTGAACTTTATCCTGACTCTGTAAATTAGGAGATTACACACTTCCCTAACTTGAAACTTCAACTTTTTAGTTGGGCACAAGGGTACATCCAGTGTGGGTAGAAAAACACACTGAAAATACTGGACCTTTTCCTGTATCACCTGTGACTCTTAAAAGCTTATTTACTTGAAATTATTAACAAAGCTTGAAACTGAATAAAATGTTTGATTCGTGTGAGTTGGATTTCAATTGGATCCTTTCTGTTAACTCATGCTTAACAAGTGTTTAGTGGGATTGGCATGTTTATTTTCTAATAATGAAAAGTACACACAAAAGGAGACTAGCTTCCTTGTCCACCTTTCTTGTTTTTAAGAAAATCTACAAAACATTTCTGAATTTTCTATAGTTTTGCTTTTTCCTTAGATTCCTTTAGAAAAATTTCAATTTAGATAATATTTTGGAAGAATAGAGATGTCTATGATTTAGGTAATAAGGCTGTTCACTTTTTCAGTTTAACTAAAATCTACCATGTGACATTTAGTTTAAAAATTCATTAGAGAATTTGTATGCTCATTGCAAAATTAATCAGGCAGAAAGGAGTTTTCTCTATGAAGATTTGCTCTTATTTGTTTTCTCATGCTTATTTTAATTTCAGTCTAAGAACAATTTCTCCATTGTCGAAAATTTGAATACTTAGAATGTTTGGTGAATGTATTACCTGGGTTTAAGTGCCCCCGGGGAATAATGGACAGCTGCCTTCCTTTTATTAGTTCCGCAACTGCTCTGGGCTTTCCTCCCACTGGAAGAATTTTCATTGAATACCTATTTATATAATTATCCCCATGTGATAAAAGACAAGTTCCATGTTTGCCTCAACCCATACCTACATTCCAAAATGAGAAACCTAAATGTCTAAATATGTAAATCATTATCAATGATGTAAAAGCATGCAGTGTGGTAGAGAAGAAAGATAAATCTTAATGAAAAATAAAATGTGTGTTTTAGAGTATAAGTTAGCCACTAACTTAAGAAATGATTGCAACACGTATTTAAGGGAGATGTTTGTTGGATGAATGACTGGATAAAAATCATATTTTTAAGTCAGTCATTATCATTAAGCTACCAATTTCTGAAAAAACAAGGCAGCACAAAACACAACTGCATCACTATATAAATGATGCAAGTGGCAGGAATAGCAGGTTCTTTTTTGACCAGTGGGTCAGGTATTGTGACCAGATGAGACCATTTGATCAGTATGTGCCTATGTTCCAACAATTGTCATGGATATTTAACCAGATAGTTGTTCAAGCTTCCCAGCTCAATTTTGAAATTATGAGTGACATTTTAAGAAAATGCTACTGGTTATGTTTTATTTCCTCAAACGGTTATTAAAATACATTTTGACTTTGTAATCAGTACTCTGATTACTTTTGTAGTTCTTTTCCTTTGAGATGAGCCAGATGGTGGCATCATTTTCATTCAAAATGTAGCTTTGAACTTTATTATCTAAATATTTTGGTTATTTCCATAACATTGGATTCTGAGGGGTGTTTTTATGTAGATTTCAGTTTAAACAAATTTATCACATGTCTACTCTAGTCCAGGCATGTTGCTAAGAGACAGAGATAAAAAAAATGAATGCTGCCTGTCCTTGAAAAACATATCTTGCTGGGGGAGTCAAAACTTTTAGACAAATAATTCAAATTATGAATTTTATTATGCTTTTCTAGAAATATATAGAAGCCACAAAATTGTTACACACTACAGGGATTATCACCATCTGTTTCTGTCAGGGAAATATGGTAAAGCATAAAAAGAAAATGACACCTGACGTGGGTTCTAAGGAATAGGTGTTTACTAAGCAAAGGGAAAGGATATTTTGGATAGAGATGAAAGTTTGTGTAAAGCCGCAGAAGGAAGCTATAGTGCTGGGTTTAGTTAACATATAGAAAAGTTTTATGAAAAATGAGAATAACAACTGTGAATATAATATCAAGCTACAAGGTCAAATAAATGGTCAGAGAACACACACATCAGGCTGGTGGAACAAAAATTATTGGGAAAAACAATGAAACTGGATCAGTGACAAGAATGTGGATCCCTTGTCACCCATTACATTCTGGGGTGGAGCCCAGGAATAGAGCAGGACGTTGCCAGTCTCTGGGAGGACCCAAGCATTGTGCTGTGAGCATACTTAAACTGCAATCATAAGAAATCGGCCTCCCCTCCCTGGCCTTTCAAGGAGCTGGGATTGAACAACACTCTGAAGGGAAGAACCTTGGCTCCAGTCCAGAGGTCCCAGCCCAGCATCTGTGGTTGGAGAAATACCAATGTGGGGACCATCATGGTATGTCAGTGGGCTGGAGTCCAAGCCTTCTGTTTGCATCTGAATCACATGCCAGACCAGCATCATGCTCCTTCATTTCAACCTCATCCAGGTTTGGCTCCCTAAGAGCTCAGTGGTAGTTAGTTTCCATGGAAATTTGTAGGAGACCAACCTACAGAGGATCCATCTTAGACAAGTTAACCCTTAGCTCTCATATATCCAAAGTGTTTAGGACAAATCCTGGCATCTGAAGATTTTCATTATTATTTTCTAAATACACTCAATTTGTGGTGGTGCTGGCATTTTAAAAGCAGGCCTATTTGACTTTTTGGCACTGTGCCATGATAACTTTAGTATCACTCTGTGTATATCCATTCATGTTCAACATTATCTCTAGTCACTATGGAAGAACAAGGAAGAAAAAGGTGAATTTTCCTTTTTTCTATTTCATTAAGCAGTAGAACTAAATGTACCAAGATGTAGAAGAAAGGGATTATTTTTCCTGTTTATAATACATAAATAAAAGACTCAAACAACACATTTTCTAAATATAAGTGTCGACTGAAGGTAATATTTAAAGTTAAAGACTACAAAACTAGTTGAGGATATTTTTGTTATAGAATATATTTATTGTAACTACCAAAATTGCTGCTAATTGTGTCTGCCTTTTCTATTCTTTCTTCATGTAACAAAACTTACACTTGTAGCCCTATTAATTAACCTATGAATGTGGTCATACAACCTAAGTCAGTGAATCAAGGATCTTCCTAGCGTATCTTTAAGCATGGATGATAAGAAGCAATCTTTTTGTGATACTCTTAGAATATAAACTCAGGATTCTAGAAAAATGTTTCCACAGCCATGTAGAATATCTTTATCATGGTTGGAAAATTCAGTTGAATGACAGGAAAAAAGACAAAAGGGAAATGGAAACAGAGTAGAGAAACTCTGGTTTTGGTAGTTTCTTGGGTCAGTTTCCCACATGCTCTTTTAAGTCACGCTAGTCAATGATTCCAATAATTTAGTTGAGTTTTTTTTTCCTATTTGTAACTCTATTCCTGACCATCACAAATATATTTTTGAAATATCTGGGCTAAATTTTGAAGAAAAAAATGAAGGCTAAAAAAATGTAGTGGACATGAAGTAGTTATTTAATGAAGTCTCAGAAATTGTAGCTTAGAAGATTATTTGACAGAGTTCATGCAATTGAGAGACATTTTTAGTTCAGAACTAACCTGGGAATTACTCCTACATGAAAATTCCAAAAGCGTAACTATTTTATTATGGCCATGGAGGAGATGAGAATGAACCGAAAAACGGAGTAGGACCTCAGGGTAGACTCCATTTCCTGGCACATGGTTTTCAGAGCATGAGGGAGCCTATGGGTGAAAAAATAGTGGAAATACATTTTACACTAGCTTTGAATTGAGTTTACAATTCTCTTTTGTTGTTGTTGTCATTGTTAAAGGGAATATTGTCAAGTGAAGTGGAATAGAACACGATTATCTCAGAACAGAAATTACAAGTAAATCAGAACCTCTGACTAAAAGAATGGAGAAAAGATAAAGGTATCCAAGTTTCTGGATGCAGTGACTGGGTACATTCTGAAGACATTAGCCTAGATAGGAAATGGATAGAAAAAAATGTATTTTGTTGTGAAAATGATTGGTTCCATTTGTGATATTTTGTGATATTTGTAGTAATTTGAGGCAGTCAGATGGAGAAATTTAATTATATGTGTAAACCCAAAACTAGACAAAGAATCAAGTCTCAGCTTTATGATTAGGAGAATATTTAGAGAACAGAGAAATAATTTAAGTCCTATCCAAACCCTAGAAGTGCATGAATATCCAGGAAAGACATAGGTTTCCACTTCAGGAAAACACAACATGCTGAAATCTATATATACATTTTAGATGATTAAATCTCATTATTTCAAAATATTCTTGATTTCCTACTCCTGTCTGTAATTTGTATCTCAATATGCTCTAAAATATAGCAAACCCAAGTTTATCTATAGTTACCACTACTTAGCTGCACCAGCTACTCCAAGTTTCTGAAACAGTTTGTACTTATTAGCTGAAATTTGTCTACCTAGTCCTAATCTTTGAATATATCTGAAAAAATTGAAACTATTGAAACTAAAAAAAAAATAAAAAAGACTGAACATTCATGAAATGAGAATCTAGTGTACAAAGTTGATACAAATTAGTTAATACATATGTATGAGTATAGATATACAGATAATCTGTATCTATTCAATATTTAGGTATATACTATGTATCTATAATATATTAATGCATACAAATCTACATAGAACTAATATATACTGTAATCCTGTAATTAATATTAAATCTTAGACTCAGTTAAAGAAATGACACAGGAAGCCAATGGAATTCTTTGGTATTCTAGGTAATTCTCTATGCATCTGTTACTGCTTATTGTCTTGCTGTTCTTCTTTCCCATCTCTGATAACACTGGCTCTTGTCATTTCTCTTCCCTGCTGCACTCACCTACTGTTACTCTCCCTAATGTAGTCTTCCCTTGACTTAGAAATTTCCTCTACCCGAGGAAGAAATTACCTAAAACACAAACCTGACCATGGAGTTATTAAATTTAACTCTTTAACAATGTTCCTTTCCCTCTCTGAGGGAAACATTTGGTAAATAACTGCCATGGGTGAGAAATACAGAGGAGTCTTGCATGGATTAACTGAACTTCATTGACTCTTTTAGGTGAAATTGTTATGGAAAAAACATAAATAACAGTCAAACATGGTGCCAGAATCACCTGTAAGTAAACATATTTTGTGCGTTTAGAAACCAGATGTTCTGATCGCTTCATGATAGAAAAACCAAAACAAAACCAATGAATTCAAAGATGACTCAGATTGTGTCTAAATCACAGAAACTCTGGTAAATCATATGAATCTCTCTCAGGTTAATCTTTCCATTTTTTGCTTTGTTTTATTTCTCAGAACTCTACAGTATAGATCATTCTTTCTCACTCTTACATACTCATCTGTCTTTCTTCTCACCAAGATCATTTTCCTTCAAGTTAAATTCATTTTATTCTTTCTAAAAAATTTAAAAAAAATAAATAGATCAATCTTCCACTTGACCTCTCATGGCCTTGGAGCTACTGCACTCTGTCTCCTTGCTTTCACAGCCAATCATTCAAGGAGCTACCCATAATTCTTTGCCCATCCCCATCCCTCCCATTAGCTCTACAAACCCCTCCTTTCTAGCCTTCACCATTAACACTCCCCTGAAAGTGGGAAGTCTCAGAAATTGTTTCAAAAGCCTCTGTTACTAAATCCTCTGTAACTAAACCCAGAATCAAACTATCCATCTCATCTTAACTTCTCAACAGCACAACAAACCTGTTCACAATTTTCTGTATTTTGAAGCTTTCTCTTCCCTTAGATTTATGATGCCAATTTTTCCTGGCCTTTGTATTTAGCTCTGTGCATTGTTTTCCTCTCATTAGAGGATGGAATTCTGCAAGTTGCTACTTAGCCTATTAATCTTCATAATGTCTGTATTTACACATTTCTACAGACAAATCACAAATTGAATTTTTATCTAGATCAGTCCAGCTCCACAGAATATTCCACTGTCTTGGAATTGTTCTCTATCTTTACTGACCAAAACAGTAACCACTAGCTACATGTAACTATCAAGGACTTTAAATGTGGCTAGTGAGACTAGATTTTTTATTTTGCCTAAATAATCACATGTGGCTAGTGGCTACTGATTAGACTGTGCAGCTCTAGACCTCTCTCAGTGACCTGCTTGGTCTTACATCTTAGAATCTCTGAAAACTACTTATGACTAAAGAAGCAACCCTGAACTTGTCTTCCATCTGTCCAAATACGCATTTCTTCCAGATTCTACCCCTTGTCTAGTTAAGTAAGTAGAAAATCCAAGTCATCACAGTCACTGACCTCCTAAATTTCCCAATAAGTATTCCCGTCTAAATATGTCTCAGATCAGTCCACACTCCCCATATTTCCCAGTAACCACCCCCCAGTCTAAATCATTATTTCTGCCTCTTATGTTGCATCTTTGTCTCTTACTCTTCTCTAAAACATGCTGTAGTAATCTTGAGGAAATACAAATTTGCTTGTATTCTTATGCCCTACCCTTAACCCTAACTACCCAATTTGAAACTTTCAGAAAGTTACATTTGCTTTAAAGTATAGAACACTTCTTAAAATGTCCTATGAAGCCTTACATTTCTTGCACCATCTCTACTCCACTGGCATCTTCTCTAACCATGCTTCCTTTTGCTCAATGTCTAGGCAATATTAAACATATAATTATTTTCAATATTTGCATACCTTTTGGCAGCTTGTAAAGCATTTTTAAAACCTTATCTAAATTAATGCTCACATTTGCCCAAGCTTTCCTTACTCCAGCCACACAGATTTTTTTTCTTTAGTTCCTTGAATACACCGTATTGCCTTCCATCACAGGGTCCTGGAACACATTTTCCTCTTTTCTGTTGTATCCATCTTTATCTAATTCATTCTCATCTACCTCCATTTTTCTCATTAATTTTTTAAGAAGCAAATGAAGTTTTGGTTTCGGGACTCTCAGGCTACTTCTATGATGCCCTATGCCTAATTTGAATTTTTTTCTTTAAAATGAGGCTGTAAATTGTATAAGATTTGGGTCATACCAAACCTGGATTTAACAATGGTCATAATACATAATAACTTTACTTCTAAACTTTTTTTTAAAGCCTGATGATGATTGATCATTTATGTGAATTCTGATAATGAATTGGGCTAGAATTATGTTGTATACTTAAAACTAATACCAGGAGGAGTAGGAGACCTGGATTTCATCTGGTCTCAGAATTCAGCTGGATACAGATCAAACCATTCTGAACACCTATGAACTCAACAGGAGATCGAAGAAAAGAATAGCAACAACTCTCTGAACAGAAAAGTGACCCATTCTGGAAGGTAGGACGTGAGGAGAAGTGAATCCGAGGAGATATTCAGAAGGATATACAGTGGGGGAGGGGGCCTCTGTCAGCTGCTTCTGGCAAGTGATAGAGCCGCGCAGCACAAAATCAGAACTTTTAGAAGTCGGCTCCACTGAGGGACGTCGCTCCAGTGGCTAAGCAGGCAGTGGAACCCTCGCGGAACAGTGTGGTCTCAGGACCCTTGGAGTCACAGAAAGACCGGGGGTGCCTGAGTGCAGCAGAGCTCCTGGGTATCGGAGCGGGGAAGCTGGCTGCAGAGACGGAGCCGAGGAGTGGGCTCTCCGCTCAGGGTTGCCATAAACTGTGATCTGAGGCACAGTCGGGCCACTGCTCCTCCAGCAGGGACCCAACAAGCGGCGGATGCGGGGAGACTCCCCTTCCTCCCCCAGGAGGAGCGGCACAGGAGCGCACCACAGGGATCTGCTGGGTTTGGTCACTCCACACGGGGTCAGGTGCCAGAGATAGAAATGCTCGGTCACAGGCCGGGTGAGCACAGAGTGTGGGAGTGTGGCCGGAGACCAGGGAGACAGAGGTGATTGACTACTTTTCTCTGGGGCTCACTGAGGAGCGGGGCCCAAGTGGAAGGCCGGGGTGGAGATTGGGAGGCCGCCATTTTCACTCTCATCCTCCAAAGCTGTATGGAAAACTTGCAGGGAACAAAATCTCCCAAGAGCAAACCTGAGCAGATTACTTAGCCCGGACCCAAAAAGGGCGGGCAATTCTGCCTCTATCAAAGACAATTGGGAACCATGGCAACAGGCCCCTCCCCCAGAAGATCAGCAAGAACAGCCAGCCAATACCAAGTTTACCGATCAATGAGAACGGCAGAACTCCAGCGCTAGGGGAATATTGCACATAGAATCCATGGATTTTTTATCATGATTCTTTAGTCTTTCAAAGTTAATTTTTTTAACTGTCTTTTTTTTTACTTTTTCTTTTTCCCTTTTCCAACCAACCTCTTATGAATCCCTTTTTTAAAAAAACATTTTGTTTTTCATTTTTAGAGTCCTATTCTATCCCTTCATAGTAGTTACCCTTATTTTTGCCATATATATGTAAGTTGTACTCTCCTTAAAATTTTGAGATACAGTTTCTTTTAACAGATCAAAATATACCTTAAATCTCTAGTGTATGGGTTTGTTCTAGACTCCTGCTTGATCACATTCTCTCCTTTTTTTTTAAATCCTCTTTTTTTCTTTTCTCAAACTTCTTATCTTATCAATTCCTTTTATAAAATTTTTTATAATTTTCATCTTTACAGTCATATTCCATCCCTTCATCGTATCAACCCTTATTTTTATACCTATATAAGTTTTTACTTCTTTAAAATTTTGGGAGGCATTTTCTTCTAACAGACTAAAATACACCCAAAATCTAGTGTGTGACACTGATCTATGCACTGACCTGATCATATTTGTGCATAGTCTGTTTTTTTGTTTTGTTTTGTTCTGTTTTTGTTTGTTTTTATCTTTTTCTTTTTTCTTTCTCTCCCTTTCTTTTCCCCTGGTTTCAGGTCTTTTCTGACTTGTTTAGAGTATATTTTCTGGGGATGTTGTTACCTGTTAGCATTTTGTTCTCTTATTCATCTATTCTCTTCTGGACAAAATGACAAGACAGAAAAAAATCACCTCAACAAAAAGAACAAGAGGTAGTACCCACTGCCAGGGACCTACTCAATTCAGACATTAGTACGATGTTGGACCTAGAGTTCAGAATCATGATTTTAAAGATACTAGCTGAGCTTGAAAAAAGCACGGAAGTTCTTAGAAAAACCCTTTCTGGAGAAATAAAAGAACTAAAATCTAACCAAGTCGAAATCAAAAAGGCTATTAATGAGGTGCAATCAAAAATGGGGGCGCTAGCTGCTAGGATAAATGAGTCAGAAGAGAGAATCAGTGATATAGAACACAAAATGATGGAAAATAAAGAAGCTGAGAAAAAGAGAGATAAACAACTACTGGATCACGAGGGCAGAATTCGAGAGATAAGCGATACCATAAGACGAAACAACATTAGAATAATTTGGATTCCAGTAGAAGAAGAAAGAGAGAGAGGGGTAGAAGGTATATTGGAGCAAATTATAACAGAGAACTTCCCTAATGTGGGGAAGGAAAAAGACATCAAAATCCAGGAGGCACAGAGAACCACTCTCAAAATCAATAAAAATAGGTCAACAACCTGACATCTAATAGTAAAACTTACGAGTCTCAAGAGATGAAAAGCAAACCCTGAAAGCAGCTCAGGAGAAGAGATATGTAACCTACAATCGTAGAAACATTAGATTGGCAACAGACCTATCCACAGAGACCTGGCAGGCCAGAAAGGACCGGCATGATATCTTCAGAGCACTAAATGAGAAAAATATACAGCCAAGAATACTATATCCAGCTAGACTGTCATTTAAAATAGAAGGAGAGATAAAAAGCTTCCAGGACAGGGCGCCTGGGTGGCTCAGTTGGTTGAGCGACTGCCTTCGGCTCAGGTCATGATCCTGGAGTCCCGGGATCGAGTCCCACATCGGGCTCCCTGCTCAGCAGGGAGTCTGCTTCTCCCTCTGACTCTCTTCCCTCTCGTGCTCTCTATCTCTCAGTCTCTCTCAAATAAATAAATAAAATCTTTAAAAAAAAAAAAAGCTTCCAGGACAAATAAAAACTAAAAGAATTTGCAAACCCATGAAACCAGCCCTCCAAGAAATATTGAAAGGGGTCCTCTAAGCAAAGAGAGAGCCTAAAAGCAACATAGACCAGAAAGGAACACAGACAATATACAGTAACAGTCACCTTACAGGCAATACAATGGCATTAATTCATATCTTTCAATAGTTACCCTGAATGTAAATGGGCTAAATGCCCCAATCAAAAGACACAGGCTATCAGATTGGATTAAAAAACCAAAACCCATTGATATGCTGTCTGCAAGAGACTCATTTTAGACCCAAAGACACTCCCAGATTGAAAGTGAGGAGGTGAAAAACCATTTACCATGCTAATAGACACCAAAGGAAAGCTGGGGTGACAATCCTTATATCAGACAAATTAGATTTTAAACCAAAGAGTGTAATAAGGGATGAGGAAGGATACTATATCCTACTTAAAGGGTCTATCCAACAAGAAGATCTAACAATTGTAAATATCTATGCCCCTAACATGGGAGCAGCCAATTATATAAGGCAATTAATAACAAAAACAAAGAAACATATTGACAACAATACAATAATAGTGGGGGACTTTAACACCCCCCTGACTGAAATGGACAGACCATCTAAGCAAAAGATCAACAACGAACTTCAAATGACACACTGGACCAAATGGATTTCACAGACATATTCAGAACATTCCATCCCAAAACAACAGAATACACATTCTTCTCTAGTGCCCATGGAACATTCTCCAGAATAGATCACATCCTAGGTCACAAATCAGATCTCAACTGGTACCAAAAGATTGGGATCAGTCCCTGCATATTTTCAGACCACAATGCTTTGAAACTAGAACTCAATCACAAGAGGAAAGTCAGAAAGAACTCAACTACATGGAGGCTAAAGAGCATCCTACTAAAGAATGAATGGGTCAACCAGGAAATTAAAGAAGAATTAAAAAAATTCATGGAAACCAATGAAAATGAAAACACAACTGTTCAAAATCTTTGGGATGAAGCAAAGGCAGTCCTAAGAGGAAAGTATATAGCAATACAAGCCTTTCTCAAGAAACAAGAAAGGTCTCAAATACACAACCTAACCCTACACCTAAAGGAGCTGGAGAAAGAACAGCAAATAAAGCCTAAACCCAGCAGGAGAAGAGAAATAATAAAGATCAGAGCAGAAATCAATGAAATAGAAACCAAAAGAACAGTAGAACAGATCAACGAAACTAGGAGCTGGTTCTTTGAAAGAATTAACAAGATTGATAAACCCCTGGCCAGACATATCGAAAAGAAAAGAGAAATGACCCAAATCAACAAAATAATGAATGAAAGAGGAGAGATCACAACCAACACCAAACTAATACACAATTATAAGAACATATTCTGAGCAACTCTATGCCAGCAAATTAGATAACCTGGAAGAAATGGGTGCATTCCTAGAGATGTATCAACTACCAAAATTGAACCAGGAAGAAATAGAAAACCTGAACAGACCTATAACCAGTAAGGAAATTGAAGCAGTCATCAAACATCTCCCAACAAACAAAAGCCCAGGGCCAGATGGCTTCCAAGGGGAATTCTACCAAATATTTAAAGAAGAATTAATACCTATTCTTCTGAAACTATTCCAAAAAATAGAAATGGAAGGAAAACTTCCAAACTCATATTATGAGGCCACCATTTCCTTGATCCCAAAACCAGACAAAGACCCCATCAAAAAGGAGAATTACAGACCAATATCCTTGATGAACATGGATGCAAAAATTCTCACCAAAATACTAGCCAATAGGATCCAACAGTACATTAAAAGGATTATTCACCACGACCAAGTGAGATTTATCCCTGGGCTGCAAGTTGGCTCAACATCTACAAATCAATCAACGTGACACAATACATTAACAAAAGAAAGAACAAGAATCATATGATCCTCTTAATAGATGCAGAAAAAGCATTTGACAAAGTACAGCATCCTTTCTTATTCAAAACTCTTCAGAGTATAGGGATAGAGGGTACATACCTCAATATCATAAAAGCCATCTATGAAAAATCTACAGCGAATATCATTCTTGATGCGGAAAAACTGAGAGCTTTCCACCTAAGGTCAGGATCGCGGCAGGGATGTCCACTATCACCACTGCTATTCAACATAGTATTAGAAGTCTAGACACAGCAATCAGACAACAAAGAGATCAAAGGCATCCAAATCAGCAAAGAGGAAGTCAAACTCTCACTCTTTGCCGATGGTATGATACTTTATGTGGAAAACCCAAAAGACTCCAACCCAAAACTGCTAGAACTCATACAGGAATTCAGTAAAGTAGCAGGATATAAAATCAATGCACAGATATCTGTGGCATTCCTATACACCAACAACAAGACAGAAGAAAGAGAAATTAAGGAGTCGATCCCATTTACAATTGCACCCAAAACCATAAGATATCTAGGAATTAATCTAACCAAAGAAGCAAAGGATCTGTACTTAGAAAACTATAAAATACTCATGAAAGAAACTGATGAAGACACAAAGAAATGGAAAAACATTCCATGCTCATGGATTGAAAAACAAATATTGTGAAGATATCAATGCTACCTAGAGCAATCTACACATTCAAAGCAATCCCCATCAAAATACGATCCACTTTTTTCAAAGAAATGGAACAAAGAATCCTAAAATTTGTATGGAACCAGAAAAGACCCCGAATAGCCAGAGGAATGTTGAAAAAGAAAAGCAAAGCTGGTGGCATCACAATTCCAGACTTCCAGCTCTATTACAAAGCTGTCATCATCAAGACAGTATGGTACTGGCACAAAAACAGACACATAGATCAATGGAACAGAATTGAGAGCCCAGAAAAGGACCCTCAAGTCCATGGTCAACTAATCTTTGACAAAGCAGGAAAGAATGTCCAATGGAAAAAAGACAATCTCTTCAACAAATAATGTTGGGAAAATTGGACAGCTACATGCAGAGGAATGAAACTGGACCATTTCCTTACACCACACACAAAAATAGACTCCAAATGGTTGAAAGACCTAAATGTGAGACAGGAGTTCCTCAAAATCCTAAAGGAGAACACAGGCTGCAACCTCTTCGACTTCAGCCACAGCAAATTCTTCCTAGAAACATCGCCAAAGGCAAGGGAAGCAAGGGCAAAAATGAACTATTGGGACTTCATCAAGATAAAAAGCTTTTGCACAGCAAAGGAAACAGTCAACAAAACCAAAAGACAACCGACAGAATGGGAGAAGATATTTGCAAATGACATATCAGATAAGGGCTAGTATCCAAAATCTATAAATAACTTATCCAACTCAACACCCAAAGAACAAATAATCCAATCAAGAAATGGGCAGAAGACATGAACAGACATTTTTCCAAAGAAGACATCCAAATGGCCAACAGACACATGAAAAAGTGCTCAACATTGCTCGGCGTCATGGAAATCCAAATCAAAACCTCCATGAGATACCACCTCACACCAGTCAGAATGGCTAAAATTAACAAGTCAGGAACTGACAGATGTTGGCGGGGATGCGGAGAAAGGGGAACCCTCCTACACTGTTGGTGGGAATGCAAGCTGGTGCAAGCACTCTGGAAAACAATATGGAGGTTCCTCAAAGAGTTGAAAATAGATCTACCCTAGGAGCCAACAATTGCACTACTGGGTATTTACCCCAAAGATACAAATATAGTGATCCGAAGGAGTACGTGCAGCCTAATGTTTATAGCAGCAATGTCCACAATAGCCAAACTGTGGAAAGAGCCAAGATGTCCATCGACAGATGAATGGATAAAGAAGAAGTGGTATATATAGACAATGGAATATTATGCAGCCATCAAAATGAATGAGGCCTTGCCATTTCCAATGATGTGGATGGAACTGGAGGGTGTTAGGCTGAGTGAAATAAGTCAATCAGAGAAAGACATGTATCATATGACCTCACTGATATGAGGACTTCTTAATCTCAGGAAACAATCTGAGGGTTGCTGGAGTGGGGTTGGTGGGAGGAATGGGGTGGCTGGGTAATAGACATTGGGCAGGGTATGTGGTATGGTGACTGCTGTGAATTGTGCAAGACTGTTGAATCACAGATCTGTACCTCTGAAACAAATAATGCAATATATGTTAAGAAAAAAAAAGGAGAAGATAGCAGGAGGGGAAGAATGAAGGGGGGGAAATTGGAGGGGGAAACGAATCATGAGAGACAATGAACTCTGAAAAACAAACTGAGGGTTCTAGAGGGGAGGGGGTGGGGGAATGGTTAGCCTGTGATGGGTATTAAAGACGGCACGTTCTGCATGGAGTACTGGGTGCTATGCACAAACAATGAATCATAGAACACTAGATCAAAAACTAATGATGTAATGTAATGTGATTAACATAACAATAAAAATTAAAAAAAAAATAACATGAGCAGAAAAGCGTCAAAAAATCCCCACAAAACTAATGCCATGTTATATGTTAATTATATCTGAACAAAAAAGAAGAAAGCAAGCAAGCAAGCAAGCAAGCAAGCAAGCAAGCAAGCAAAGGAAAGAAAGACAGAAAGAAAGAAAGAAAGAAAGAAAGAAAGAAAGAAAGAAAGAAAGAAAGAAAGAAAGAAAGAAAGAAAGAAAGAAAGAAAGAAAGAAAGAAAGAAAGAAAGAAAGAAAGAAAGAAAGAAAGAAAGAAAGAAAGAAAGAAAGAAAGAAAGAAAGAAAGAAAGAAAGAAAAATTTCCCAAGGCAATCAACTAGCGATTCTCTAAGTAGAATCCGGTTCTTGCCTAGCAGAGTTCTATTTCATGCTTTGTACCTCAGATGAGAAGCTTTGAAAGTATTAATAACATTACTATTTTATTACAAACTGTTATTAAAATGTTTCTATTGCCAAAATTTTATTTCTCATAAAATAATTTCTGCAACAAAATTTTGATAAGTAAAATGGAATATGTATTCAATTTGCTGATAAAATATAATAGTGTGTATATTTCCATAGTAACAATTATATATGTATTTGAAGTAAGTAAAAAAGAGAAAATATGCCCACTGATGATCATCAAATGATATAAAAATTTTACTCAGAATATGGATTCAAATGTTAAAAAAAGAAAGGTCAAAAATATTTTCTCTATCTTGTTTTAAAAATCTTTAATATAGCTTGCAATTGCAAAGCAATAAAATATGCTATCCTTCAATCCATTAGATTACATAGTCATAACAGTATTTATAATGTTTCAATTAACTTTTTCTTCCAGTGTAAATGTTGAACACCATTTCTTACATTTTGAGGAATGTTCAGCATATAACTTTATTTTTTTTAAAAAGATATTATTTATATTTGAGAGAGAGGGAGAGAACAAGCAGGGGGCATGGGAGAAAGAGAAGCAGACTCCCCACTGAGCAGGGAGCCCGATGTGGGGCTCGATTCCAGGACCCTGGGATCATGACCTGAGCCTAAGGCCGACACTTAACTGACTGAGTCACCCAGATGCCCTTGGCATATAACTTTAAATGTGTTCTCTATTGAATGTAAGAGACAGTTTTGAAGAACTGATTTTCAAAGAGCAAAGACATAGGTTGATTTATCCATTATGAGAGTAAAGAGTAGAACAAGAGAGCTATAGGTTAATAATTTGTTTAAATCTGGGGTGCCTGGGTGGATCAGTTCATTAAGCGTCTGCCTTCGGTTCAGGTCATGATCCCAGGATCCTGGGATTGAGCTCAGCATTGGGCTCCCTGCTCAGTGGGGAGTCTGCTTCACCTTCTCCCTCTGCCCCTCCCACCAGCTTGTGCATGCTCTCTCTCTCTCAGATAAAATAAATAAAATCTTTAAAACAATTTGTTTAAATCCTTATGTATCTGTGAAAGGTGTAAAAATGCGCAATGCAATTCTTCATTGGCAGAATTCTTTGAAGGTATAAATTTAAAGTGCAAAATAAGATAAGTCCCCTCCAAAGATTGCAATTTTATTCAGAAAAAGAAGTCTTCAATTGTTTTGTTAAAAAAATATGGCAACATTCCTTAAAGATTACTTATCTAATATTTATAGTTTTTTGGCTCATTGGCTATTCCAATAAGAAGATTAAGCAAAAAGGAGGAAAAGAGTTTCAAATATGCTGGAAGAAACTTTGGAGATAAATTTAGAACTTTTAAAAATAAACTTTATCTTTCAATGTATTTTAGTTTCTCTTTGTATGATATAAAAGACTATTCTAGTCGGAAGCATTACCCTATATAAAATTTAACCAATCATCAGCTGCCTATAATGAACTCTAAATGGTAAGATATCTAAATTAATAAAGGAAATGAACATTTGAGGAAAAAATATAAAACAAGACATGATGTATCATTCCTTTTTGGGGTCATCTATATGCTTAGCCAAGAAAAACAATTAGAGTTTTCACTCACAACCAATTCTTAAAACAACATTACTGGTGAGTACTCAACTCACTGAATCACTTATTACTGAACTTATGTTTTTTGTTTCTTAAGAATCAGTACAAGAATCAGCTTATTTGGTGCTAAGGAAACTACTCAGACTTCTAGTAGTGGAGAGAGGAACACAACGTAAAATATTTTTTATTGACTGTTTACCCAGAATGAGCCGTTCATTACCTAGATGATGGAACTTAAGAACTAATGTGTCAAGTGGCTTGCTTCAGGACCAGAGTTTTCCAGTTGCCACTTCAGTAGTCTAGAATACATGTTGCCAAAGGAAGGAACAGTAGTAGGACTTTTTTGATAATAGTTATTTTGTTGACCACCAGTATCTATGAAGATTAGATGAAGTTAATATACCATTTGGTATATTAACTCCCAGACATCAAAATAATAGCTGAGGCTGAACCTTTGTTTTGGTAAAGAAGACCAATGATGTTATCATGATATAAACTTCTCTGTGTATTTAGTGACTAGCACAGTGCCATGAGGTACAGAGTTGATGCTCATTATTTGTTGAACTAGATTGAATATATCTCCTAGGAAGTTTGGATATCTATTTTAAAGTAGTTATTTATGAACATGGCATTGGATTTATATTGTAAAGAGTAGAAAAGATATATTCTATTTCAGAGCAGATTTTCAAATTGTCTCAAGGATTTTCTTTCCTTTGGCAGGAAAAACAACTTTTATTTGGCAAAAAGTATTTTGTGAAAGTAACTCAAATGTCAAGAAAATGATGAAAAGGAAATTGCTTGGAAAATTGCAAAAAGATAGCATAGATACGTAAACCTGAATAAGTTTTTTAAAATGTCATAAAACTTTAAATTAATGCAAAGGTGCAGGTTTTGCTAAATTTTGTCTCACTCTTTATATACACAAAAATTAATTTTTGAGGGTGCCTGGGTGGCTCAGATGGTTAAGCGTCTGCCTTCGGCTCAGGTCATGATCCCAGGGTCCTGGGATCGAGTTCCGCATCAAGCTCCCTGTTCCTTGGGAGCCTGCTTCTCCCTCTGCCTCTCTCTCTCTCTCTCTGTCTCTCATGAATAAATAAATAAAATCTTTTAAAAAAATTAATTTTTGATTTAGGTTTTGGTCAATGTTTCATTATTAATTCTTTTGTTTTCTTTACTGTCTTTTTTTTAAATTTTATTTTATTATGTTGTTAATCACCATACATTACATCATTAGTTTTTGATGTAGTGTTCCGTGGTTCATTGTTAACTCTTTATTGTTTCTTCTTCAGAACATTTGTTTAACTGTTTCTTCATTTAGTTTTATCCTGGTATATACATCTCCATTGTTGTAAATGAAATATTTGCAATTTGATTTATTGAATTTGAGGCAATACAAATAATAAACCTTTCATTTGGCATACTTCCCTGGCTTGTTTTTAGGTTCAAATGAGGCAAAATGAGTTAACAGCCTCTCTGAAATATAATGTAAGAAATGATAGAGAAATTAATTTTATTGAGAAATCTAAGTATTTAAATTTGAATTGTGTAATTCTTCAATGGTCATTATGTAGAAATTGCCTTTTAAGAATATATAATATCCGGGCGCCTGATTGGCTCAGTTGGTTAAGCGACTGCCTTCGGCTCAGGTCATGATCCTGGAGTCCCGGGATCGAGTCCCACATCGGGCTCCCTGCTCAGCAGGGAGTCTGCTTCTCCCTCTGACCCTCTTCCCTCTCGTGCTCTCTATCTCTCATTCTCTCTCTCTCAAATAAATAAATAAAATCTTAAAAAAAAAAGAATACATAATATCCAAGTTGTTCTTTTCATTGTATTACTCTATTTTTTCTAAAAGATTAACAAACTGCTACATTCCTCTCAAGGGGAGTATTTGTGAAATATTAAAATTATTAAAAACTATAAATGAATAAAAATTTTACATTTACTAAAAATTATGTTTTTTCAAAAGATACAGATAAAATACAGTAAGATACAAAAGATAAGAATACAGATAAGCTTAACATTAAATTACCTTGTTCATAAGGTTTTCTATTCTTAATTTTCCCCAAATCTATTCTTCCAAGTCTTTTTCTTTTGCCTACATTTCTTTTTTTTTTAAAGATTTTATTTATTTATTTGACAGAGAGAGACAGCGAGAGAGGGAACACAGGCAGGAGGAGTAGGAGAGGGAGAAGCAGGTTCCCTGATTAGCAGGGAGCCTGATGGGGGACTCAATTCCAGGACCCTGAGATCATGACCCCCTGAGATCAGGACTCAAGCCGAGGGCACATGCTTAACGACTGAGCCACCCAGGTGCCCTGCCTATATTTCTTTTTTGTTCTTTGGTTGTTTGTTTTCCTCTTCTTTGATTAAAATTGAGAGATTATCTGTTCATGTACAGATTTTAGAGATGACAAACCCAAAACATGTGTTTTTTATTCAATATTCTACTCCTTTGAGCAAATAGGCAACCAGTAGGTATTCTTGATGTCTGGCTGAGCACCCATTACACATTTGATTTGAAAACTCCAAACCTCTTAGGGTGGGCTAACTGCTTTTACAAACAACGAACAATGCTGAAATCGCAAAGCTTTATTCAAAGAAGTTTTATTTCATACTATGTCATAGAGCAGCATGCACTGAAGAGGAGGATGCTCTGCTCCATGTCATCATTCAGGGACCTGGTCTCCTTCCTTCTACTGGCTCAGTTTTCTTTATGGTCTTCAGAGACTTCCTGGGACGCTTTGCATTTAGCAAGCAGAAGAATAAGGAGAGAGCATTAGAGAATAATACAGAATTTTTTAAAGGATTAAATGAACATGTCCCCACCAAACTACAGAAAAATCTGGGGAATATAATTTAACTTTGGGCCCAGGAAACATAAGAAAAATGTCTAGCGAACAATGGGGGTTGCCTCTGTCTCAGTTCACCTTTCTTGACACCAAATGAATCAGTATGGTTAGATCAGAGAAAGAGAACCACTGAGAGTAAAAAGGAATTAAAAATAAATTATTAGATTTAAACCTTACACAGTCCTTGGAATAGTTAGAAAGTAATCTCCTGGAAAGAAACGTCCAGCAGATACGGGAAAAGACACTAATTAAGGAGTGCAGAGAGCAGCTGGGGAAGAAGTCAGTAGAAGGCTGTTGGCCTGACGTAGATGAGCAGAAGAGGGAAACAAGAAGAAACGCTCCATCCAAACAGAACAGACAGGAACCCACAAGAACCAACTGGAATCCACAAAGTCGAAGTGGGACTTGTGAGGACAGACCAGACTTCACTTCTGCCTCTCACCACATTTAACCCTGGTGACAGGATCTGCAAGAAAAATGTGCCTATTTCCCAAACCCGCACACATGTGTCGGCTAGGACTCAAACTAGAGGAGGTGGTCTTGCATAGAGGACCCGTAACCGAGGTATCTGCTGCCCTGGGAGTGAGGAGATCGGCAACAAGATGCCTGTAGCTCGATCACCAGGGAAATGGGCTGCAGCTTTGCTTCTCCCTTTCTGATCTAGCACAGATTTCTCTTATGGCCAAGCCTAACCCAGAAACATTCAAGGAAGGGAAAACTAGACAATATATTTCCAACTTAGCTTCAACTTATCATAAAGCAATGTGTAGTTCCTTGAAAAACCCCACTGCACTGTATAACTCTATTATTCTGATTGTGGGCTGACAAAATTATATTGGTAAAAAATAAGAGAAATATTCCCTGAGGCTCTGCAAATGAAGACATTCTTATACTATGGACTGAGTAGGGCATGTCAGGTATATAACTACATGCTAAACCCAATTAAAATTGTCCAAGGAATGAAAACAATGTATTTCATTTTTCTTTAGAATCGAGGAGAAATATTATTGACATGGATAGAAAACCATAACAATATCTTATTATTTTATTAACTAAAGCTTGCCGTTATTTAACACTAATTTAAAATTTTCTGCAATTTTAAAGACTGAGACTGTAGGCTCTTTAAACCTTGAGTTCAGCAAACTTTTGCCAAGTTTGCTTGTCAAGCAATTTTTCACCAGTTCTCACAGCTATCTAAACATAGTTCCTTTTTCAGTATCTGACCTAAATGCATTTTCTTTTAACAAAAAGAACCTAAAGAACAAGGCCTCAGGGATATGGTACTACCTGAGTCATTCACTCTGAGCCAAAAAAAAACATAAATACATTCTTTTCAAGGTAGTGGGGTTTTGTGAGGCACTGTAAATTGTTTTGTGATAGATGAACCCTAGGAAAAGACATCGATTCTGTTAAAACAATCAAAGAAACAATATTCGAGGAAAGAAATACACCCTTGAGTACACAGAGACATTGAGTTATGAAGCTAGTGGGTGTTGACCCTTCAATCTATGGCACAACTGAGACCATAGTTAAAAGACCATCTATGGGGCTAAAGAATCTGAAAGATGCCAAACTCATAACCAGGGAAACAGCAGAAGACAAGAGGTGATCAGATGACCAAAATACTACAGAAAGATAGGATGATGAAAGATTGATTTAAGATTTAAATGAGCATATCAAAATCTCACAATTCTGAGGAAAATATATAATGTTATGTAGTGGCTCTAAAATGATCTATTTTGCCACAAATCTGCTGTTGCAAGGAAAAGAAAACATTTACCCCTCGTTTCTCTTTCTGGATTTGTAGGTTACTATATTCATTACATCTGATGGAAATAGAAGGAGGAGAAATGTGTTTCTATACATTTTTCCTACATTTTCTCTTTGAAGTAATCACCTACTTTTTCTGTGAAATTTGATTATTTTTTATGAATATCTTACCTAAATACAGTTATATAATATAGTATTTGAGTAAAAGGAGAGAAAGGAGAAAAAGAAGATGGTACAGAGGCAATAATATTATATAGGTATAAATTTATATATATATAGAAAGAGAATAATATATAATGTAATATAACTTTTATGATGATATAACTTAATACATATAGTTATTTATATATAACATATAAATAGATGAGTATAAATTTCTAAGTATATAAATTATGTATTTATGTAAACATATAAACATATAATATACTATGTACATACATATATAATACAGAAGATATATATGGTCACTCTTCTTCAATTATGTCTCTTGACCTCTCTTTCCCTATATTCACCTTGCTCAGTTTGGGGTTATAGAATAACAAAAATGAAATAAACAGGGTAGTTGTGACTACATTTCTACCTTTGGATTGATGGTGTGTTGAGGTAAAGGAAAGCCAACTGATCCACTGCAGAATGGTTTTTCAGGGGTCATTTTGCTCTGATTTGGTTTCCACATGAATGGAACTGAAGAGAAATGACTTCTGTATATTAGAAAAGAGATTGATAAACATACCTGAGTAAGAAAGACATTTCCTCTTTACTTTCTAACTGTGCTAATCAATGTTACATAACAGGAAGTAAAAGAAACAACTTCTCAGAAAAGTACCAATGGTATGATGTTGCCATAGCCCAGTAATAGACAGCATAGATTGGCTTAATATTCCAGAAATAAATCTTAATTCATACAAAATTTTAACATGGTGATAAGAGAATAATTATTGAAAAAGTGAGTCAATAATTTCAGAAGGAAATAGATATCCAGATCATCAGGCCAAAACATACACCCATATACAAGTACAGACAAAACACAGGATGGGGGAGTTAAATTTAGAATATATACATATATATGAATTTAGAAATGTTTTGTTTAAAAACAAAATCCATCTCAAAATAAGATATTGACAAATTTGTCTCTATAAAACCAAGAAAGTTTCTGTCAAAACAAAAAACATAGAACCACAACAAGCTTAAAATTGAAATAAAAAGGCTAAACAAATTTAGATGAAAAACATTTGCTACAACTATAAAAATAGATCAATACTCTTAAGTAAATATAATATCAATCAATGGAAATACTAATATAGACTCAACTGAAAAAAATGGAAAAAGCAAGAGAACATTTAGATTTAAAAAAAACACAAGGACTTCCAAACATTTTCTCAATGTTTAACTACAATATAAACAAATGTATAAGTACATAATGGCCAAAAATCCCTTAATTTGCCTAACAAATTAACAATTTTTGAAAACATTTTAATATTGCAATATTCAATTCCAGTTAAGATTGTTGAAGAAAAGAGTCTTAAGCAATATTGGCAGAAGTGATATTGGCATAATTCTGTCAGAAATTTCACATCTATTAAAATTAATTAATTTATTCTGTGTAGTTGGACAAAAATTTTCATACTATTGAACTTAGTAATTTTATTCCTGGGAATTCCTGTAATCAATTGCTGAAACTGATTAGAATTGTTAAAAGAGTCAGGAACACCACATTAATATAATGAAGGATAGAAATTATATAAGTCTCTCAGTGGATGCAGAAAAAGCATTTGACCAAAGTCAAAAATCTTTTATGATAAAAGCTCTCAACTAAAGGAAATCTATATATATTTTATAATGAACATATGCCAAAAGGCATCTCAATTTAGCAGTAAGTCTAAATTTAATTAGAATATTTTAATACAAAATAAATAAAAGTAATTTTTTAAAAAAACAAATAACATACCATGTAAAATGTATATGAAGTTGGTCTATATTCTGTCAGATTGAATATTTACCTGGAACATGTAGAAATCAGGGGGAAAAATTCCATTTTTGACCCTTATTGATTAGAAATTATCTTTGTATATTCTTTGGTATTTCTTAAAGAAAATTTGTGTTTGTGTGTGACTTTTTTTTGTGACTGTTTCTTTTCTGTGTGACTTTTTTGTGTGATTGTTTTGTGTGTGTGTGTGTATATGTGACTACTTTCTTTTGTGGGCTTTTAAAAAAGTAATCTCTAAGCCCAAAGTGGGGCTCAAATTCGTCACCCCAAGATCAAAAATTGCATGCTTTACTGACTGAGCCAGCCAGGCACCCCAGGAAAATTTTTATTTTTGTTCCCAGGTCACTAATAGTGATGACTTGAAAGAGGAGAATTTGAGAGTATCTTAATCTGTTTTTAGGCAAACATCATAATTTTTGTTCAGTTTCATTCTTTAGTTATATTTTTGAGTATGTGAATACTAACTTGCCAGGTTTCTTGAAGAAATCACTGAGCTGTATCCCTTTAAAACTTAAACATAGACTTTTTTCTGTCTACATGAAAAACTATAACTTTGTCTACTAATACGAGATTAGAAATCCATTTTTCAAACTGTGTCTTAGGCTTCCAGTGATTTTTCTCTTCTTTTTATAAGGCCAAAATGGGAGTTATAGAAAGCCAATCATTTAAGACCACTCTGACAGGAGAGTTATAGAATGTGAACAAAGAGAATTACAAAATAATATTGATAAAACTTGATAAAACCACGCATTCTTGAAATGAAAGTAATTGATGAAGTTAGTACATTTTTATATATGAAGTTAGGGTTTTAGTGAAGCATGAAAAGTGTTAGTGTTATTTGAGCTTTGAAATCATGGAATTACTATAGAATTGTGTATATAACATAATTATTTTATTTATACTTATTTTATATATAAATGCATATATTATAAATGTATACATGCACAGTACAATTATTTATACACATACTGCTGTATATATGTTGCATATGTCATATCTATACACACACACACACACAAGCATTTATTTCCACATATACACTGTTCAGCTTTCCCCAAAATACTTTCCATGAAATAGTAGTTTACATGTATTCAGAGTCTGGGTAACTTTTTGTTGCCCTGAGACTCTGTGATATAGGTTAATATCATCACACCTCAGTTTACTTACAAGGGACCTGGATGTGTTGTTTAATATTGCCTAAAATTATATCAACAAAGTAATGGAGCTGGAGTTTAAATTTGGAAGTGGGCACAGCAGAGTCTATGCACACTTATCAATTACACTGATCCTCTCACCTGTTGGTAGAGGTTGAGATAAAAAATGTCCATGGTAAAATTAGTTTGGCACGTGGGCAGAGTTAGACATTAGACATGTTGCTTTATTGCTGAAATGTTTAGTCTCTGATACGCTAATACACATTGTGAATTAATGCACATTATGTAAGGATATAATATTCAGACTTGCTTAAAGTTATGACCAGAGCCTTTCCTTCTCCAAAATATTTTCAGTACTAATATTTCAAGGAATTAATCTTTAAACTGCTACTATAATAACACTTATAAAACCATGATTATTGGAGTACATTTATTCCAAAGCAACAAATAGAACAATTACCACACATTTTTTAAAATAATAGTGTTTGATACACTATCCGTTCATAAACAAGTTGGGTAGCTCTAAGAACAAAAATACAACAAAAGGAAAATCAATCTTCTGCATTAATTTTCTCTTGCTCCTGACCTTATTCCCACTTATATCTCCATTGATTCCTTATATATATATACTGCTTTTTGGGAAAACCTGGTACATTCTAGATCAAAGTTTTTCAAATTTTACTATTCCTAACAGTCACCTCAAGGAATAGTTAAAATGCATATTTGGATTTGGTAAGACTGGGGTAGAGCAGAAGACCCTGCGTTTCTAATAAGTGCCTAGGGGATGTTTATTCTTCTGTCTGAACCACACATTTAGTAGCAAGAAGTTAAGACAATATCCTCTCCTAATCTCTCCAAATGTATTTTGAAATGATTTTCAGAGTAATTAAAGTCTGCCCCTACAAAACTCTGATTTGATATAGCAGTTCTACCAAAAAAAAAAAAATCTGAACTATTTCACAATCTAGTGAAAATATATGATACTAATAGCTTTTTCCTCCCTCTGAATATTTGTATTTTAACAAGACAATAAACACATTTTAAAAAGAGATCTTCTGATTGGAAGTATTTCTCCTGTTTTGATACTGATTGCATTGCCTTTGTGCTTGTGTAAAATAATAATTTTGAGCTATATTAAAGGGAAAAATCAGATAAGAACAACTTTAAAGAACTTGAGGAGCTGGTATAAATGTTGAATCATGCCCCCACCCCCAATAAATTCATATGTTGAAGTCCTAAACCTGAGTACCTTGCATTTAGAGAATATTTGGAGATAAGGCCTTTAAGGAAGTAATTAAGGTTAATGAGGTCATTAGCGTGGGTCTTAATCCAATATGACTGGTATCCTTAGAGGAAGAGATAGACACAGGCATGCATGTGCACAGAAAGATGACCCTGTGAGGTGGTCATCTCCAAGCCAAAGAAAAAGGCCTCAGAAGAAATCAAATCTGCTGAAACTTTGATCTTGGACTTCTAACCTCCAGGACTGTAAGAAAATAAGTTTCTGTAGTTTAAACCACTCAGTCTGTGATATTTGGTTATGGCAGCCCCCAAGAAACTAATACAATTGAAGTTCATCCAGAATTGGTGGATGTATTTTTATTAAAGTTTAATTAATTCTGTCAAAGGGTCTGCAAGATTGCACGTGGCAGATATAATGTGTATCTCATTATACAGTATGTGGCATAGAAAAGTTCCAAATATAAAGTTAAAAATCAGATGTGTTGGGGCTCCTGGGTGGCTCAGTCAGTTAAGCATCTGCCTTCAGCTGAGGTCATGATCCCAGGGTCCTTGAATTGAGCCCCACATCGGGTTCCCTGCTCAGCGGGAAGCCTGCTTCTCCTTCTCCCCATACTCTTGTTCTTGCTCTGCTCTCTCTCTCTCTCTCAAATAAATAAAAAATCTTTAAAAAAATCAGATTTCTTTGAAAAATTGGTTAAGTTTTTTGGAAAATGTGTATATGTGAGTAAAATATCACACTTCAAACTTTCATCCTCAAGTTGGCATATGGTTTGAACATCCTGTTCAATTTCTTCATCTGCAAACTGACGGTAATAATAATCAGGCTAATAAATTTTGGGGGAGATATAGAATAAATATAAAATACATAGCACAGTGTGTAGAAAAACTACGCAATCAAGTGGAATTATTATTGCCCCTCCCCATCAAGACTACCCTGCTTTTGTTCCGAATTAAATTCTAACCAGAAAAAAAGACTCATTTGTTTTGAAGATGTTCCCTTGTTAGAGCCCTTGTAATGACATTAAGCCAGTTTCTTTCCATTGTCTCCTGTGAACATGCTATACTTCCACTCCCTCAACCTTTTGGCAATACAGCATTAGTAATTATGCTAGTTAAAATCATTGTAGGGGATGGGGCTAAGAATGGGGAAATAAAAATTAAAATGCAAACTGAAAGAATAACAAGTATACTCTTATCGGTCCAGTTCCATGCAATACATATGAAATAATATTGATAGTAATAAGGCAGCCATAGATTAATTTAATTTGTCCAACTATTGGTAAACTAGATAGGAAAATGGGTGCATCATTATAAAATAAAATGAGAAACATTACAAATTCTAGTGCATCACAAAAAAATAATGATATGGAATAATAATAATAATGATAATAATAACAACAATATAGACATCTGTTCAGTAAGAAATTTAAAGAAATTCCTTGGACCAATCTCCTATTTTTATGCATAGAAAAGAACATTTCTCAAAATGTTTTTGAGTTATTAAATGACGTTATCCTGGTTTGCATGGAAATGATGTAACTCCAGTGTAATTTTACTATCATGAGTTTCACTGTAATTTATTAGTTCCTAAGATTCTTATCCTACTGAATTTTGATCATAATGATAATGTTTCTGCTTCACACCGCATTGTGAATTATTGGAAGCAGGCTTCGTCATTTTGTAGAATCACAAATATTGGACTCCTCAATATTCACCTCTACAGCATTTATTTGCAGATGAACATTTGTAATGAAAAGGAATTAAAAAATTATTCCTTGTCTGGAAGAGTTTTAAAATTTAGAGTTAGAGAACTGAGATCATTTAATCTAGAAGGCTTTACCTGCAATATAATATCATGTAATTGTGGAAACATGAATGTGATGATGTGGAACAGCCTTAGATGGATTTTTCTTGTATTCCGAAGGTGGCGCAGCTGGCCATCTTGAATGAGACCTCATTTAGTATCTTTAATTAGTGTTTAACTGTAAGTTTAAAAGTCATTTTTAAATGGTTAGTCTTATATATTCGTATGCTCTTATAATACACCCTAAAAATTCAAATTCATTTTTGATTGAAGTTGCAACATAAAATTTAATTGTTATCTCATGGACACTAATTTTCTCTGCCATAACTAGTTGCGTGAGCCTACATTTCAATTCTAAAGCTTTTTTCCCCCTTTTTTACTGTAATATATCTTGAAAGATTTAAATCACATATTCAAAAAATAATTGCCATTTTAAATTGAACTCAGAGCAGAACAAACCAATTACTGTAGTTGCATCAGTGTAAAGCATTTTACTCTTCTCCCAGCTCCGGAAGTGGGCATACTTCCTCGATCACAATTATTATCACATTACTACTGCATTGGTATTCATCTCCTGAAGTAGACTAAAAAGCTTCTGGGGGATTGAATATCCTTGAAGTTCATATTGGATTGTAATGGTCTTATTTGACACAATTTAAAATATGAGAATCTATAGTCAAATTAATTTATATTCATCCTCAAAATCTCTGACTGAATTCTGAGAGTGGAAATAGTCAAAATCAAAACACACACACACACATTTTATGGTACCATTTGGCCATAAGGAGTACAGATATTTAACTAGAGAGATCAAAATCTATGTATGCTTAGAGCTACTATTGAAGGAGGACATCTTGATACTTAATGCCTTATTTATGACATAATCAGTGAAAAGTAGAGAGAATCTGACTAAACTATTTTTAGTTTAACAAAACAAAAACTATTGTTTTGTTATTATTTTTAAACTTTTAAACCAACTTCATTGAGCTATAATTTATCTGAAACAAAATACACCTATTTTAAATGTATAGTTTGATTCATTTTGGCAAATGAATACAACTTTATAACTAGCAATGCAACCAAAATATAGAGTATTTCCACCACCCAAGAAAATTCCTTTTGATTCTTTGCAGTCAATCCCACTTCTACCTCTGGTTCTTAGTCACCACTACTCTATTTCTTATCACCATAGATTAGTTATGTGGATTTTGGAATTTATAGAAATGGAATCATACATGCGGCACCTGGGTGGCTCAGTTGGTTAAATGTCTACTTTCTACTTGGGTCATGATCCCCAGGTCCTGGATTGGGCTCCTTGTTCAGCAGGGAGCCTGTTTCTCCCTCTGCCTGCCACTCCCCCCTGCTTGTGCTCTCTCTCTCTCTCCCTGAAAAATAAATAAATAAATCTTAAAAAAATAAAAAGAAAAGAAATGGAATCATACAGTAGGTATTCTTTTGGGTCTGGCTTCTTTTGTTTAACATAATGCTTTTGAATTTATTCATGTTGTATTTGTCAATAGGTCATTCCTTTTCATTTTCACTTTAATTGTATGACTCTACCAATATTTGTTTATCCACTTACCTGTTGATGAAGATTTGAATTGTTTCTAGTTTGGAGCTATTAATAATGGAAGTGCTTTAAACATTCACATACAATTCTTCTGTGGAGCCTGTGTTTTCATTTCTTTTGGGAAAATACTTATGAGTGAATTTGCTGGTTCATAATGATTAAGTGTATGTTTAACATTATAAGAAACTGCCAACCAAAGTTGTTGTAAAATTTTAGTCCCATCAATAATGTTTGAAATTCTAGTTGCCTCACAATCTCACCAATACACAGTAGATTCAATTCTAGTGGGTGTGTAGTGATATTTTGTTCTGGCGTTAATATGCCTTTCTCAGATGACTAATGTTGGTTAGTATATGTGTTTATTGGCCATTTGTATGTCCTCTTTTATGAAATGTTAAAATATTTTGACCACCTTATTGAAATGTTTACATTACTATTGAATTATAAATTTTCTTTACATATTGTGGAGATAGGTATCACACTTGCACCAAAAGCTATAAGAGAAGCTAAGAAAGCAATTATCTGGCCTTTTGTAGTCTGTAAAGTGGAAAAAATGGCAAGGCAAAAATTGTTGGTTATTATAGCAGTTGCATTAGCCAATCAGCATTGTTATCCATGGCTAGTGATCCATATTTATAATGCTTAACTGAAGTAATTATTATAATATGACATGCAACAATATGTGTGGTCATGAAGGGTATGTGTGTACAAATATGCATATATAGTTATTATATGTAATAGGCATTGGGTGAGGAACTAAAAAGAATAATACCCTATTTGCTTTCTGATTAAAAGGAAAATGAGCAAACAAAAGAACAGAAAATATTATTGAGTTTTACTATTTTTAATGATCCTTAATGAGGAAAATGTCACACTGTTCTCATTTATTATATTTGCAGTATATTGAGATAGAGGTAAGTGTTGATAGGTACACAACACAGACTTCACATCTACTTAAGAAATGTGACATTGTATGATTCCAAATGCTAAGTGTTATACAAAATCACAAGCAATAAGATTTATAGTCATTCACTGTGAGAGACACGAAATAAAGAATTGTAAAGTAGGTGTGGCTTTAAATAAAAATTAGTACATGCAAAAAAAAAGAATGAAGCAGAGTTTTCTTTGTAAAACGATGAGTATAAGCAAAGAGAAGCACAGGCAATTAAAAAGTTAAGAATAAGGGGTGTCTGGGTGGCACTGTCAGTTAAGCATCCAACTCTTGATTTTGGCTCAGATCATGGTCTCAGGGTGGTGAGATCGAGCCCCACATTGGGCTCTGCACTGAGCATGGGGGCTGCTTATGATTCTCTCTCTCCCTCTCCTTCTGCCCCTCCCCCCCGCCACTCTCCCTCTCTCTCTCACACACACTCTCTCAAATAAATAAATCTTTAAAAACAAATTAAGAAAAAGATACCACATTTCTCCCAGTTTGTTATTGTGTGTACCAAAGTGATTCACATACTTTTTTAGTATATTTTGGTATCTGTCTAGCTATATGACAAAAAGAAAGGTTTAGGGAAAATTACAGAACACTTAGCATTTGGAACCATGCAACATCATTGTATTAGTCACTATTCTCCAGAGAAACAGAACCAATAGGACACACACACATAGATAGAGATATATCAAAAGAGATTTATTATAAGTCATTGACTCGGGCAATATGGAGACTCCCAAGATCTGCCGTTGGCAAGCTGGAGACCTAGGAGAGCTGATAGTAATTTCCAGTCAGTCTGAAGGCCTGAGAACCAGGAGAGCTAATGATGTAAACTCCGGTCTGAAAATCAGCAGACTCAAAACCCAAGGCAGTAAAAGAAAGATGTCCCAGCTTCAGTCAGTCACGCAGGAGAAGTTCGCTTTTCAGCCTATTTGTTGTATTTAGGTCTTCAATAGATTGGATGAGGCCCATCCACATGAAGCAGGACAAACTGTTTTACTGAGTCTACTGATTCAGGTGTTAATCACATCTGGACCCTCACAGATACACCCAGAATAATGTGTGACTAAGAGTCTGGGAACCCTTTGACCCAGTCAAGTTGACATATAAAATTTGTCATCATAATCACATTCTTCCTTAAGTAGATGGTAAACCTCTATCTCTGACCGTCACTTATCTCAGGGTCAGTGTGTAAAAAATGTAATAAATTTGCAAAATGCAAACTTTTCCTTATTTAGGACATGTAAAATATGATAGGATTTGTTTATATTTGTTGTCTTCTTGACTTTCTTGGTTAAAGAGACATATGTTACTCTGCTTTATCTTTTAATCTCTATTTAGTTCTCCCACATATTACATGTGTGCTTTGTTATATATTTTGGTCTATCTCCTCGGATTTACAGTTTTTTTGAGGTTCCAGAACATGTCCCAAAATGTGTTTTTATTTTGTTCAGTGCCTAAAAGAATTCACCAATTCTCTGGTGTCACTAAGTCACTCTCTCAGGATGGTTACTTTGGGTGGCAAGTCAACATAAAGCATAGAAGTGTCAATTAATGTTACTTCTGTATGCTATGGCTATTGATGACTCACAAGGGATTTTTGGTGTAATCACTATTATCAAATATTGAACTTCCCATTCGGTTTTTAAGAATCCAGTACCATGTCTTCTCTTCCTTAAATAATTTCCTAAACTTTTCACTTGTGATTTTTCACTAATCCCTTGTTCTCTTTCTGGTTCCTATGAAAGAAAAATCAATAATCTTCAGACTTCTATCTCCCTGGCCTCCAATCCATTTGGCCCTTTACCATTGTAGACTCAGTCTTTCTATATGATTCTTTCTAATGCATTGTAACTGGAATAGCTTACCTGTTCTAACTCAACTCATGCCATATTTCAGCTTGGTTGTGCTAAACTGTGTATAAAATGAAACTGCTTGTCAATTCAGAATAACAAAGCAAATATAATAATTACTACAATATAAAAATGAGAGGGATAAAGATATCTCAATCAAAGAAGTCATACTGATGCGTCTAGAGCCATTGTGTAAGTTTTGAAGCCTGGAGAAGACAAGGGAGTCTATAGAACAAACAGGAGAAAACATGACTCTGAAAGAAACAGAGGCAAATGGCTCCTTTCACCCCTTCTCCACTGAGAAAGCACTATTATTCATTTCATTTTTGATCTCTTTGGAGATGCCATTAGCGTTTTCTTTTAAATTCTACTCTTTTGTAAATAGTAAAATGAGTCCTTTGGCAGTGACATTTACCTTTTTATGTTTCTGCCTATATTGACACTACATCTGATCCGTTGTGGAGTACTGGATTATTTTACCTCTAAATTCTCTCTCAAATATTTGTCATTATCTTTTTTCCCCACCCCCACTGTACATATTTACTATTTGTCATCTCTCACTAGAGTCTACTGTCTGTTTTCATTTTTTATTATCTATAATAGCACCTGTTGTAACTTAAAATATTTCTTGTCATACTGATATCATTAAAAATATTACCATTGAAAACAGTTCTATAATAGCTACTGGAAATACACTATTAAATTGTGGTCCTTTTTGTCTAATGGGACTGGATTTATTTTTTCATATCAAGGGTGATAGAGTAATTTTAAATTTTTACTATAAGTTGAGTAATAATTTCTTACATGTAGATCTATAGGGTAATTGATATCAAAGGTTATTTAGTACACATTATTCATCTGTTTGAGTGTCCAACTTTTGTTAATTCTTATTTGTTATAATTGTTTGTGTGCTTGTTTCTTTTGTGATGAAATAGAAGGGCAGAAATGGCGACAAGTCCAAAACCATAGGGAAAAAAGACATGCTTGGTCAGAACATTTTTACACACATACACACAAAATTGGAATCTGTTTGTCAAGATGATTCAAGCAATAGACAAATGGCATTCGAAGTGACAAATTAATACATATTTAATGAGTCTTTACTAGCTACTTCAAACATAAAAGTGAACAAGGCAATACCTAAATTTAGAGGGTTCACATCCTAGGAAAATGACTAAGTAAGTTCTGTTACTGAGAAGAGGTGGAATGATTGGTCTTCACAAAGCAGATGATGACATAGGATCTAGCTCTTGAAAGATATCTGGGCATTTGTCAAATGAAGAAAGGGTCAAAGAATATTCTATGTAGATGGATAAATGAACATAAGACCCAGATATTTGAAAGAGTCGACTCTGCCACATTTGGCAAAACAGCTGGAGAGGTACGTGGAGACAAAAGATGCCTTTTGTACTCCTTGCAGAGTAGTTTGAGCTTCATTCTCTTTCCAGTTTCTGTAAGGGAGTGATGTGCACACCTCTACCTTTATGCCAGGGGTCGTTAGCATTAACATAGGAGATTGTGAGGGTGGGGCAATTTTTTAACAGCCCAGACAAGAGAATGACCTAGAATACAGTTGTACAGGAAAAAAAAATGGATAAGAAGAAAGTTTATAAAATATTTGTGATAGATTTGAGATCATTTTGAAATAGCCTTGATGAAAGAAAAAATGACGGGTGGAAATCAAAGATGGGTTTGAGGTTCTACCTTGAACCTGAGATAATTTTATTAACTAAGATAGACAGTATAAAAGTAGACGTAAATTTAAGGATTTGCTGGAAGCAAAAGAATAAGGTAACATGAGATTAATGAGGTGTAAACTTCAGGCCCACGTGTTTTCCCAGACCCTTCCCAAGACACTGGGTGATAGTCTTAGCAGCAATGTAGTCACAAGAATATATGTTTGTTTGTTTTTTTTTTAATTTCTTATTTTTGTAAGATTTGCTTGTTCCTTAGATCCAAATTAATTGCAATTGGTATCTCTTTCAACTCAAACTTCCTCTCTATCACACTTCCTTTTGGCTTCTTTTAGTGCCCACATATTGAAGAGAAGATTATTGAGATTTGGCTAAGGAGACTTCGAATTGGGGATACAGTTTGTTTCTAGTGGGATTTGTGACACTTCTGTATTCAGATAACCTTCTATGTTCAGGTAAACTTACCATTAACCCTCCCCTTGTAGGAATGACTTCCACAAATACTTCCACTGTCCACTGAGTGCCAAGCCACCCACAATGTGACCTAAAATCATAGAGCTGACTGTCTTACAAAAACATATTCTATGTTGTTTGACACCAGCAATATATAGTCATGAAGGAGAAACAGGATTTGAGATGTGTTGAGTCAGAAGGTAATCTATGGAAAATTTGTCCAATCATCAGATATATAAAATTATAAATGGGGGATTCAGGAATTATTTTTAAATTTTTAATTAAGGTATAGTTGACATATATTAGTTTCAAGTATACAACATAGTGATTTGACAATTCAGTTCTCACTGATGCCTACTTAAAATGTATTACTTTTTATGTCAGGAATACACTCAATAATGTAGCATAAAAACTATAAACATGCTCTATTTCTGTATACTTTTCTCTTTCTTGATTGGTAAATATAAATTTGAAAAGAATTCCTGTGTTTATGGAGCACGAAACTGTAGCAGTCCTATGACAGAAGTTTCATCTCTATGTAATAGTTTGTGAATGAAAGAAACTTGATAAAGATTTTCCAAAATTAGTATAAAAATTCTAATAAAAGTTATATGCACTCGAATTGTCCCTGAGAGGAGTCCTTTTGGAAGAGGTCAGAACCAGTACCTCTGCCAAGCTCTATCACTGACTGGGACCATCCTGGGGAAAATGTGTCCTCAGCATAAATAAAGTGGTAAATTAGAGGGAAGAGAGCTGGAGCTATCAGTCAACTGTACTCTCCAAAATAGTAGATCTGATTGGCACAGCTCTATGGACACTATCGTCTACAGCATATCATGCAGAATTTCCTGTTCAATGTGAGTTTGAAGAATAGTTCCTCCATTTCCCCATGAAAGAGAGAGTTTAATAGGAAGAATTATAGATCTCAATACTGTAGTTGACACTGGGGTGCAACTGATACTCATCCTCTTCCTCCATGACTATGCATTCAAAATTTCTCTGACCCTCTGCTGTCATCTGGTAATGTGATCCAAACCAACATTCCTGGGAAGCCTGAGGCAAATCATATCCTCTCAGGCTGGAGATCCTGGACTTGTCTACTTATAGATATATGGGAAAAGTTAAGTACCAGGAGGCACCTAAATCAATCACACGAGCTCCACATATATTCTTCTGTGTACTCATTGTGTATAAGTAGCCCTACTACCTCCTGATGGTCAAGATAAATTGCTCCTGCAAAGATGGGAACTTTGTTATCTATCTGCTAGTCTTTGGATTTCAGGAATCCAGAGTATCCTGGTGGCTGCCATAGCTTGTGGTTAAATGAGAACTACTCCTTGCTGTATTCCCTGGAGGGAATTTCCCTCTTTGGAGACAAAAACTACAACTCTGCATAACCTAGAGTTTTGGGGATTGGAATTTTCTCACAAATTTCCCCCATGGGTTCAAAGGAAGGGAGGGTAAGAGAAGCTACTTATGCCCTCAGCCCATTGTTCTTGGGCCAGTATATTATTCCTACTAAGGACAAACACCATATAAAGATCTCCGATTTAATGAATGCACAACATCTTGAAAAGTGGCACTTTTTCCTTTCAGAGTACTGCCTTCAAGCTGTCACTTCAGTTATGACTTCCAAGTTTCTGTGTGTCTGGCTGCTTCTGGATGGAATAGCTGATGGGTCATGGCTGACTCCCACACACCCTTCACTGTGAAGTCAGTAGCCTACTTAGATGCTATGCCTGCACCTGCGAATCAGGTGTTCCATAAGCACCCTGAATGGTTGCCTGCTAAGGCTCTGAAGACTGGAATGAAAACCTATACTTAAAATAGATATCTATCCCTATGAAGAAAAGCTTTTGGCCCTTCCAAGACAGAAGGGACTCAATTGAGACAAGTTACAAGTTGATCTCCTCAAGAAATAGTTTTGTATTGAGGGCTCAGTATTCATCTCTGTTGCTCACAATTTGGACATTCATAGACCACAGTAGTTATATTGGTATGGTAAAATGGAGTCCATACTACTGGGTTTATATATAATTTTTATCTCTGTCAGTGTGACCACCCTTTCATGTACTTATCATGCTATTTTTGAAGTGTTTTCTTCTTTATTGTCGAGGATGCAGCACTTACTAATTTGATTTTTATACCAAAAAGATATCTATCTGGCATGCCCTTGAATATTTTACTCTTAAAAACTGGCCGAATTGGAATGCTTCCTAAACTTTGTAGATCTATCATGTGTCTTCTGGATGGTATGTATCTCACCAAATTCTCCAATGTACTAATCACCTCGTGTGTCACATATCATAGCAACATGGTATCAGTAAATATAATGGATCAGTGTGATGCTTTATGAGATACCCAGTTTGTACAGATTTCTCCAGACTATATTATCATAGAAGGCAAAATAGGTGACATAATCCTCATGCAAAACAATAAATGGCTATTATTTTCCACTCCATATGAATGAAAAGTGTTTCTGATTCTCTGTTGTACATGGAAGAGAAAACAATGCAGTCACTGAATCAATGGTTGTATGCCCTGCACCTTAGTAATCTTTCTAGCAATGATGCTACAACCGGCCCAGTAGCTGCAATCTAGGCTTCTACTTGGTTGAGCCTGTCATAGACTACAGTGATTCTCCAAGGTTAATTCTGTTTCTGCAGGGCCAGAATAGCAAGTTAAACAGCCACGTAAGAAGAACCGTTGATCCTGAATACTTTAAGTTTTTAATGGTGGTGCTAGTTTGATGCACCCCCCCAAAACTAATTTTAGTTTTAATTTTGTCTCAGAGGTTTTTCACTTGTTCCCATTATTAAGCTCATTCCCAAAGGTCAAAGAAACAAAGTAGTAGCTACTCAAATTGCCAGGTATATCTGTTCCAGTTTTATACCCAGGGACTGAGAAAATGATCATAGAACAAGTGGGCCTACTGAGATAGACTTTAACAAGAAATCCATTTATTGTTTGGTGCCTAAATCCCCACTCTGCCAAGTAGGCCATGAGGGTAGTTGAGTTTCCAGGGTCAGCTCAGTTGCTGTATCCTATAGTCCATTGTATATCCATCTGGGTATTTACCTTTCTTTTGAGTATAGAGTCACAATTGTCATAGACCCCTTTTGGGAAGAACTGGGGGGATCAGTACTCTATATAATTACTCTGCTGTTGCAGGGTCTTTTTCCTGGATAATTCTTCAATCAACATATTTCAAATCTAAAAATTGTTTCAAATCTAGGAAGTGAGGGATTTATGACATTTTATTGAGATGATTGCTCTCAGCCTTTTGCCCCTTTGTTCTTATTTCCTGGTTATGAATGTTAAGTAGCATCCTTATACTCCATTCATCTAATTTGTTTTTAAGGCTACCAGACTCTGTTAACTGTATCTGAAACCTCCTCCAGACCTAGGTCCCTTCACTTCCCCTCTGAATTTGCCATTTATTATTGTAATTGTGGCCTTCTAGCTTCTGGTGTTTCAGTGACGCTTATGGTCACTATTACTTCAGGATTCTATCATCCCCCGGGATATTAAAGAGCCCAGCTCTGTGACTGCTTGTCCTATAGTCATCACCATACTGTGGAGAAGAGACATGATGGAACTTTTTATGGTTTAATAAAACTCCCACCAACTCTTTCCTAATGGCCTTTGTGAGTGTGAGTGTCATGTCCATGGGTCCTCTCATGGAACATAACCCCCTGGTGGGTCTTCTGACATGACATCATATATCTATTACAGCATATGCATGTCCCCTTATTCCTTCCCATATAATCTTCCAGGACAATTTGGGCATTCTATTTTGCTCAGTATTGACCATCACTTTTTCAAGTCTTCTAAGAGCCACGCTGGTGGTGTGTTTGCCTTATCTCTTGGGATTCTTGCCAGAATATTTAATCTCATGTCATAAAAAAGTATCCCTAAATCAATGCCTTCCTTCTCCACTCTTAAGTTCGAAACACCCCTCTCAAACTAGCACCTACATAATTTAATCCCAGGATCCTTCCCTAGCTTCTGTCACTAAATATAGTCAATTCTTGCAGCTCTTTTGGTACATAATTTCTTTCCTGCCTTGTGAGATCTGTGCTTCCTGCAACAAATATCTGAGCAGTGCATTCATGTTCACCATAACCTCATATTCACATGTAAAATTTGCATTCTCGGGCGCCTGGATGGCTCAGTTGGTTAAGCGACTGCCTTCGGCTGAGGTCATGATCCTGGAGTCCCGGGATCGAGTCTCGCATCGGGCTCCCTGCTCAGCAGGGAGTCTGCTTCTCCCTCTGACCCAACCCCCTCTCATGCTCTCTCTCTCTCTCTCATTCTCTCTTTCAAATAAATAAAATCTTTAAAAAAATAAATAAAATTTGCATTCTTTTTTTTTTAAGATTTTATTTATTTATTTGACAGAGAGAAACACAAGCAGGGGGAGCGGGAGAGGGAGAAGCAGGCTTCCCGCTGAGCGGGGAGCCCGACGCAGGGCTCGATCCCAGGACCCCGGGATCATGACCTGAGCCGAAGGCAGAAGCTTAACGATTGAACCACCCAGGTGCCCCTTTTTTTTCAAAGATTTTATTTACTTGACAGAGAGAGAGAGAGAGACAGCGAGAGAGGGAATACAAGCGAGGCTGGTGGGAGAGGGAGAAGCAGGCTTCCCGCCGAGCAGTGAGCCCGATGCGGGGCTCGATTCCAGGATCCTGGGATCATGACCTGAGCCAAAGGCAGCTGTTTAACGACTGAGCCACTCAGGTGCCCCTGCATTCTTTCTTAACAAGTACCTCCTAAATCATATATGCTAAATATATGCTAAATCATATATCCTAAATCATATATGCTTAATCATGATTAACACCATGGTTAATCCCTATGCAAGAAGATATATTTGCAGTGTTATACTTCTATCATATTGATATTTCTTCCTATAAATTGGAAAAAACTAGACCTGGGTTTTGAAGAGTGAGTAGGATTTCAAAAATTCAGAGAACATAAAGAAGTTTCTAAGAAAAGAGAAAACAAATAAGAGAAACCATATGATGGAAGACATAAGAAGAAGGGAGGGAAAAATGAAGGAGGGGAATCAGAGGGGGAGACAAACCATGAGAGACTATGGACTCTGAGAAACAAACAGGGTTTTGGGGTGGGGGGATGGGTTAGCCTGGTGATGGGTATTAAGGAGGGCAGGTACTGCATGGAGTACTAGGTGTTATAAGCAAACAATGAATCATGGAACACTACATCAATGATGTACTGTATGGTGACTAACATAACATAATAAAATTAAATTAAATTAAAAAAAGGAAAAGAGACAATATTTAACAGAGATAGAGAGCACAAGTAGGCAGAGCGGCAGACAGAGGCAGAGGGAGAAGCAGGCTCCCCGCCGAGCAGGGAGTCCCATGCGGGGCTGGATCCCAGGACCCTGGGATCATGACCTGAGCCGAAGGCAGCCGCTTAACCGACTGAGCCACCCAGGCGCCCCAAGGAAAGGAGAAAATAATAAACAAAAATGATAGCACTGGCAAGTTGACCTATTTGACTAGAATAGAGGGTGGGATGCAAAGAAACAGAACATTAAATAGAGAGTTTCAGGACAGAGTTAAGATAAACAGAAGTATCAGGTAAAGGAACAGAAAAATTATATGCTGAAAATCTGGGAAGATGTATCTGATGGCTCTGTGAAGAATAATATTTTGGGATGTGGAAAGTGGCCTTCTGTTGAGTGACAGGAGTAGAGAAGTGAGAGTAGAATTTTGTGAGAAACCAATGGTTCATTCACAAAGAAATTCACCAATCACTGTATTTACAGTCAGGGCTATTTAAAAAATTTCTCACATACATGAGCACTGGGAATGATAAAACCACCACTGTGCTGATAAAAAATTAACAACAGTTTCTCCAGGAGAAAGACAGGAAAAAAAAAAAGAAATGAACAAAGAAAATTTGATTTGTTGCATTTGCCAAGTACGTGGTGTAAATACTCATACCATGGCTGATTTCAAACTACCAATGTGCTCACAAAATTCCTGAACACTAACAATCAGCTCTCAAAACGAAACAAAACAAAAAACCAAAAAAAACCCATCAGCTCTCAGATGTAATAGGAGCCTCTTTTTGTACTTCATTGCTAAAACGTCAGAATGACTTATGTTAATAAGACACCAAGAGACACAGAATATCTAAAATTCCCTCAAACGTTCCTAATTTAAAGAGAGCATAGAAGAAATACAGTTACTGACTATTTAACCTGAGGATGATTTTCAGATATTGGTTAAACTTAAAAGTGTTCTTTATTTATAGTCTGAGGAATGTTTTCTGGCGTTCCTAAACTTTGCAAAACAGCTATTGTGGCATTATAAAAGCTATGTTTCTTATAATATTATAATCCTCAAAATTAATGAATCTCCCTCCTTATAAATGAAATACTTCCATTTTCATCTTTTGAAATTGTTTTTCCTCCATATGAATGAATTCAGCAATCTAAAATGCTTTGTCTTGTGGCCCATGGCAGACCTAATTATCTGGAAAATGAAAATCCTATTATATATCCTTATAATTTTTGTTTCATACGGGCACGAGATCATATAATTCAATACAACATCTGTTCCTAAATACATCACTTTAAACTTTTGAAGCAACTCGACGAAGTTAGAAAATTGAATTCTGTGAAACTAAACCTAATTCTGAAAATTCTATTTCCAATTTTTTGACTAAACTAAATATTTTAATTTTATCTTTCAATAACTTGAACTTTTTTTCTAGGTTTTTCCTTTTTTTAATTTGAATTAATTCTGTGCCAAATGCACTGAGCTTAAAATCCCTCTAGTTGAATTTTCTTCTATTGGAGATGAATTTAGCAGTCATTTAGTCTTAATCTCAAATGTCTTTTATATGCAAATCAATCACTTAATATCAAATTTATATTTGAATCTCTCATACTTTGGTGAGTGTTCATAAGGATTAATTGATTCATATGTGGATCAATAAATAAGAAATTAAAAAATAAGATACACTTAAACTATGTAGATTAAAACATAGGTGCCTAGTTTAATATGAAATTTCATTAAAACATAAATTATTTATTTAACACTTCTGCTAATTATATCTGATGACTTTTTCTTTGTAAACTATCACTTTTTTTTGGCATCATTAGTGCTAGCCAATAAACATAAGAATTTTATTACTTTGCAAAAGCATAGCAGGATATATAGTCTGAAAACTGACATTAGATAAGAATAATCTTGCCCAGGGTGCCTGGGTGGCTCCAGTTGTTAAGCGCCTGCCTTCGGCTCGGGTCATGATTCCAGGTCCTGGGATGGAGCCCCGCTCGGAGGGATGTCTGCTTCTGAACCCTCTCCCACCCCCACTGCTTGTATTCCCTCTCTGGCTGTGTTTCTCTGTCAAATAAATAAATAAAATCTTTAAAAAAAAAAAAAGAATAATCTTTGCCTAAGTTGACTAAGTATGCTACTTTCCTTTTTTTAAAAGATTTATTTATTTATTTGAGAGAGAGAGAGAGAATGTGTGAGCATGCATGCACACGTGTCGGGAAAGGGGCAGAGGGAGAAAACATCCAGCAGACTCCCCACTGAGAGGGAAGCTGGACATGGGGCTTGATCTCAGGACACTGATATCATGGCCTGAGCAGAAACCAAGAGTGGGCCGCTCATCCAACTGAGCCACCCAGGTGCCCCCTTTCAAAAGCAAAGCTGTTTAGAAATTTTATATCTTTTAGTATGGACTTGGGTTTTGCCTAGATGCAGTTAATTTAACTTACATTTTACAATTTTCAAAAGATTTAGTGGACCTTAGCAATTAAGTACCTACAAGTAACATAAAAGAACAATTTGATATTTTAAGATGGTAGAGTTTCATGTATGTGTGTGGAGTTGTGCGCACATGTTGTATTTTGTTTGATTTTGTTTGATGTGGTGTAATGTTTGTGCAAACGCATGTCTGTGTTATTTTAGGTTTGGAACAAAGACTTAACTGTGAAACAAAATCTTGCTTGGTGAAATATCCCTGCTGCTATGCCAAAAACTTCTGTTGTTTTGGTTCAGATCGACAAACTATATTTTGTACAAAAAAAAATCATTCAAATCAAATCAGTAGATATGTAGTCTTCAGAAATATAGCATCACCACAGTTCTTAGTCATCAGAAAATGAGAATGAGAAGTCAGGGCATCTTGAGATTACTTCAGAGGTCAATATTAAGTTTGATTGTCAGAGACTTTCAAATTACTTAGACAAAATAGTTCTTATTTTAAATTAATTTTAAAATGATATTGTTAAGCTTTAAAAATCGTATTGATCTGGAGGTGAAGCAATTATAAAATAAGCACGATGTTAAATATTTATAGCAAACTAAAAGCCATCTATGCTCTGATACAGATGAAAACAGTACTTCACTACTCAAATGATTACACATATATTTTGAAGCTCCATTCTAAAATATTTATCCATTTATTAGGTAAATGAATTATATTAGCTTAATATACTGAAAACAATCTATTATACTATAGTACATTTTTTTAAAAATGGCCAAAGATATTAATGAAAATGTAATCCTTAGCCTCAGAAGTAGAATGGGTAAAATATTTCTCATTAAGAATTAAGAATTAAGAAATTTATTTTTTTAACTTTCATATGTATAAGAGTAGCTAATTAGAAATTCATCCAAATTTGGTCAAAGAGTTATAAGGTCTAGACAAGAGGTATGTATTTACATTTTCATGATAAGAATCTATATTATTAAATAAAATAAGAGGTAAATTATCCTGCACTGGCAAAAAGAGTCCTGGTTGTCATAATCCCAGTGATTTTTTTCTACATCAGCAGAAACAGATGAGAGCCAAGATGAAAAATAAGACTGGCTCAGGAAAGTTACTTCAAGTTCTATTTATGGTATAACTGTGCTCCTTGGCCATCCTTAACCTCCTCCCCATAGCAGAGCTAATACAAGGCTTATACATATATTAGTGCCATGCTTTTTAGGATTTTGAAAACACCTCTTTGGTGTATTCCATATTATGGTGCTGGAGTATTTTCTTTAATAAGTGTTTCAGAAAACCTATGATATATTTTGTACAAAACCCTAGAGTACATTTTAAACATATTTCTGAAAATCTCTGAGATATTTTATATCTAAAAATGTCCTTTCGTTTATTTTTGTGTGGTATAGAATTCTAGCTTGCAAGTATTTTCCCCCATAAATTTAAGTGACATTTGCAGTCTCATGCTCTCTCTCTCTTTTGCACACGATGTTGTTGATGCACCTGGTTCTGTATTTTCCTCTCTGGAATCTATTTAATTATCCAAAATTTCACCAAAACATGCCTAGATATGCTTATTTTTTCATTCACCCTGCGTCTCCAAATTTAAGTAAGGGAATATGTCATTCATATAGAGCTAGTATGTGTTTTCTTTGTAACTCTGTGAATCTCCAATCTGTATCTCCACAAATAGAAGGCATACCGTAAGCAAAATAAATAGTGCCTTATAATTGTCATTTTGAAATACTTTGGTGGGGGAACTGGCAAGCAGACTAGAGAACCTACTCATTCTGAATGCCAATTTTTGAATGACTGCATATTGTAAACATAGCACTTTTGCATTTCCCTTATGGAAAAAAAAAACTGCTTTCCCCCTTTTCTCCCTCCTAATTTCAAATATTAGTTTACCCATCAATGTGATGATCTGATATGGCATCTATGTGGAGAAGTCTACTGATGGCATTTCCCCCCAATATGTGTTGTGTTGAAGGATTTTTCCCTGTTAATAACATTTTCTGTTGTTACAAGAAGATACTTGTTTGTTTATTCAAATGGAAGGTGGGCATGTTTCCTTACTCTCTTTTTTTTTCCCCCTTACTCTCTTGTTTTGAAGCAGATGCCCAGTTTACTTTATTAAAATTCCTTCAATCTTTTTGAAACAAGCAATGTCTAAGATAACACAGTTTTATTTAATGGCAGATGTATCTGAGGGCATGAGAATTGAGAAGTAACAAAGACATTAGCACCTTTGCTCAAATTGTTAAATACATTTTCATGGTGGTGAGGGGAAAGGTATGTCTGAACCAGCCACGTGAATGTTGATACTACAGGATGGTGTTGAATGCACAGCTTACTCTCAGAGGCTCAGTCGTGCACTGCTGAGACTACAGATGGAGCGGGGAGGATGCCGCGGCCACATGCAGGCCGTGCGGGCGCTAACTCTCCTCTTCCTTTTTAGCCTCTCCTGCGCACCAGCGTGTGGTGGCAGAGCTGTTGGAGCACTGGCTATCACAGAGGCATGTCCCTTTCTGCCAGTGGGTGTAACAGGAGGTATTTAAAGAATTGTGGCAGCATCAAAAGGAAAATCGTGTGAACGTAGCGTAATGTGTAGAATTGTCGAAGAACTATGTTGTACCTATGATACTAATATAACATTGCATGTTAACTATATTTCAGTTAAAAATTAAAACAGTAAAAATTTTATTATTTATTTATTTTTATTTTTATTTTTATTTTTTTAAGATTTTATTTATTTATTTGACAGTGAGAGACACAGCGAGAGAGGGAGCACAAGCAGGGGGAGTGGGAGAGGGAGAAGCATGCTTCCTGTGGAGCAGGGAGCCCGATGAGGGGCTTGATCTCAGGATCCTGAGACCATGACCCGAGCCAAAGGCAGACGCTTAACGACTGAGCTACCCAGGTGTCCCAGTAAAAAAAAATTTAAATAAAAATTTATAAATGTGTGTGCCAGCATGTGTGATAAAGAATTCTGGTCCATTTTTCAAGGATCATGTCTATAAAGATTTTTAAAATTCTAGTTGTATGTCATGTAGTGACTTTATTTTTTTTAATTTTTTATTGAATTTTATTTTATTATGTTATGTTAATCACCATACATTACATCATTAGTTTTTGAGGTAGTGTTCCATGATTCATTGTTTGCGTATAACACCCAGTGCTCCATGCAGTACGTGCCCTCTTTAATACCCATCACCAGGCAAACCCATCCCCCCACCCCCCTCCCCTCTAGAACCCTCAGTTTGTTTCTCAGAGTCCATAGTCTCTCATGGTTCGTCTCCCCCTCCGATTCCCCCCCTTCATTTTTCCCTTCCTACTATCTTCTTTCTTTTTTAAGATTTTATTTATTTATTTGACAGACAGAACAAGTAAGCAGAGAGGCAGGCAGAGGGAGAGGGAGAAGCAGGCTCCCCACTGAGCAGGGAGCCTGATGCAAGGCTCTATCCCAGGACCCTGGGATCATGACCCGAGCCAAGCCGATGGCAGCCGCTTAACCGACTCAGCCACCCAGGTGCCCCCCCCCCCTTTTTTTTAACATATAATGTATTATTTGTTTCAGAGGTACAGGTCTGTGATTCATCAGTCTTACACAATTCATAACGCTCACCATAGCACATACCCTCCCCAATGTCTATCACCCAGCCACCCCAACCCTCCCACCCCCCACCACTCCAGCAACCCTCAGTTTGTGTCATGTAGTGACTTTATTTTGTGGGTTTTTTTTTTGGATTTTATATATTTTTTCCAGCTTTATTGAGTTATAACTGACAAAGTTGTATACATTTAAAGTGTACTATGTTATTTGTTTTTGTATACATTGTGAAATGATTACTACATTTAAGTTTATTTTACCCATTCATCACCTCAGATGGTTACCATGTTTTTTTGTATGTGTGGTGGGAACACTTAAGATCCACTCTCTTAGCCAATTTCAAGTATACAATGCAGTATTATTAACTATAGTCACATGCTGTACATTAGATCCCCAGAACGTTCGTATTCATGCTATAACTGAAACTTTGTGCTCTTTAACCAACATCTTCCCATTTCCCCCACCCCTCAGCCCATGGTAATTTCCATTCTACTCTGTTCTATGAGTTCAACGTTTTTGTTTTGTTTTGTTTTGTTTTTAAGATTCCTCATATGAGTAATATTATACAGCATTTGTCTTTTTTGTCTGGCTTATTCATTTAGCATAATGTCCCCCCGCTCCCGGTTTATCCATTTTGTTGCATGGTTTCCTTCTTTTTTTATGACTGAGTGAAACCACATTTTCTTTATCCATTCATCCACTGATGGACACTTAAATTGTTTCCAAATCTTCATTATTGTAAATAATGCTGCAAGGAACATAAGGGTGCATGCATCTTTTCAACTTGGAGTTTTCATTTTCTTTAGGTATATACTCAGAGTGGGATTACCTGATCATGTGGTAGTTCTGTTTTTAATTTCTTGAGAAAATTCCATGCTGTTTTACATAATGACTATACCAATTTGCATTTCCACTGACAGTGTTCAAGGGTTTCTTTTTCTCCACAACCTCACCAACACTGTTGTCTTCTTGATAGGCATCCTAATACAAATGAGGTGATATCTCATTTGTGGTTTTGATTTGCATTTCCCTGATAATTAGTGATGTTAAGCATCTTTTCATGTACCTCATTGGCCGTTTGGATGTTTTCTTTAGAAAAATGTCTATTCAGGTCCTCTGCCCAATTTTAACCTAATTTTTCTTATATGTGTTCTGTATATATTTTAGCAATTAACCCCACATCAGATATATGGGTTTGCAAATATTTTCTCCCAATCCACAGATTGCTTTTTTCAATTTGTTGATAGATCCTTTTGCTGTGCAGAGCTTTTTAATTCGATGTAATCCCACTTGTTGACTTTTGCTTTTGTTGCCTGGACTTTTACTGTCATATCCAAAAATCACTGCCAAGATCAATGTTTCTCTATGTTCTTTTGTAGGTTTATGGTGTCAGGGCTTACATTTAAGTTTTTAATCCATTTCAAGTTAATATTTGGGATTGGTATAAGCTAGGGGTCCAGTTTCATTCTTCTGCATGTGGATATCCAGTTTTCCCAATACCATTCATTGAAAAGACTTTTCCATCCCCATTGTATGCTCTTGATTCCCTTGTCAAAGATCTGTATATGGGTGGGTGGGTTATTTCTGTTCCTTTGCCTTATGTGTCTATTTTTATGCCAGTACATACTGTTTTGATGACTACAGAATTGTAACATATTTTAAAATCCAGAACTGTGATGTCTCCAGCTCTGCATTCCTTTCTCACGATTGCATTGACAATTTGGAGTCTTTTGTACTTCCTTTCAAATTTTAGGATTTTTTTTTTCTATTTCTGTGAAAAATGCCATTGGAATTTTTTTTAAGACTCTATTCAATTATCTGACAGAGAGAGAGAGCAAGAGAGAGAGAGAACACAAGCAGGGGTAGTGGGAGAGGGAAAAGCAGGCTTCCTGCTGAGCAGGGAGCCCGATGTGGGGCTTGATCCCAGGACCCCAGGATCATGACCTGAGCTGAAGGCAGACGCTTAACGACTGAGCCACCCAGGCACCCCGCCATTGGAATTTTGATAGGTATTGCATTGAATCTGTAGATCACTTTAGATATTCTAAACTATTAAGGCTTCCAATCCATGAACACAAGATATCTTTCCATTGGTGTTCTTTGTAGACCATTTTTTAATCTTTTTGAATGTATCTTTAGAGATTTTTAACATTTAAAATTTTACTCGGCATCCCAAAAGACAGATATGTTGAATATTACTAGATTTTGAAAGGATTATAATTTTCCTGTGATGTAAACAAATAATATCAAAATTTCATATTTTTGATTATTACTTCTCTTGAAACACATTCGAACACATGTTAAAAACATTCTTTCCTGCTTGGGTGTCATCAGTGTGCCATGTGTCCAAGTCAAATAACATGGATCCCAGACCATGCCTTGGATTCAAGTATCTGGGAAATGTTTGGAAATATTGACCATGCTTCTCGACAGCTGACCCTTAATTCACTTCTCCCTTATGTTTCCCACAATGTCCATATCAGTTTTATGACAAAATATTGTGCCTTGTTTTTGAGATGAGCTTACATTTCAGATGCAATTCATTCATTTAACAATCATTTGTTTTGCATATTGACTACATGCATAACTCCATATTGAGCTAAAAATAAAAAGATTATTGAACTATGACTAAGACATCAAATAATTCATAAAGTTCATAAAATAGTGGTGAGGCAGAGAAGTAAAGAGACATGTGGATATATAATGCTTACAACTGTATAACAGATACTCAAGTGAAATATTGGTTTATATGGTGCAATGAGGTACAATTACTGAAAACTACAGGAAGGCAAATGTTGGCTTATAAAGATGAATGGGAATGGGCTGCCTCAGGAATGATGGGGTCTCCATCACAGATTTTCAAACTGCTTGTACTACCACTTGAGTGGGGATCTATTAGAGAAATTCAAATACCATGTAAGTGCTTTTACTAAAAACCTTTAAAAGATTCTTCAAACCCTGAGACTTTATGAAGTCTATTCACAAATCTGCTTGAGGCTTCTGCCTAATACTTAAAACCTTTGACTTCTAAAATCTTGAGTTATCTGTAGGTATTGCTAAGTGATTATTAGAGCAAAGATATTAAATGTCACCTTAACACAACCCTATTATTCTAAAAAGAGTGTTTTATCTACCTACTCCAATATATTTTGTGTGCATGTGTAATAGAAAATGATTCCTTCTGCTTTTTCTCTTGACAGAACAGAAAACCATGAAGAAAGGTGGTGTTGTATATTTTTGGATCATATCTATATTATTATATAATTATTATATATAATAAGATCATATATATTATATCAGATCATATATATTATATATTATTATATGTTATAAATATAATAAGAAATGAAAAAGTTGGTTTGAGATAATTAGCATTATACTTCTTCGTTTTAATTGTGTGGCTCTTGAGCAAACATGAACGTAAGGATTGATGTGGCTAAATGAAAGCTAGGAGTGGAGAAATTTCTTCTAATTAATTAGAAATATTCCTATTAAGCTTGAATGGAGCAGTACTGCAATTAGAGCCTTGCGTTATTCAGTCTAAATCTGGCTTATAGATTGAGAAGGTCGTAGAATTCATGGCACCATTCGTAGAATATGGTCATTGAAGTACCATTTCCTGCTGGCAATGGATATCCCCAAATTGATTTAAAAATAAATTGCTAGAGGTGATTTTTTAATTCATTAAAATATTTTAATTGATTGTATTCTTTTTATCTTCAACTATGATTTAGAGTTTTCTAATATTCTTATATTGATATAATTATTTATCCTTGGAAAGATTTCTTTTTTGCTAAAACTAAGTAGAAGCTTGTTTTTTTTTTTTCAGTAATTTTTAATGAAAATACTAGTGACTTTCTGGAATTGAGCCATTACTTAATAACCTGAAGAAAGTTTTAAAAACTAAAATGAGTTACTGGATGATGTTCTAAGTTCAAAACTAATACTGATTATATTATAATACTGAATTAGTATTCTGAGCACTTTACTTGAATTGAAGTATTCTTTTACCTCTAGTATTCCATTATTTCTAACATGGCACTGCTACATATAAGAAACATAGCCTCAGAATCAATGGCAAATGGTATATTCCTTGGAATAGATTTATTAATTCATTAGCTGATCAAATTATATCAGAGTTTCAGTTTGGAAAACTGAATGAATTTTCTAGAGATGTTGATATCATTATTTTCTGTTACAATGATCATGTAATAACTAAGTATAAAGTCAAGTGGCAAAATTACATTCAGAAAGAAAAAAATAATTAAAATACAAATTACAGAACCAGAAGAACTGACCTATTTATATTTCTTAGTAGAAAAATTGTATTGCTAGTATTCATGTTTTTAATTTGACCTCAACTGAGCAAAATATAATGCCGAGAGAAAATATTGAAATACATATTCTAAATTAATTCTATTGTACTGCCCTTTGATATTTAACATAGACATAAATTTCAAATAATCTAAATAAGATTACATCTATGTTATTTTCAATCATGTTATAATTTGCACTTCCCTCTAAAATGTATTCAATATAAAAATAAGTAACTTTCAAAATCAGGCAAAAATTTGAAATTAACCACTTATGTTTTGAAATTAAATGTCTATATGTTTAGATAAATATTTCACATATAAGTATTTAGAGGACTAACTTGGGTAATACTATATAACCTCTTAAATAAGCTATTATGTTTCCATAAGTAGAGTGAGAAAAAAATAGGAGAGGAAGAGAGAACTAGAGTTTTCATTGTTATAAACTCACCAATCGACTCTTCTCAGAATTCTCTATGTTTTATATATATTTTTTGGCTCTTCTCAATGTACTCCTTTCATCTGGTCTAAGAATTTGGCTATCTCCTTATAGCAAATATTCCTCCTCATATTAATGCAGACTCCTAAATAAAACAAACTTGTAAAGAATTAATCACAACATAATGTAATTAGTTCCAAATAAGTGTCTGTGCATAATATTGTGGGATATTTCCTAATAGGCAATTTTTTTAATCAGTGAATCACATAACTGAACCATAAACCTTATCCCCTTATTTGTCTTCAATAGGTTTTTCACTCAGATTCTATTAGTGAACTTTCTAAAAATATTTTTAAAATTTGTCCATTTATTGAAAGAATTACACATGTAAGCATTCACACTAGTTTTATAATATAATTACTTAGGAAAATTAAGATGTTTAGAGTTCTTTCCTATATGTTAATATTTATTGAATATGAAGGGATTATTGACACATGCAACAGTGTAAATAAGAAAAGCTGCTGGTATACGGTGCATATTGATACCCATTTTTTAAACCATATTTAATTTTTCAGAAGATTGAGCTTAAAAAGCCAATTCCCATTTTGCTTATATCAAGCTTTGCCACATTTATGAATAGTTTAATTTCTTATGTTATTTGGTTTTTGTGTGGGTTGCTTTACTATTTTTTCTCATTTTCTATTTCATTAAATTCAAAATGTTTTAAGAATAATGCAAATTGGGTAGGGGCGGAGCAAGATGGTGGAGGAGTAGGAGACCTGGATTTCGTCTGGTCTCAGGAATTTAGCTGAATAGGGATCAAACCATTCTGAACACCTATGAACTCAACAGGAGATCGAAGAAGAGAGTAGCAACAACTCTCTGAACAGAGAAGCGACCACTTACTAGAAGGTAGGACGTGCAGAGAAGTGAATCCGAGGCGATATTCGGGAGGATAGACAGCGGGGGAGGGGGCCTCCATCGGCCGCTTCTGGCAAGTGATAGAGCCACTGTTTTTTGTGGGGTTTTTTTGAATTTTTCTTTTTCCCTTTTTCAACCAACATCTTATCAATCCCTTTTTTAAAAAAAACATTTTTTATTTTTCATTTTTAGAGTCATATTTTATCCCTTCATAGTAGTTACCCTTATTTTTGGCATATATATAAGTTTTTCTCTCTTTAAAATTTTGATGTACACTTTCTTCTAACAGATCAAAATATACTCTAAATCACTAGTGTATGGCTTTGTTCTAGTCTCCTGCCTGATCACAGTCTCTCCCATTTTTTTTTCTTTTTTCTTTTTTTTAAATCTTCTTCTTTCTTCTTTCAAACAACTTTTATCAATTCCGTTTATAAAACCTTATATAAGGTTCATCTTTACAGTTATCTTCCATCCCTTCATTACACCAACCCTTATTTTGTACATATGTAAGTCTTTCTTCCTTTAAAATTTTAGGAGGCACTTTCTCCTAACAGACCAAAATACGCCAAAAATCTAGTGTGTGGCACTGATCTATGCACTAGCCTGATCATATTTGATCATATACTGTTTTTTTTGTTTTGTTCTGTTTTTGTTTGTTTTTATCTTTTTCTTTTTCTTTTTCTTTTTTTCTTTCTTTTTTCTTTCTTTCCCTTTCTTTTCCCCTGGTTTCAGGTCTTTTCTGATTTGTATAGAGTATAATTGCTGGGGATGTGGTTAACCTATTAGTATTTTCTTCTCTCATTTATCTGTTCTCCTCTGGACAAAATTACAAGACGAAAAAAATCACCTCAGCAAAAAGAACAAGAAGTAGTACCGTCTGCCAGGGACCTACTCAATACTGACATTAGTACGATGTCGGACCTAGAGTTCAGAATCATGACTTTAAAGATACTAGCTGGGCTTGAAAAAAGCGTGGAAGTTATTAGAGAAACCCTTTCTGGAGAAATAAAAGAACTAAAATCTAACCAAATCGAAATCAAAAAGGCTATTAATGAGGTGCGATCAAAAAATGGGGGCACTAACTGTGAGGATAAATGAGGCAGAGGAGAGAATCAGCGATATAAAAGACCAAATGATGGAAAATAAAGAGGCTGAGAAAAAGAGAGAGAAAGAACTACAGGATCCTGAGGGCAGAATTCGAGAGATAAGCGATACGATAAGACAAAACAACATTAGAATAATTGGGATCCCAGAAGAAGAAGAAAGAGAGAGAGGGGCAGAAGGAATATTGGAGCAATTTATAGCAGAGAACTTCCCTAATGTGGGGAAGGAAACAGGCATCAAAATCCAGGGGGCACAGAGAACCCCTCTCAAAATCAATAAAAATAGGTCAACACCCTGACACCTAATAGTAAAACTTACGAGTCTCAGAGACAAAGAGAAAATCCTGAAAGCAGCTCGGGAGAAGAGATATGTAACCTACAATGGTAGAAACATTAGATTGGCAACAGACCTATCCACAGAGACCTCGCAGGCCAGAAGAGACTGGCATGATACCTTCAGAGCACTAAACGAGAAAAATATACAGCCAAGAAAACTATATCCAGCTAGGCTGTCACTGAAAATAGAAGGAGAGGTAAAAAGCTTCCAGGACAAACAAAAACTAAAGGAATTGGCAAACACGAAACCAGCCCTCCAAGAAATATTGAAAGGGGTCCTCTAAGCAAAGAGAGAGCCTGAAAGCAGCATAGATCAGAAAGGAACACAGACAATATAGAGTAACAGTCACCTTACAGGCAATACAATGGCACTAAATTCATACCTTTCAATAGTTACCCTGAATGTAAATGGGCTAAATGCCCCAATCAAAAGACACAGGCTATCAGATTGGATTAAAAAACAAGACTCATCAATATGCTGGCTGCAAGAGACTCATTTTAGACCCAAAGACACCCCCACATTGAAAGTGAGGGGGTGGAAAACCATTTATCATGCTAATGGACACCAAAAGAAAGCCGGGGTGGCAATTCTTATATCAGACAAATTAGATTTTAAAACAAAGACTGTAATAAGAGATGAAGAAGGACACTATATCCTACTTAAAGGGTCTATCCAACAAGAAGATCTAACAATTGTAAATATCTATGCCCCTAACATGGGAGCAGCCAGTTATATAAGCCAATTAATAACAAAAGCAAAGAAACACATTGACAGCAATACAATAATAGTGGGGGACTTTAACAGCCCCCTGACTGAAATGGACAGATCATCCAAGCAAAAGATCAACAAGGAAATAAAGACTTTAAATGAAACACTGGAACAAATGGACTTCACAGACATATTCAGAACGTTCCGTCCCAAAGCAACGGAATACACATTCTTCTCTAGTGCCCATGGAACATTCTCCAGAATAGATCACATCCTAGGTCACAAATCAGGCCTCAACTGGTACCAAAAGATTGGGATTAGTCCCTGCATATTTTCAGACCACAACGCTGTGAAACTAGAACTCAATCACAAGAGGAAAGTCGGAAAGAACTCAACTACATGGAGGCTAAAGAGCATCCTACTGAAGAATGAATGGGTCAACCAGGAAATTAAAGAAGAATTAAAAAAATTCATGGAAACCAATGTAATTGAAAACACAACTGTTCAAAATCTTTGGGATACAGCAAAGGCAGTCCTGAGAGGAAAGTATATAGTAATACAAGCCTTTCTCAAGAAACAAGAAAGGTCTCAAATACACAACCTAACCCTACACCTAAAGGAGCTAGAGAAAAAACAGCAAATAAAGCCTAAACCCAGTAGGAGAAGAGAAATAATAAAGATCAGAGCAGAAATCGATGAAATAGAAACCAAAAGAACAGTAGAACAGTTCAACGAAACTAGGAGCTGGTTCCTTGAAAGAATTAACAAGATTGATAAATCGCTGGCCAGACTTATCAAAAAGAAAAGAGAAATGACTCAAATCAACAAAATCATGAATGAAAGAGGAGAGATCACAACCAACACCAAACAAATACAAACAATTATAAGAACATATTCTGAGCAACTCAATGCCAGCAAATTAGATAACCTGGAAGAAATAGGTGCATTCCTAGAGATGTATCAACTACCAAAATTGAACCAGGAAGAAATAGAAAACCTGAACAGACCTATAACCAGTAAGGAAATTGAAGCAGTCATCAAAAATCTCCCAACAAAAAAAAAAACACAGGGCCAGATGGCTTCCCAGGGGAATTCTATGAAACATTTAAAGAAGAATTAATACCTATTCTCCTGAAACTGTTCCAAAAAATAGAAATGGAAGGAAAACTTCCAAACTCATATTATGAGGCCACCATTACCTTGATCCCAAAACAAGACAAAGACCCCATCAAAAAGGAGAATTACAGACCAATATCCTTGATGAACATGGATGCAAAAATTCTCACCAAAATACTAGCCAATAGGATCCAACAGTACATTAAAAGAATTATTCACCATGACCAAGTGGGATTTAGCCCTGGGCTGCAAGTTTGGTTCAACATCCAGAAATCAATCAACGTGACACAATACATTAACAAAAGAAAGAACAAGAGTCATATGATCCTCTCAATAGATGCAGAAAAAGCATTTGACAAAGTACAGCATCCTTTCTTGTTCAAAACTCTTCAGAGTATAGGGATAGAGGGTACATACCTCAATATCATAAAAGCCATCTATGAAAAACCTACAGCCAATATCATTCTCAATGGGGAAACGCTGAGAGCTTTTCCCCTAAGGTCGGGAATGCGGCAGGGATGTCCACTATCACCACTGCTATTCAACATAGTATTAGAAGTCCTAGCCACAGCAATCAGAAAACAAAAAGAAATCAAAGGCATCCAAATTGGCAAAGATGAAATCAAACTCTCACTCTTTGCAGATGATATGATACTGTATGTGGAAAACCCAAAAAACTCCACCCCAAAACTGCTTGAACTCATACAGGAATTCAGGAGAGTAGCAGGATATAAAATCAATGCACAGAAATCAGTGGCATTCCTATACACCAACAGCAAGACAGAAATCAAGGAGTTGATCCCATTTACAATTGCACCCAAAACCATAAGATACCTAGGAATAAATTTAACCAAAGAGGCAAAGGATCTGTACTCAGAAAACTATATAATACTCATGAAAGAAATTGAAGACACAAAGAAATGGAAAAACGTTCCATGTTTATGGATTGGAAGAACAAACATTGTGAAGATGTCAATGCTACCTAGAGCAATCTACACATTCAATGCAATCCCCATCAAAATACCATCCACTTTTTTCAAAGAAATGGAACAAATAATCCTAAAATATCTATGGAACCAGAAGAGACCCCGAATAGCCAGAGGAATATTGAAAAAGAAAAGCAAAGCTGGCGGCATCAGAATTCCGGACTTCCAGCTCTATTACAAAGCTGTCATCATCAAGACATTATGGTACTGGCACAGAAGCAGACACATAGATCAATGGAACAGAATCGAGAGCCCAGAAATGGACCCTCAAGTCCATGGTCAACTAATCTTTGACAAAGCAGGAAGGAATGTCCAATGGAAAAAAGACAGTCTCTTCAACAAATGGTGTTGGGAAAATTGGACAGCCACATGCAGAAGAATGAAACTGGACCATTTCCTTACACCACACACAAAAATAGACTCCAAATGGTTGAAAGACCTAAACGTGAGACAGGAGTCCACCAAAATCCTAAAGGAGAACACAGGTAGCAACCTCATCGACCTCAGCCGCAGCAACTTCTTCCTAGAAATATTGCCAAAGGCAAGGGAAGCAAGGGCAAAAATGAACTATTGGGATTTCATCAAGATAAGAAGCTTTTGCACAGCAAAAGAAACAGTCCACAAAACCAAAAGACAACCGACAGAATGGGCGAAAATATTTGCAAATGACATATCAGATAAAGGGCTAGTATCCAAAATCTATAAAGAACTTATCAAACTGAACACCCAAAGAACAAATAATCTAATCAAGAAATGGGCAGAAGACATGAACAGACATTTTTCCAAAGAAGACATCCAAATGGCCAATAGACACATGAAAAAGTGCTCAACATCGCTTGGCATCAGGGAAATCCAAATCAAAACCTCAATGAGATACCACCTCACACTAGTCAGAATGGCTAGAATTAAGAAGTCAGGAAACGACAGATGTTGGCGGGGATGTGGAGAAAGGGGAACCCTCCTACACTGTTGGTGGGAATGCAAGCTGGTGCAACTACTCTGGAAAACAGTATGATGGTTTCTCCCATAGTTGAAAATAGAGCTACCATACGATCCAGCAATTGTACTACTGGGTATTTACCCCAAAGATACAAATGTAGGAATCCGAAGGGGTACGTGCACCCCAATGTTTATAGCAGCAATGTCCACAAGAGCCAAACTGTGGAAAGAGCCAAGATGTCCATCAACAGGTGAATGGATAAAGAAGATGTGGTATATATACACAATGGAATATTATGCAGCCTTAAAGAGGAATGAGATCTTGCCATTTGCAATGACATGGATAGAACTGGAGGGCGTTATGCTGAATGAAATCAGTCAATCAGAGAAAGACATGTATCATATGACCTCGCTGATATGAGGAATTTTTAACCTCGCAAAACAAACTGAGGGTTGCTGGTGTAGTGGGGGGTGGGAGGGATGGGGTGGCTGGGTGACAGACATTGGGGAGGGTATGTGCTATTGTGAGTGCTGTGAATTTTGCAAGACTGTTGAATCACATATCAGTACTTCTGAAACAAATAATGCAATATATGTTAAGAAAGAAAAAAGAAGAAGAAGATAGCAGGAGGGGAAGAATGAAGGGGAGTAAGTCGGAGGGGGAGAGGAACCATGAGAGACAATGGACTCTGAAAAACAAACTGAGGTTTCTAGAGGGGAGGGGGTTGGGAGGATGGGTTAGCCTCGTGATGGGTATTAAAGAGGGCACGTTCTGCGTGGAGCACTGGGTGTTATGCACAAACAATGAATCATGGAACACTACATCAAAAACTAATGATGTATGGTGATTAACATAACAATAAAAAATTTAAAAAAAAGAAGAATGCAAATTGTGGTGGTATTCTGTGGTTTGCTAGCTCATTGTTTTCCCCTTTTTATACCTTTAATCACCTTTGATTTAAAAAAAATCCCTAAAAGAAAGACATCTTGAATGAAGATTTTATGATAATCTGTAATCTTCTTAAGTATTTTATTTTTTCACTTCATAAATTATAAAATCACTCGTATTCTTTTTTAAGAATGAAAATGTTTATCTGTAAAGATTTTGAGTATGAAATCATAAATGCTGTCAGAAACAGGTGAATTAACAGAAACCCATGCTTCGAGAAAAACAGGAACTGGTCCTTTGGAGTTGGCAGCTAGGTATGACTGTCTCTCTTAGTAACCAACTGCTTTTTCCAGGAAGGAATTTTTTTAGTATGAATTCAAACTTCTAAGGAAGTATAAGCTTCTTAATGACCATAGCATTTCTTATTAACATGCTTCTAAGAATGTGCTATAGTCCATCTATATACACATTGATGTGGCTGGGGACCAATAATCCAAACACCAATGCTCTATATCAATTAGGCTTGCCTTTATTTTTTAATCTCCTTATCAGCCTTCATGTATATTAAATTGTGAAATAATTCTAATAAATGTGATTTATTATATTTATCTATATTGTATTTATATTTGCTTTCATATTTATATTTGCACAATTTATATTTGCTTTTGTCATTGTTTTCCAGAGCCTTATTGTTGCCCACCTCTATTTGCAATATCCCTACTTCCGCATAGTTTGTCAGTGTGGAGGGGAGAGTCGGGGCTCCCTGTCACCTGCACCCCGGCACCATCTCTCAAATCCTACCCAAATTCTCAGGTTCTTTTCCTGCCCTTGAGAGTGTGATGTTATCAGTTCTGTGTGATAGAAAGCTTATGATCCCTGCAATGCAAACCCAGTTCTTCTACTTCTGGCCGTGTGAATGTAAGCAAGTCATCTCACCCCTGGAAGCCTCAAAAATGTAAGATTCATTGTCTAACTTAAATTAATGTACTGACTATTTCCGATCATACTTTGTTAAATTGAAAAAAATTTAGTAAATATTGGCGGAATAGAACCTGATAATGAAAATAAATTTGGATTTCATTGTTTGTGATAAATGAAGATGCATAGTTAACATATTTCTGTGGCTGGGAATAAGTTTTATATAAAATGGTGTGTGTGTGTGACTATGTGATATCTATGTACATATGTATGTGTATATATGAATGTAACCTATGTTAATATATATTCCTTCATTCCATCATTCATTCTTTTTTAGGCTTCCTCCTTTCAATCTTATCTTGGAAACAGGAGGCCATGTAACGGGAATTAAAACCTCAAACTGAACAAGAACAGGGGAGTTAAGAGACCAAGTCTCATATACATCACTCCTTCCTCATCATTCAATTTTTCCCACGAGCCTGCAGTATGTAATAAAAGAATAGTAAATATGATAGTTTTCCTAAAAGTGCTATTTTTAAAAGGGAAGGTAATCTAGTTTATGACTAAAAATTTTTTTTTTGCTGTTATGTTTGAAGTTTATTTCATTTCTGGAGGAAACTTGTCACTGAATATAATAGGTTGAGATAGTTTTATATAGTTGTTTTAGCTATAGTGACCTATGCTGGACAAATAGGTTTCCTTGCCTTTTGTTCAGAAGCCTTTCAACCCTTATCGAAATTTCGAGGTTATCCCTTTTAGAAAGAACTTGTGACTTAGCCCTCAAAGAAAAATCATTGCAAATGTGAAAACGTTTTAGTTAAGTCTTGTGCTGTGGTTGTTGTCTGGTTAAACTCTTTAGTGTTTGTCATTTTATTACTTCCAAGAAAAAATTAAAAAGACCTAAATGAGATCGAGCTGGACTCTTAGAAGTGAACACATGGATATACTGCTGGCAGATCCTGGTGTCAGTGACTGAAGGAAAGAAACAGGGATCCCCTTTTAACACCATTTTAAAAGCTATTTTTTAATGGCCAGTGAGAATGACAGCTCTTTGCACCTGATAAAGTTATCCGATTAAGAATCCAACTGGGTCTCAAAATTGTCACTTTAGTCGAGGCTGAATGCATGAGACATATGTCTCATCCTCCCACTTGCACTTCATGGTTTACAATTTTATTGTTTCTTCACTTGGAATACAATCTACTATTTAGCTATTAGAGCATTACTTTTCCCAGTGCTATAATTAAGGCTGTCTTGGCACTTCCACTGTAACCCCTATTTTTCAAGGATTTTAAATTGTACTATGAAAATTTGAAAATTGGCATTTAATGTTTAAAGGGTAACTGTGTATTTTTTCCAATTAAATTAGAAAAATAACAGGGTAATTTGGACCGATGAGCCAGTTAAGAATAAGAAAGTATTTTCATAACTTTTAAGCTACCATTTGAAGATTTGATACATATATATATTTAAATGTAGCAGCACGTGCACAGTATAAGTAAAATTCTGTGGAAGATTCAGATGTAATGAATAGAAAATTAACTTATAAATGCACAAATCTGGTTTGCAGCTGTAACAGATCCTGTTAGGCCCCTCCTCCCCAAATTCTCAGCAGGACAATTATTTCATCTGGGTTCTGGTGGGTATTGCTGCTCATACTGTTATCTGCTCCATCCTTCTAGGGAATAGCTCTCAACGGGCAGACAATAGCTCTGCCTGTCTTTCTGGAAAACACTACCCTCTCCACCAAAGAAGTTAAAAAATCTAACTCCCCGGCATTACATGGGACAGATCTTTGGTGTGATTTTTGCTCCAGAATTTCCCTTAGGGCCAGGCTGACATTAAACCCCTGCCAAGACAAAGTCCTTGTTACCTTTCTTCCTGTGATCTTCCCTGCTTTCTACACTCCTCTCCTGAGAGCACTCCCTCAGTCAAACCCTTTCTCAAGGGCTGCCTCTGTTTTTAAGAAAGCCAATTTAAGGCATTGGCATACTCCCTTTTGCTTTTCAACGGATGTTCACCTGATAAGCTCCAATCCGATGCTGTAGAATGGAGGATAGTCTCAATTTAAGATTTTTCTTTAAGGTGTATAAATATTTCAGATCATATGTTTGCACAACCAGGATATTTTTGTCATAAAAGACACAAAAAGATACAACCAGAGTGCTTTCTTCAACATATTTTTGTGAGACAAAACCATCAAAATGTTACCTATATGCTTCTCTTAAAGCGTTTGCCAAATTCAAGTGTTGAAAAATCATGGCCTATTCAATGTATCGTATTTACCCAATTAAATACAGGAATTCCATACTGTGGTTCTTCCTATATGTGGAGAATGTGATAGTGCAGATAGGGAACCTCAGTCTGTATTTCCTACACACATTTCATGTTCTCCTAGGATAACTTTCCACATTTCCTAGTGACTCCATCGAAGCCAGGCCTGGTGAGGGGTCAACTGTGTGTGGTTTAAGCCACTGGCCACTCTTGTACAACTTATTACCCTGCCAAATGGCAATGATGTGTCTCCCACCGCCATCTCCCACTCATTCAACCACTGAGTCCTTGCTACCTGCTCAAATCTCAGTCCCTTTTGTGTTTATTAGTGTGTGCCCTGCAACCTGCTCTTGAAAGAGGTAGGTGTTACACTGAGTCACAAGTGTAGGGGTAAGAGAGAAGGGTTGTCTTTCTGATTTTACCATGTGTAAATGCAAGGGCTCTTCATTGCATATGGGTCTCACCTGTTACCGGACAAGACCATGTTAGAGCCGGAAGTACCAAGTACCAAAACCATCCTGGCTTATTTTAATAAAATTCTTCATCATAAGGCCTTGATAAGAAAATAAATAAGTTTAGCCAATTTAAAACTGTATTGGGTGCAATATCTGAACCATGTAAGAATGCTATATTTAGTAAAATATAACTTGTACCTCGGCTTTCGGTCTTGTACCACTCCTATAAATTTTGCTGCTGCAAAAGGGATATTTATAAAATCCAAATATGTCAGACCAGTCCCTGTAATAAAATCCTTCTGTGGCCCCATATGTTTCAGAATAAAGAACACAATCCTTCCTCCTGTGTTCCCTCTCAAGCTCAACCTGGCCTGTACCTTTACTTCCCAGTTTGTAACCAGTTTGTTACAGTGTTGTTATATTTCCCTGAATGGCACTTCATCTCTCTTCCCTGCAAACTTTATTTATCTGTGTTCTGCTATCCTTCATAGCTCACCTCAAGTGTGGCTTCCTCCAGAAAACTTTGACCTTGCCACCCCAACATTCCTTGTGCTCCCATAGAACACTGTCTATACCTCAAGCACATTAGTTACGAAAAGATATTAAGCTGACTGGCTTAATTGACTTTCTTTGAGAAGGGAGACCGTAACACCCAGATGGAACGGTATAGCTCCTAGGAAAGTGCTTAATACAGTACTCTTTAAATATTTGACATAAACTACTGTATAGATAAATTTTGAATGTATAAAAATGGATAGAACCTCATTCCTTGTTCCTAAGGAGCTGACCATCTAGTGTAAACAGATGCTTCAGATGCTTTTCAACTTATTAGCGTATGTGCAGCAATTATAATTAGATTTCATCCATATAAAAGCTTTTTTAGATCTTAATCCAGGCCCTAACTGATTTTTTTTTTTTAGATCTTAATCCAGGCCCTAACTGATTTTTTTTTTTTTTTTTTTTTTTTTTTTGAAGAGGGAAGGGGAAAAAGAGGTTTGAAGAGTCTGGGTGACAATGTTTCTTAGGTTTTTTTGGCTGAAGTTTAGACTTTGAAGTGCCAATATGTGTATCAGGTAACATTCCATTTTGCCCTGCCCAGAGCCTCCATCTGTTCTGAGGAGACAAAGCCTTCTCAACTGTCAGGGTACTTGAAACATTTCAATGGGCATCTAGTCAAATGTTCTCATTTAACAGTTGGTTTGACATACAAACAGACAGACTGGAGAGGGGCAATAGAAGTCAAATTTCAGTGAAGGGCAACGGGACACAGGACAGAAGATGATTTGTGTGTCGTGCAGGAAGTGAGCCAGATGCAGTTGTAGATAGAGCATAAGGTGAGCATGAAGCCTCCTGGTAGTTCAAGACTCTCTCCACATGCTTCTGCCATTGCCTGTTATCAGTGACGCTAAGCCAAGGACATTTATCAAAATCATAGTGGTGGTGGTGGTGGTGGTGAGGTGAATTTTTCAACCATTGCACATCCCCTGGAGATATGAATATGACCTTTTAAAAGTTGTTCTCCTTCTACACATCTATTTCTCATACTCTCACCAGCTCACTCAACACACACAGAACCTCAGACTCTTGTCATTAACTTATTAAATGGTAATTCATTGATAAAAAGAGGAATATGCCATATTCCTCAGATGCATAGTTGTAGAAAAAAATGGAGTTTTAGTAACTCATATATCCTAAGAAAGAGGAGTGTGGTAGTAAAATGCAAGAAAGAAAAAGAAAGAAAGAAAAGAAGGAAAGAAAGAAAGAAAGAAAGAAAGAAAGAAAGAAAGAAAGAAAGAAAGAAAGAAAGAAAGAAGAAATAAAAGAAAGAGGGGGAAGAAAGGAAGGAAGGAAGGAAGGGAGAGAGAGAAAGAAAGGGAGAAAGTGAGAAAGAGAAAGATGGAGGGAGGGAAGGAGAGAGGGAGGGAGGAAGGAAGGAAGGGAGGGGAGAGGAGAGGAGGAGAGGGGAGCGGAGGGGAGGGCATGGCAGGGGAGGGGAGGGGAGGGGAAGTGAGGGGAGGGAGGAGGGGAGGGGAAGTGAGGGGAGGGAGGAAGGAAGGGAATTGCTAATTTTTTGAGCTATCTGCAGATGTAACCATCTAAAATTACTGGACATTACAAGGGTAAGGTGTTTTTTGTTTGTTTGCTTTTTCAATTGTTAACAGCTGATGACACTGTTAAATTATGGGTCTAAAAGATCAGAAGTGGGCCACTGCACTTCTCCACTAGGCAGGAGAATCTGTCAGGGAGTTACAGCAGGGGCACCGAGCCTTTGTGAGAAGGTCTACAGAACCGGTGGAGGCGTATGCCATTACTGGGATCCGTTTCTCCACCTCATCCCCATCCTCATTTCTAACAAGCTACAGTGTGAGGAAGGGAAAGGCCTAAGGCCTTTAAATAACTGGCAGGTTTAGGGATGGACTATTGAGGCAACTTTTAGTGGAACCACAAATTGATGAGCTATAGGGGACATTTTGTATATAAAGCCAGATAAACTTCTAATTTCATTCAGCGCTGCTTAAACACCTAACCTGTGCTTTGTTACATGCCCATGATAACGTAAGAAATTATGGACTTTTTTAACCTAGCTCATGAAACTGTTGTTTTATTCCTTTTCCTTCCTAGTTCTAGAGGTTGTTATATTTACAAACAATCTGATATGAAAGCAACAAACATTTATTTATTTATTAATGTGTGGTAAATTCCACGATCAATAACAGAACCAGCTACGCATGTAGAACTACGATAAGGAAGGTTCCCCCAAACAACTAACATTGGCTACTGGCACAAGCGACAAATTATTTTAATTTCTCTGCTTAGTTCTGTAATTTGCCAGCCGTTGAACAGCCCTGCCAGATGCAAGTGACTGGAATGAGTAGACGAATGTATATCAACACGGGTAGAAGTGGAAACAAGAGATACCCAAGTTAATTAAATATGAGTTCGCTTATTTAGTTGTTTGTTTTAATACATAAAAATACCAGTCTTTCTTTAGGTAATGTCTCCCCACTTGCTTAATTCTGATTTTAAACAACAGATGGAAGATGTTAGAATTAAGTATTAAAAGAAACACAAGTCTAATTTGAAATTGAAGGACTGTATTATTAACCAGCGCTCACTCTCATTTAATCTCTTTTATTGCTTGTTTTTTGTGGGGTTTTAAAAAATCTTTTCTATTACCCATGGTAAATCTCAGTCCATTCTCCTTTTCTAACCACCGTTTTTGCTTATGCTTAGCTGACAGTTGGAATAAAGATATTAAGTAACTTATTAGTACACCTTTGCTGCTGATTCTGAGCCTTAAAGGCTCTCAAACGGCTATTAAATTTTCTCAGAATAAATGATCCCTCCAGCCTTCTTAATTTATTTTTTAAACCTCCGGTGTCTGCTCAACTTCTCACATTACCCAGCTCTAAACTTCGGTATCTATAATCAGCTTCTTCTCACTTGTGGGTTTCAACTGTCATAAAAGGCAAGAATCTCCTTTTTTGTTGCTGTTGTGTTTTTCCATACTATGTAAGACAAAATTAAAACTTTTCCACAGATTGCCTGTTCACCCGGAACTTTGTGTTTTTAGTTTGGAGTGAGGAATCATTAAGCCATTTGAAATAAAACACCATTCCAAACAATGAGAGCATATTATTTTTTCGTGATTTCCAGTTAAAATACACAGTTAGATAAACTTTCATCATGTAGAAAGTGTGCCTGTGTCATCTGGGAAAATATGGTTGTTTAATTATCAATTTGAAAAGGTCTACATCACATAGTAACATTTTGACCCAAGAGTCTAAGTTTGTATCCCACAGCTTCCTTTACCATCTTGTAAAGTTTCCAAGTATGTAAGTGTTTATTACTTAAATCCTTTGAACCTCTATTAGTTCACTGAGAACAGACCATTTTAATTTCTTTAATATCTTAAGTATCTCTTGTCATGACTATGTGGTTTCATAATATTATTATCTTCTAAAACCATTTACCCAGCTCAGCTAATCTTTAGTTTGAAGTTAATTAACTTCAATATGGGTGATTACAGATTTCAAGAAAGACTCCTTTATTATTTGGCTATAAGAAAAATTACAAAGCTTAAAAATTATGCCAAAGAAGTTATACCAAAGTGACTTCTGTATTTTATTTATTTTATTATCACATTTTTAAGCGTCATCATGCTCATTAATAACACTGAACCTTCGTGAGTTTCTCTCATTTTTACATCAATTGCTTGTCAACATAATTACTTTTTATAATCAAATAAAAATGTTTAAATATGTTAAAAATCACCTATGTCTTATACATTTTAAAGGTATTAATAACTAGGGAAGAATTAAAAATATCCTTTTGGGAAACAACAGATTTTAAGACTACTAAAATGTATCATGATTAAGAGAATATTCTGTGTCATAAATTGTATTTTCCAAAGGAAATGGCCACAACAACCTCCAAATTCTTAACCACTCTGATATATTGCCTCTAGAAAATGGCATCCGGAATATAAAAGAATGGTATGTCAATTCAGACATAAATAAATTAAGACATACTTGACCCAGGGGGTCTCTCAAATATAAATATAAAATTAAATGCATATACATATCACAGAATCCAAGGCATATGTCGGTCAATGTATATGATTATAGGAAACGTTGTCATTTTACAATCATTATGGGGGAATGTTTTAGAATAGCCGTGCTGCTATTCCTCAGTGTGGAATAATACAATATGATAAAAAAAAAAAAATGACAATCGTCTTCTCATTTGTTTCAGTATCAATTTAGGAAATAATATTTATTTCTGTTGTACCTAGAGTCTGTGAGTGTTATTGGAGTGTTTAATTTAATTATATCCATGTTTTTAAGTGGATTTCTTTTGGGTAAGAGGAAATGTATCAAGAAGGAAGCCATATAAATTATTTCCTTTGTAGATTCATCATCAAAAACTATATAAGAATATAAAACCGTTTGTAGTTCTTGGCAGAATAAACTAAGACCTCAGAACAAATAGAAGACTTCTTAAGCCTTTTGTTTGTCCCCTGAGCTGAGACATAAGCAGGGAGCAAGCTCTATGTGCTAGAAAAGCATTACATAGCAGCCAGTGCTTTATGCCTTCCCTAATACATACGGGAGGAGCAGCTTTTCATGAAGGGGGTAGCGCTGCCATTGGTATAGGAGAGGGGATATGTTACCTAATCCTAAGCGAAGGCCAGGAAGGTCAGCGAGCAGAGTGTACTTCATTTCACTTTTAGGACTAGCTCGAATGGTAGCAACTGTGGCTGGAAGCTTAGGCTTCAATTCAAGCATGACAAGAAAAATATAAAAAATAGATAAATAAAAGTGAGACAGCAAAAACATGGGGGAAATCAATAAACTGAATGAGGTAGTGTTTGTTTTTCATTTAGTTTTGTGTATTAAGGGAATTGATTTGTCATCCAGACTATAAAATCCATGAGAGCTAATTAAATGCAAAACTTTCATTACCAAAATTTTCTCTCAACAAAGGATGGTATTAAACTGTCAGTAATAGTAACAGCCTAAGAAGCCAACAGAAATGGAATCAATGATCCAGATGCAGAAATAATATTAGAGTAGCTTAGGTGTCCAGAATTTCTTCTATTACTGAGGGATATTATCTCACATCTATTATACATTATTTTAAAAACAACTCAGGAGGAAAACACTGCCAAAAGGGTCTTTCGAAATATTTGGGTTTTAACATAAAATTTCTATATTATTACCAAGGCATTTTGAAATAAAAAAGCTTACACCTCTCTGAGTATCAATTTTCATAGCTTAAGTCAAAATATATGCATTGGCTGTATCAGGTTTGATAGTAACTTTTATGTAGATATTGCCAATATTTAAAGTGATATACTAGACCTTTAGGAATTTTTTATTTTTCAATATATATATTATGAAACTTATGTTTCATATTTGACACAATAGCTAATAATGACTTTTTATTTTTTTATTTTTTTATTTTTTTTAAGATTTTATTTATTTATTTGAGAGAGAGAGAATGAGAGATAGAGAGCATGAGAGGGAAGAGGGTCAAAGGGAGAAGCAGACTCCCTGCCGAGCAGGGAGCCCGATGTGGGACTCGATCCCGGGACTCCAGGGTCATGACCTGAGCCGAAGGCAGTCGCTTAACCAACTGAGCCACCCAGGCGCCCTAATAATGACTTTTTAATTAAGTTGTATTTTTGTTTGATTCAATGCTTAAAAATAAAATGCTGAAATGCTTAAGAATATTTTATTTTATTTTTTATTTTTTAATGTATTTATTTGAGAGAGAGAGAGAGAGCACAAGCAGGGGAGAGGAGCAGAAGGAGAGGGGGAAGCAGGTTCCCCACTGAGCAGGGAGCCCGACATGGGGCTCAATCTGAGGACCCCAGGATCATGATCTGAGCTGAAGGTAGACATTTAACTGAGCCACCCAGGCACCCCAAGAATATTTTAGATATGCTTATAACAATGTGCTTATTATTTTTAATATATAAAATATGAAATGGTAGTTCAACAAATTGAACACCTACATATTAATATTGAATAATGTCATAATTGTTGAAATTTCTAACTTCATAACCTTGGATATTATAAAACTAAATGTTGAGTTTTAGCAGACAAAATCTCAAGTGTTCAGTTGCATACCAAAAGACATTAATTAGAGTTGGGAAAGAAAAATTTAAAAACTAGACTAAGAATATCAACTATGTAGTTGTTATGACCCAAAATAGAGGGGATATATTTAAAAAAAAAAAAGCAAAGCAATAGATTATTCCTGAGGAGTTAAATAAAACTTCTCAGAAGAGTTGCTATTTAAGCTAAGTCTCGAGGAATAAATAGCTTAATCAGACCTATGTTTTAGTAAGTTAATTCTGACAGCAAGGTGAAGAATTTAATGGAGACTGAGAAGCTAGAGGCAATATATTTTATTTTCAACATTTAAATAAATAAATTTAAGCCTCCTAATAATTACAAACTTTATTTTAAATATTTAAATAAAAATAAAATTTCAGTGAACACCCATATGCACATCAAAAAGATTCAATCATTTTTAACACACTGCCACATTTGCTACATATACATGAAGCACCAATTCTAGCAGCATCTACTAAAAATAGGGATATTTTCTAAGTAAATGATACCATTTAAGCAATAAATAAATAAATAAATTCTCTAAACAGTTGACATCCAGTCTGTATTCAAATTTTCATAATTATCTCAAAAATATCATTTTTATGCTTTTTTCAACATGCACACATTGTATACTGGATATCTTTTTAGCTTTCTTGAATCTAGAAAGAGACCATCCTTTTACATTTTCCTCATGGCATCACCTTTTGAAGAAACAAGGGCTTTTGTCTTGTAGAATGTCATGTAGGTTGGATTTGTCTGATTGTGCACCTGGATATTAAACTGATCTCTCCATGTCTTGGGTTTTCAAGCAATTGGAAGTTATGTTTAAAGAACTGATTAGGTTCAGGTGAAACTTCATCTGGAGCGGACTCTTCACAGGTGACATGACATCAGGAAACACATTAGGCTGGTGGACCCTCTATTAGCAAAGCTACACTAATGTGTATTTAAGGTAAGTACTGAAAGATACTTTAAATACTTTAAAGTATTTCAGCTTGTGAATAGCAAAAAAATGTATAGGGTTTTATTCTAGCACTATGTGACTATCTAATGGTTTCAACATGTATTGATGATCATGGCCTGAATCATTTACTTATCAGGGGCTACAGATGTTTGCTTTAAAAAAAAATGTTATCTTTTCTATATTAATTAGCTGGCATTCTTCCATTAGAAGATTCCATTCTTCCATCCCATCAACTGAGGATGAGAATTAGAGTTTGATTTGTTTCTTTTAATTAGCAATTTCCAGAATAAGGAGACGATATTATAATCACTACAAATGTTACCAGGTAAGTTTTCTCTGTCTTTTTTCTCTTTTTGTATGTAATCAATATGGACTCACAGTGTTTTTTATATTTATTCCTATGTGACGGTCAGTTGAAGACATTAGTCTTCTTGATGCTCAAATTGTCCCAAAATTTGCACATATGAACTCCTTCAAACTGGATCCTGCATCCTTTGTATATGTATTCACTACTCTTTGCTCTCTGACTTGCTCTCAAGCAAGAAATATCCCAGGATCTCTTTGTACCTTACCTGCTGCAGATCCCGTAATCAGTCATTATTGCCCAGTGTCCCTTTTACTAGAGAATGGACACTGGATTCCAAACTCTAGGCACTAGGTGAGATTCCTAAGTAAGGGCTCATAGGTACATTATCCCCCGTGTTCCTGCACATTTAAATGTGGTTTTCTGTAACCTTGTTGGCCAAAGGCAAATTCAACTAAGTGTGTAATCCTTAGCTCACTCATTTTATGAGTTTTGGAGATGTATTGCTAAACTGCTGTATTTTTTGTGTATGTTGTCCTGGAGATATATACTATCATTGCAATCTTCTTTCTTTTATCTATGATTTGGGTGTATGTATTTTTTTAACTTGGAGGCCCAAGGCATCTTATTTTATTATTATTTTCTTTAAAATATTTAATTCTCATAGTTTAATATCTTATATATCTGCACTGACCAATGCCAGTTAATACATTTTTTTCTGTAATAGTGTTTCTGAGTTTTGTGAGTTCTAGTAAACCATCGAACCCACACCACAGGTATTATGCCTTTAGCACATAAATCTGAAATCAGAGATAGACCGAGGGGATGTGGCACAAAGCAGTATGGTGTTTTTAACATATGACTACGTCTTTTACTCTCCTTCCAAGAAGGGGTACATTCTATATCTCCTTTACCTGAACCTTTAGTCTTTGCCTTGTTTGCATGAATACTCACTCTTGAAGCCCTCAGCCACCATGTAAAAAGTTCAGCCGCTAGATGGTCACCATGCTGTGAGGAAGCTTAAGTCACATGGAGAGACCACATGTAGGTCACCATTCATAGTTGACTGTGGCCTATAAATCATCTCAGCCTAAATGACAGAAATGTGAATGAAGCATTAAGATAACTCTTGCCCTCTGTTGTTTAAGTCACCCACAGCCATTGGAGTCTCTCCAACTAAGGTCCCAGGTATAAAATAGAGATGTCTTCCCAGATGTGCCCTATCATGATTCCTGCCCAACACGATAAAATGGTGGTTGTTTTATGCCGCTCATTTTGGGATGATTTTTAAGCCAAAAACTGAAATAAATAACATCTGCTGCTACCATGAAAACTGTTTCCTTGTAGTTTTCTTGTTTGCATGCAGTAGTAAAGTGATATAATGAACTAAGAGAGGGTTTCTCCTTTTACTTTCTCAGTTTCCACATGAGTTCACACATGAACTCTATGTTCTTGAACCACCTTACTTACTCAAGAGAGAGAGAGTTATAGCTGGCCTAAATCATCTTTTCTTGTTTCTTTATTTTTTCTAAACCTGCTGTCTCAACTATATTTTCCCTGTTATGAAGTTTCATCTTTCCAGTGCCTAATCTTCTGAGAATCAAGAAAAAAGAACAAAAGCCTTGTAATTGCAGCCAGAATCCCTTCACTTTTTTCTTTGAAGTGTTTCATCTATGTCTTGAATATTCCTAATCATAGGAGACTTTTTTTGAGATTTGGCTATTTTTTTTTTTTTTTTGTCTTTAGGCAGGCATACAGTATTGACTTAATATGTGTAGCATAGTTATAAACTAATATCCTTGCTTATATAATTTCCCTTTGAATAACCCTTTAGCAATTGGCTTTTTTTAAATTTATTTTAGTTTTAACATTTTAACATTTAGAGTAGCAGCAAATTTTAAAATAAATATAAATATTGAAACTATTGAATTTTAAAAATTAACCAGGCTTCACCCTATTCCTGCAAATTAGAAATGCTAATTAAAGAGAACCCATTTCTTACCAGATATTTCCATGTATATTGTGTCATTTAATTTAGACACCACACTTCTTGCTATTTGCTATTATTACCACACTTTAGAGATGAATTTTACAAGGATTAAGTTATTCCCTCAGATCATATAATAAATGGCACACGTAGTTTGAATCTAAAATCTTCTGATTTCCAAGACTTACATATAAAACACTTACCCCAGTTCCTGCTATATAAAAAGCAGTCAAAATATGTTAACTATCATTTGTAATGTCATTATTCAAAACAATATAGCATTATGCATATTTTAGTGTCAGCTTTTCTAATTTTTCTAGGATTCATATAACAGGAAGTACATCATCACTCAGCCAGATGGTATTTCCATGTTAATTTGCTTTTTTAGAAATTTCAACCAGTTTAGTTTCTCATACAGATACATATGTCTTTTATACTTTATACTTTTAACATTATACAATTTAATGCTTTATGAAATATTTAGAAATTTTACAATTTTACTTTAAATAACCAAAGCTTTATATCAGTGTTCTACATTTTCATTTTATTAATGGGCAACATCCAGAGCCCAACATTTTCTTCTTTCTTTTTTTAAGTGTGTAGAGGAAAAAAAATAAAATAAACACTTTATTTTTCCTGAGACATTAGTTGATCTTACTGATTGTACTTAAACATTTCTTTTCTTTCTAGAGAACATGTTTCTTCTCTTTATGTACAACTGCATGTAAACTTGTTAGTTTTCTTAGAAAATTTTTTGAATCTTTCAATATTGCTTTCATTCAGAAATAAGGATCTTCTTATACTTAAATTTGTGATTATGAATCATGTTCACTTTCCTAGTTACAGTGAGATATTGTTTTTTTATGATTTTAAAATTAGAAGGAAATCTTAGCAAGTCAGTATACAAAGATAAATTTGGTGCCATTGCCCACACTGGTGAGAGGAAATAAAGTTTTAGGTAATTATTATTTTTTGTTTATAGATTAGTAATATTTCTGTGTAAGAAAACAAGGAATGTTAGGGAAAGAATGACTGATATGCATATGGAGTCTTGAATGAGGAAAAATAAAATTATTCGGAAAAGTAAACAGAAGATTAAGTAAGTTTGGAAAAGGACAGAAGGGAGAAAACTGCCTTTCACAGAACTCTCTCAGGCACTTGCGGAGAGAAGTAAAATCCTCTGAGGGGCGAACCTATCCTTCTAGGCAGCGATCAGCAACAACATCAACAGTGGACTGCATCAAAATGAGAAGAAATAGGACAAAATATAATGCTGAAGAGAATCTTCCAAGAGGACATTTGAATAGAAATGTATGATCCAAGTATTGGCTCTCTACCCCAATGCTGAAGGAAGTTCATCCTTGAAATGTATGAGGGTTGTTCTTACTTATTATATTCCAGTTCTGTGATCTTTAAAAATGGTATCCTAAGCTGACTTATATTTTCCTGTCTCCTGCCCTATGGAAGTTCTTTATTGTTTTAGGAATATTTACACCATACCACCCTGGATTTCATTATTTCTCTCTGATTCTCTGGGTGTTTTTATTTTTTAGTTGTGTTCTTCATGAGATAATCTTCCAAGTTCTCTTCTAAAAAATTATTTTTATGAAGAGGTTTAAGATGTTTCATATATATTTATCCAATAATTCTATACATAGGAAATTCTCTTTAAATAACCTAAAATATGGAAGATAAATCTCTACGGCATCTATCTATCTATCCATCTATCATTTATTCTTTCAAACTTTCTCATCAAGGTGTAACTTATGATACTGTAGCAGGAGGTTACACAGGAATATTTTTGTCTTAGTGTTTAAATACCTCCTCCTTCTAAATAGAGATGCCATATGCCTCTAGAGGATATACTCTGGATTAGGAAAACAGATTTTGTTCTCCTGACATATCAGTCATCATTCTTCTATGTATATAAATACAAGAAATTAAAAATAATTTGGTTCTTTAAAAAAAAAAAAAGTTGATGTCTTACTCCATGGGGAATGCTGTGGTATCTTCCCTCTCTCCCTATGTTCCAAATAAGGGATATTTTAGGAGAATGATTCATAGAGACAGCTGATGAACCAGATATCACTCAGCTGCATGCACATGTAGGACCACCACCTAGTGCTAACAGAGAAGAGTGCAAAACACGGTTTTGGAATGCAGCCGGCATTTTCAGAGTTTAGAAAGGCAAAGATGCCAAGTGGACTACAAGGAGAGTAGTACAGCTCAGATTGGCTCAAAAGGTAACCTGGTAAAGGGTGGTGACTTGAGCAGAAAGAGGCTATGTCAGGGGAAACTGCCAGGGAAGAAGCTGTAGGGGAATAATAAGTAAAACACATTAGACCTTGAGACAGGGCCACCCCCAGAGTGGCAGGGGCATAGGTAAAAATATTTGTGCATGTGTGTGTGTTTCCCAAGTCTATAAATACAGTTTGGTTAAGGTGGTTTTACAAACTACATGATGTCATTGTCTTGTCTGAAATATTGTTATTTCTGGCTTTGTCATGGCTCATTTCTGCATTGGCAGTAAAACCTCAGCCTATATGCTACTGTGTTAGGCAGGCTCTAAAGTGGCCTTCAGTGATATCCATGTCCTGGTATTCGTGCCACTGTATGAGATATGAGTGAGCCTCTCTGTGTTTATATTTGAAAAACAACACCTTGGAATTTATTTGGAACTTTTGAAGATGCAATTTTTTCCAAGTGTGAGTCAAGAAATCTTAAACTTTTTAAAATGAAGTTAGAATCAGACAGGAAATACAAATATAACTCCAACTCAACTTAAAAAACAAACAGAAAATCAAAACAAACAAAAAACTTATATTCAGATTGGGGCAAGATTATAAAAAGGAAAAAAAAAAAAAGAACAGAGCATAGACCAGAGTCAACTATTTTGTGGGGAGATTATAATAGAAAATTTTTTTGTCTTATTTTTTTCACATATATCAGAAAAATGGGATAGATTACATCACAGAGTATTCCATTGTTAAAAATATTTCACTGGGTAATTGCCATTCATCTTTTAAGATATAACCTTTCAGTCAACTCTTCACAAAGCCTTTTTGGCTTCAGATTCCATGTTGCATTACTTGTATGCTCTATATTCCTTGAACATTTCTTTACCATGGGCTTATCATTTTTATCATGTTTTATCTCTTTATAACCCCACTATTTTGCACTAGGTTATATTAGGTTAAAAGAAAGGACCCAGCTAATTTACTTTAGTGTCCCCATGTCTACTATATCATAGATACTAAATTAAAAAAATGTAAAAATTGTCAGTCCTTTATCTTTCTAGTATGTAAAAAGGCAGGCCTAAGTGCCTAATACCAATTAAAGATCCAGAGAGTAGAATCATCTATGGAGAAAAAAACCATCCCCCATCCCTGGATAAGGTCTTGCAAGGATGGCTGTGCCTTAGAAAAGCAGGACCTTCTAGGACAATGGTTCTTAAGCATGGGTTCTGGACCAGCCACATCAACCGAACCTGGGAACTTACTAGAAATGTAAATTCTGAGATTTCACCCAGAAATCCTGGGGTTGGGCCACAAATTGGAGTTTTAACATGTCCTCCAAGTGATCTGATTTGATTCCTAACATTTGAAAACTAGTGTTCTAGGGCAATGACTCATGGTATAGAAATATTGAAACCAATGGGAGGTTTTTCAAAATTGTCTGTGTGCCCTGCTTTCTCCAAGGCCTATAGGTTTATAGGTCATAGTAACAACTCATAAAAATACCCTGCCCTCTCACCGAGTGGGTTCTTCTGATAATTCCATCATGTAGGTCTATCACATTCAGTTCTTCTCTCATCAGTAATACAATTTGTACATTTTAGTCATGTCTTTTCAGTTCAGTACAGGTGGCCTTTAGCAGGCAAACATAGTACAAAGAATTTTCTATAAAACGAATATGCAAAGAAGTTTAAAATCAAGATTTGACCTACACTTAACTATTTTAATAATATATCTGACAACTGGTTTAATTTTAGAAAGACTGAAGGACATAGTTTGTATGTAGGCACAAACAGAACAAAAATAATATTGAAATTAGTCATAACTTAAAGGTATAAAACATTTTTCACCTACATAGTTGCCTGAAAAGCCTAAATGAGTTTCCTTAGATACAACTATCCTCCATAGCCATTAAATAGTGGTTTCAACATCAAGAGGCTTTTTCCATTGATGGCAATGTGATAAAATATTTATGCTTCAAAATGTGTGCTTAAAGTTGGTTTACAGTGAAAAAGAATATCCAGGTGATTTATTGTACCATATAATTTTAAATGTCATCCATTATGTTTAAGTGATGAATTTACCAATACGTATTAGTTTCTAAACTTTTACCTTACTAACAAGTTATTAATTACCTTAGAAATATTGATAAAAGAAGAGGTCAGAGACTAATTTATTGGAAGCACTCCAAGTGAAACAACAACACATGTATATCTTCGTACTGTTTTAGCAAAAGCAAATATTTAAAAACTACCATTTAAAATATTGATGTTACTAATGTTTTTTTTGTTGTTGTTGTTAAGAAAGAAATAAGTTTGCTTTACAATTGTAGATGCTTTTATCTTCTAATGTATTTTGACAGACTATGCTACCATCCTTTAAATTAATCATGGAATCATCTTTAATTTTTGTAGACCGGAAGCAAGTGGTATAGGCAGAGAAAGTTATTTAGAGACATTATTAGAATCGACATCTACTGTAACTTAACCTGGGACGTTTACACATACCTCATTTTATTCCTCTTTTTCTCTGTATATTTTCAACGTACAATGACTATATGGAATTAATTTTGATGCAGTATCTGTGCATCAACTCAACATATTTCTTTGATTCTCTAAATATTTGCTTCCTTTTAGATCAAATCTACCTAGAACACATGAAAAGTATTGAAATTGTATTTAATGCCACATGCATTTTTTTAAGCCTGAAATGAATTTTCACTTTCTCACACAAAAGTCAGAGAATATAATATGGAAGAGTGTCAATGTAAAAGTAAATCATATTTTAAACAGTATGAATTCTTTATTCTATACACCTAGCACCAATATTTTATCACAGTAAAATTTTAGACACACAATAATCACCTACTGTTAAATGAACATGAAGATTAAATCCCTCATGAAAAAAACATTAATTTGCACAAACATTTCCCCTGTTAATTGTATCTTGCTTCACATTTCAAATGAAATTCTGCAAAGTTGCATTATTTTAACTACAAATTAAAAATAAAGCTCTTGGCAAGGTGGTTAGGACTCCTAAAACAATGGAATTTAGTTAATATGCTTATTGTCTATCAGTGAATTCAATATGAACTAATTTATAGAGTCTTAACTATTTTATCATTTGTCATTTAATGCCCAATTTTATCCACTTTTATTTTTAATGCACAAACTGCAGACATATAAATATATTTCCCACAGCCTAGTCTATTAAAATATTATTTTATGTACTTTTAGGCTTTTATAATTAAAAATGCTTTCATGTGTAAACCCTATGTGCTTATTGCAGTAGTGATTTATACAGAAGTCATAATTACATTTTTTTTAAAGATTTTATTTATTTATTTGAGAAAGAGAGAGTGAGAGACAGCACGAGAGGGAAGAGGGTCAGAGGGAGAAGCAGACTCCCCGCTGAGCAGGGAGCCCGATGCGGGACTCGATCCCGGGACTCCAGGATCATGACCTGAGCCGGAGGCAGTCGCTTAACCAACTGAGCCACCCAGGCGCCCCATAATTACATTTTTTATGTGTAAACTCTGTTATACCTTATCTAAGGAAGTTGAGTTTTTAAAATTGAAGTATATTGTGTAAGTTAATGTGGCTAAAAGTTTCACAGTTAAAAGCCAAACTCATTTCATTCCAAATGTATGGCTCTTTTCCTATAGGGCATTATGTCTCTGTGCCCCCCCTTAGCAATTATACAGGTCACTAATAAAAAAAAAAAGCTAGGTGTGCCTCGGTGGCTCAGTGGGTTATGCATCTGTCTTGGGCTCAGGTCATGACCCCAGGGTCCTGGGATTGATCTCCAAGGAGGGGCCCCTGCTCAGTGGGGAGCCTGCTTCTCCCTCTGCCTGCAGTTCCCCTGGCTTGTGCTCTCTTTCTTTCCTGTCAAATAAATAAATAAAATCTTAAAAAAAAAAGCTAAAGTCCCAATAAATGCAAGGAGGAGTGATTCTTTAAATTAAAGCATAAAAAAGAACAAGTTTGAGGACGATGGTAACATACAATATTTGGGCTGTTTCAGCTGGATGTATCTATGTTAGACCCCACTTCCAAATAAATATTATTAAAATGGTTGAAATATATTCACTACATTAAAGGTCAAAAATTGTTTGGATTTCTACAAATCTTAGGATATCTAAGTGAAGGAAGAAAACAGACTAGTTGAAATATTTATGTTTCGTGTGCTTTTATAATCTTCAAACTTTGAAGACCACCAAGAAAATAAAAGTTAATAAAATTGTTGTTGTCATGATCTCTATTGTAAAGCAATGAACAGGTATCGGGACTAACATGCAAAGTCTTGATATTAAGACTAGGGAATGCATTTTTCCATTGTGTACTTTTGAGTTGGGTCATATTATAAAACAAGGTTCTTGGGATTTTTAATATTGTGAAACAACACAAATGGAGGGGTAAAGTGGAGGAAATTAAAGTTGTGTTGACATGTTTTTAAACTGATATACTTCTTATAATCCTATGGTTTAAAAAACTGTTGACGAGTAGCTGCTTACATAGAGATCAACAATCTGAGGGAAGTTAATGCAGGGAAATTTACATGGAGACAAGAACAGTAAAGCACATACATTTGGATCAGATTCTTCAAAACACACTAGTTGACACTAAACCACATCATAATCTAATCTCAAACACAGATCTCAAGGTATATTCAAAAGATTTCTTCTGAATTCATGATCTTGAAAAATGTATTACCAATCTATAACTTTGCATCCTCTTTTCCAGAATTTAAACAGCTCTGAAAATGCTGTTCATCCTTCAATGGAGAAATGTGATATGGTTGATTAGAGTGCTGAGGTACACTGGGACTTCTACAGAATACATGTATTTATATTAAGTTCATCAGAGCCCAACTGACTGCTTTATATAATAATAAAATAATAATAATAAGTGAAATATTTTGTGTGCTAGTTTGCTTTTCAACTTCAGCCATACTGTCCTGTGGAGGAATTACCTTTTCCCCTTCCCCCCTTCTTTATTTTCTCTTCCCCCACCTTTTTTTTTTTTTGGCTTTGAGGTACTAAATGTTCTAAACTGCCATTTTCCTTCAAGTTTCCCTCATGTGAAATGTTTTAAAGTTGTTATCAATGTACAACATCTAATAAGAAATTTGGGTATATTTTTAAATTCAACAAGCCATTAAACAGAAGTTACGAGAATAATTATGCTTCTATTATCTTACATTTGTGTCTTGCTTTCCCAGTTAAAAAGTGAACTCATATGCCTCATCTCATTTCATCACTGCACAGTCTAGTTAGCTTGATTAGTTTTTGCATTTTGCTTATACACATTCTGTACTAGGAACACAGATTGCCTTATATATATTGCCCTCATCAGGAATATTAGTTCCTCTGCTGCATAAGTGGATGCCTAGTGACTATGTCTGGTAATTCAGAAGACAAATAGGCTGTAAGTGCAGAATAACTGTGTTTCATTCCCAAAGTACCTGTTAGAGCAAAATAATCAGTAAATGCTGCTTGTGGAAAAAAAAAGACATTTCATTTCATAGTCATTTTCATCTTTGAACACATTCAATAATTAAAATGGTGAAATGTAATAACGAGAAAAATAAGCTATTTAGCTTAAAAATTAAGAACCACAAATAAAAAAACTCTGCTTTAGCATAGAGGATTTCTTAAACTGACATTTTAGTTTCCCAAGTAAGTCATTTCTAAAACCTTAACAAGTTAAATGATGTCATCATAATGAAAAAGATTATTAAAGATTAATTTTGAAAGCCTAATACTGCCATAAATATGGGGAATATTTGCATTTGTTCCAAAATTGTAATAATGTGACACTATACTGTAATAAGGATCCTCGTAAAAGTTGTATTTGTCATTATATTTTGAATGTCTACTATGTGCAAATCATGCATTAAACACTTTAGGGTTTCAAAGAAACGCAAATACTCAAGGAGCTTAATTTCTTTTTGGGAAAACAAATAATTTTTAAAAAGTAAAGAAAAATCCTGGTAAGTAAATATTTGTCAAATTTGAGGTGCACGCTATACACATAAAAAGGCAATTGATCAGAAATTGTATAGGATGACATAAAACACAAATTTTAAAATCTTGGTTGTATAGAGGTGAAGTCACATAATGGAAGGAGTTTTAGGAGGCACAGACTCTAGAAACTGATCAGACAAAGAATGCTTGGGGGAAAATTAACAAGAAGAAGGGGGGAAATCGGAGGGAGAGACAAATCACGAGAGACTATGGACTCTGAGAAACAAACTGAGAGTTCTAGAGGGGAGGGGGATGGGAGGATGGGTTAGCTTGGTGATGGGGATTAAAGAGGGCTCGTACTGCATGGAGCATTGGGTGTTACACGCAAACAATAAATCATGGAACGCTACATAAAAAACTAATGATGTAATGCATGGTGATTAACATAACATCATAATTTAAATAAATAAATAAATAAATAATATTTTTAAAAAAGCAGTAAGAGCTAAAAGAGACAGTTGGTCAACAATTTCAAATACTCTGGAAACTCAAATAAAATAGGGACGGAAAAGTGTCTTTTCAATAAAGTGATGTGGTCTTTGACAATTTTAACTTTAGTTACTGTAGCTTCAAGTTCTAAAATATACATTTGGTTCTTCTTTTATAGTTTCCAGTCCTTTGGTGAAAGTTTTTATATTTTCCTTTATTTCCTTGATCATCTTAACCATACTTATTCTAAAGTCTCCTTATGATGATTGCATTATCTGGATTACTTATAAATCTGTTCTCATTGACTGTTGTTCTTCATATTCTTTTGTCAGATAGTTTTGGCTTATGGCATTTCTAGTTATTTTTGTTATTGTTCTTGTTTTTGAACACTTTAATTTTGAAATAATTTTAGATATGCAGAAGAATTGCAAAGATAGTAGGGAATGATTCTTTTTTTTTTTAAAGATTTTATTTATTCATGAGAGACAGAGAGACAGAGAGAGAGAGAGGCAGAGGGAGAAGCAGGCTCCCAAGGAGCAGGGAGCCCGATGTGGGACTCGATCCCAGGACCCTGGGATCATGACCTGAGCCGAAGGCAGATGCTTAACCATCTGAGCCACCCAGGCGCCCAGTAGGGAATGATTCTATATACTCCTCACTCAGCTTCTCCAAATGTTAACATCTTACATAAACACTACCTTTATCAAAATTAAGAAATTATATATATATATGTTATATATATATAGTATGTGCCATATATATACATATACATATGTATATACACGTATATAACTGGCATACCACATTTTAGTGGTATATAGTCACACACACACACACACACACACACACAATATGACACAGCCATAAAAAGGATGAGATTGTGCCATTTGAGACAACATGGATGGACCTAGAGGGATTACACTAAATGAAATAAGTCAGACTGAGAAAGACAAATATCATATGATTACACTCATAAATGGAATCTTAAAAAATGAATAAACAAACAAAAAGCAGAACTGAAGCTGTAAATAGAAAACAAATTCATGGTTGCCAGAGGGGAGCGGGTTGGAGGTTGAGCAAAATGGGTAAAGAAGAGAAGCAGATACAAGCATCCAGTTATAGAATGAGTAAGTCATGAAATTAAAAAATGGAGCATAAGCAATATAGTCAGTGATATTGTAATAGCAATGTAATGGGGCAGATGGTAGCTATACTTATGGTAAAATGTATAAACTTGTCAAATCGCTAAGTTGTACACCTAAAACTAATGTAACATTGTGTGTCAACTATACTGAAATAAAAAATTTTAAAAGATGGTGTCTTCCAGATTTCTCCTCTCTAAAGTTACAGCAATTCACCAAGTCCAGCCAATATTCAAAGAAAAGGCATTTAAAATTTATCTTCCGAAAGAAGAGTATTAATTAATTTGTAAATATATGTTAAAATAACCACATCAATTAATATATATTTCAAGATTATTTGAGAGTATGCAGATCTTTTGTTAGGCTTGCTAATGTAGTATTCGTTAGTGGATCTTACCTGCAGTACTCTTTACTATGAAGTACCAATGGTGATTTTCTCTGACCACATAGCTCCTATAATATTTATTTAAATTTTTTCTATAATGAAGATTTGCCCTTTTTCTCCAATTTCTTTATTTTTCAATAGTATATCTATATTATTTTGGACCCATGAATAGATGTGTATTTATTTGGTTCTTTGAGTTATAATGAGCATTATTTATATTGCTGCTCTAATTGTTCCAACTTTGGTCATTGGGAGCTCTTTCAGGGTTGGCTCCTGTGTCCTTTTGATATGCCACCAATCCTTTTTTATTTATTTATCTTTTTAAACACTTCTTTATGACACTACAAGATGCTCCATATTCATCTTGTCTTTTCCTTTCCCTAGCTAGAGTCAGTCATCTTGTCAAGGAATCCTGATTCTTTTTATTAGAGAATAACATTTAGAAACCAAGATATGAGCACTAGATGTGTTCAATGTGTTCATCACTATTATGTTGTCACTGCTTGTTGGAGGCCTTCTCAAGAGAAAGAGCTAGCATATATACATACATATACATATATTCATATATATACATATATATTCATTATATGCAAATATAGTCTTTTGTTGAGGATTTTTGCATCTATATTTATAAAAGTTACTGTTCTGTAGTTCTCTTCTAGTGATTTTTATCTGCTTTTGATATTAATCTGTTTTCTAGAAAAATTATGTAAAATTTATATTATATATATATTTTAAATATTTAACAGTATTTTTCAGTGCAGTCATTTGAGCCTGGAGTTGTATTTTTTGGATTATTTTAGATAAAAATTATATTTCTTTAATAGAGAACTACTCAGTTTATTTACTTCCTTTTTGGTGAGTTTGATAGTTTGCACTTATCAAGGAATTGGCTCATTGTAGCTAAATTTTCAAATTGATGAGCATAGATTTGTTAACAGTATTTCCTATCATCTATTGAAAGTCTTTGAGATTAGTAGTAATATACTTCTTTCATTCTTGATATTGGTATTTTTATTTTCTGTTTTTCTTGGTTAGTCTGGCTAGAAATGATCAATTTAATTATTCTTTTTAAATAATTAGATTCTGCTTTCATTGACTTTCTGTTCTGTGTTTTCATTTTCATTGATTTCTTATTATTTTATTATTATTTTCTTCCTTCTCGGTTTTGGCTTTTTTTTTCAGATTTGTTCTATTTTCTAATACAAGTATTTTTATTTTTTATACTACAAGTTTCACTTAAGTCGCTGCTTTAGCTGCATTTCACAAGTGATACTGTATTTTTTATATTTGGTTGAAATAATTTTAATTTTCTTTGAGTCTTCTCCCTTGAGTACATGAACTATTTAGATGTGTATCATTTAATTTCCCATTACTTAGAAAGTTTCCATGTATCTTTCCATTACCGGTTTATAGTTTAATTAAATTATGTCTTGAGAAATGCTTGATATGACCTATATTCTTTTAAATTTGTTCAGGTTTATTTTATAGCTCAGAATATGGTTTATTTTGGTGAGTATGCCATGTGCACATGAGAAGAGTATGTATTCTATTACTGTTGGCTGAAGCATTCTCTTTTTGTTTCTTTGTTTGTTTGAGTGTTCAGACTTTCAATATAGAAAATTACCTGCATGATTTGATACCTAAGAATGATATTATATTCCTCCAGAGAGAAATTGTATTTGCTTCTAGCAGGCATTTAAAGAAAGTTAATCCTGGATCACTGGATCCAGATCTGGGACAAAGGGATCTATAGATAGAACTTGAAGGATTCTTGAACATAGATGGGGAACATTGTGTTTTTATTTTCACTAATCTCAAACAAAATTTTAGCACTTCATTATGATTGTTACAAGTTACAGGAGTATTTTTAAAACCTAACCGCTTTGTCACCAATAGAAATCACGGGTATTTTGATGTCACAACTCATATGTTGCAGATATCTAAACACATTATTTACACTCATCACTACTTGGAAATGCACTAATAAAGAAGCATGGATCATTATGTATTTCCCTTTCTTTGGAAAAAACAGCCTCCTAACCAGTCTCTTGATCTCTGTCTTGGATGTTCCCCACAATAATGGATTCTCTATGTTATTGCTATCGATATATTTACACTATATATGCAGATATAGAGATATACTATAGACATACTATTTATAGATACATGCTATCATCTAACTATACTACCATATAGATATGTGTTTCTTGAATAAGTGAATGAATTTCTCAATTTTTTCCATTTTCTTCTTTTCCTATTTTCATTCTTAACATAATTTGAATATAATAAAATTACATACTGCTCAAGAATTGAGATTTCTAATGAGATTTATTGGATAGATGTACTAACTTTCTATAGTTACTGTGATAAATTTACAACAAATTTAGTATCTTAAAACAACATAAATTTATTATCTTACATTTCTATAGATCAGAAGTCTGATATAGATCTCAGTGCTAAGTTTAAGGCATTGTCATGGTGCATTCCTTTCTGGAGGGAGGCTCTTGGATCCATTTCTCTAGTACCCATTTGTCTTTGTTGTTATTGTTCCAGTGGTTCCCTTTTCCTTGGCTCATGGCCCTGTCCTTCCATCATCAAATTATCAACATTGGGCCAGTCTTCATGTTGCCATCTTTCTGACTCTCCCTTCAGAATTTCTTCTTCCACTTTTAAGGATCCTTGTGATTACATTGTGCCCACATAGATAATTCAAGATAACCTCTATTTTAAGATTAGCTGATTAGCAACTTTACTTCCACCTATGGCCTTAATTTAACTTGGCCATATAACCTAACATATTCACAGATTCCAGGAATCAGGATGTAGACATCTTTAAAGAAAAGGTATTATTTTTAACTACTATAATAAATAATGTAGGTATTTCTCTTTTCCATGCACTTCTTACACGCAAGAATTAAAAAAACTAGAAATGTATCTGAAGAATATACTTTGATATGGCAATAGCACATGGATGAAAGATTTTATTATCCTTATAAAATTTTAAAATATTGACACATTTTTAAGACATTAAACATATTTTTCTATTTAGAAGACCGCTAAGTATAAAGGTTTACTTAGGATTTCTTTAAATTAGTGATTTTTTTTATGATTCAAGGACTTATTAAGTCATACATGCAGAACATACTGCTAATTGCATTAGCAAACGATCAATGTAAAAACACCCCACAATTCTACAACTCTCAATTTAAAAAATTTTGTTCTAGTGGTTGAAAGGCCCAAACTTGTCTTCTTTCCAGCGTGTTTTACAGAACTTTGTTAACCCAAGCAGGGGCTTACAGAACCTCACAGACCCAAAGGAACATGATTAGGCAGAGCAATAGGAAGGATGCGTCCATCGGGGTGAGGCAAAGAAGAGGATCAGCATTAGTCAAGGTATGGCGTAGGTGATCTGGCAAGACAGTGATGTTAAGAAAGTTCATAGTTTGGGAATATCTAAAATATTTCAAAAACCATAAAGCTGCCACACACGGTTTTTACACCTAGTTACTAGCACTTATTAGCTTTGAATAAAGTAACAAGGAAACAGGAATGTGCTTTTACTAACCTACAAAAAAATGTCTGATGCATTATCAGAAGGATTTTATAATACAAGTAGGCATGTTGCTTGTTAAGAAGGGGTTCTATAAGAAAAGCACCAGGTTAGCAACTATGGGAATGATCAGTTCAAAGATGAATTAAATGCCCAAATTCAGGAACAAAGGCAAGTCTAAGAATAAGGGAAGAGCTTAAAACTACTTAGTGATAATACTGACCTTTCTTTGTCATTTACTGCATTTGACAGAGATTGACCTTTTAAAATTTCACCCATGACACTTTTACTCATTTTAATTATGGCGTGTCCAATACAGTGTAAATAATCTCCATATTTTGTCACAATACTCTCTTCATTCTTTGATCAGGATGCATGCTGCACACACCCCACCATGGTGGGCCCAGGGCTAGAGCAGACACCTCATCAGAGGGCCATGGGAGTAAGAGGTGTGTTCACAATCTCAGCAAAAGCAAATACACTGTTTTCTTGTTTTGTTTTTTGTTTTTTTAAAATCTCACTACAAAATAAAAAAAGATTGATCCAAAGAGTTGAGTCATTACACTCATTCCATTAGGACATACAGCATAGCATAAGGGAATGGAAATCTGGTTTCCAATTTGCTTATTGAACCATCTGGAATTCATGAATTGAAAACAACTCTAGTCTCAATGACTTTCAAAACAAAGATGTATTTTCTCTTATCACATGTAAGCTACAAGTTTGCTATGCTTTTGTGCTCTGTGTCTTCAATGGGATCAAAACTATTGAAACATGCTGGCTTTGGAACAGAGGGAAAAGATCAAGTAAGCGACTGAAACATGTAATAGCTCTTAAAAGTTCTCTTCAAAACTGTCATATGTCGGGGGTGGAGCAAGATGGCGGAGGAGTAGGAGACCTGGATTTCGTCTGGTCTCAGGCATTCAGCTGCATAGGGATCAAACCATTCTGAACACCTACGAACTCAACAGGACACCGAAGAAGAGAGTAGCAACAACTCTCTGAACAGAGAAGCGACCACTTACTAGAAGGTAGGACGTGCAGAGAAGTGAATCCGAGGCGATATTCGGGAGGATAGACAGTGGGGGAGGGGACCTCCGTCGGCCGCTTCTGGCAAGTGCTAGAGCCGCGGAGCACAAAATCGGAACTGTTAGAAGCCGGCTCCGCAGAGGGACGTCGCTCCAGTGGCTAAGCTGGGCGTGGAACCCTCGCGGGACAGTGTGGTCTCAGGACCCTCGGGGTCACAGAAAGACCAGGGGTGCCTGAGTGCGGCAGAGCTCCCAGGTATCGGAGTGGGGAAGCCGGCTACAGAGACGGAGCCGAGGCGCAGGCTCTCAGCTCGGGGTTGCCATAAACTGTGATCTGCAGCCCACTCGGGCCACTGCTCCTTCAGCAGGGACCCAACAAGCAGCAGAGCCAGGGAGACTCCCCTTCCTCCCCTGGGAGGAACAGTGCGGAAGCGCACTGCAGGGATCTGCTGGGTTTGGAGACTCCACACGGGGTTGGGCGCCAGAGAGAGAAACGCTCGGTCACAGGCAAGGTGAGCACGGAGTGTGGCCGGAGACCGGGGAGACAGGAGTGACTGCTTTTCTCTGGGGGTGCACTGAGGAGCGGGGCCCCGAGTTCTCAGCTCCTCCAGGTCGGAGATTGGGAGGCCGCCATTTTCACTCTCGTCATCCAAAGCTGTACCGAGAGCTTGCGGGGAACAAAAGCTCCTGAGAGCGAACCCGAGCAGCTTGCTTAGCCCGGACTCACAAGGGCGGGGCAATTCCGCCTCTGGCTAAGACATTTGGGAACCACGGCAATGGGCCCCTCCCCCAGAAGATCAACCCGAACAGCCAGCAAGCCAAGACCAAGTTTACCGATCAAGGAGAACGGGAGAACTCCAGCGCTAAGGGAATACTGCACATAGAATTCATTGCTTTTTTACCATGATTCATTAGTTTTTCAAAGTTAATTTTTTTAACTGTTCTTTTCCTTTTTTTGAATTTTTCTTTTTCTGTTTTTCAACCAACATCTTATCAATCCCTTTTTTAAAAAAACATTTTTTATTTTTCATTTTTAGGGTCATATTTTATCCCTTCATAGTAGTTACCCCTTTTTTGGCATATATATATATATATGTTGTTCTCTCTTTAAAATTTTGAGATACAGTTTCTTCTAACAGATCAAAATATACACTAAATCACTAGTGTATGGCTTTGTTCTAGTCTCCTGCCTCATCACATTCTCTCCCTTTCTTTTCTTTTCTTTTTTTTTAAATCTTCTTTCTTTTTTCAAACAACTTCTAATCGTATCCACTCCTTTTATAAAATCTTTTATAATTTTCATCTTTACAGTCATCTTCCATCCCTCCATTCTATCAACCCTTATTTTGTACATATATAAGTCTTTCTTCCTTTAAAATTTTAGGAGGCACTTTCTTCTAACAGACCAAAATATGCCCAAAATCTAGTGTGTGGCACTGATCTATGCACTAGCCCGAACATATTTGATCATATTCTGTTTTTTTGTTTTGTTTTGTTCTGTTTTTCTTTTTCTTTTTCTTTTTTCTTTCTTTTTTTTTTTTTGCTCATTCTTTTTTCTTTCTTTCCCTTTCTTTACCCTGGTCTCAGGTCTTTTCTGATTTCTATAGAGTATACTTGCTGGGAACGTTGTTAACCTGTTAGCATTTTGTTCTCTCATTCATCTATTCTCCTCTGGACAAAATGACAAGATGAAAGAAATCACCTCAGCAAAAAGAACAAGAGTACTACCGTCTGCCAGGGACCTACTCAATATGGACATTAGTACGATGTCAGACCTAGAGTTCAGAATCATGACTTTAAAGATACTAGCTGGGCTTGAAAAAAGCGTGGAAGTTATTAGAGAAACCCTTTCTGGAGAAATAAAAGAACTAAAATCTAACCAAATCGAAATCAAAAAGGCTATTAATGAGGTGCAATCAAAAATGGGGGCACTAACTGCTAGGATAAAAGAAGCAGAGGAGAGAATCAGCGATATAAAAGACCAAATGATGGAAAATAAAGAGGCTGAGAAAAAGAAAGAGAAAACTACAGGATCATGAGGGCAGAATTCGAGAGATAAGCGATACGATAAGACAAAACAACATTAGAATAATTGGGATCCCAGAAGAAGAAGAAAGAGAGAGAGGGGCAGAAGGTATATTGGAGCAAATTATAGCAGAGAAATTCCCTAATGTGGGGAAGGAAACAGGCATCAAAATCCAGGAGGAACAGAGAACCCCTCTCAAAATCAATAAAAATAGGTCAACACCCTGACATCTAATAGTAAAACTTACAAGTCTCAGAGACAAAGAGAAAATCCTGAAAGCAGCTCGGGAGAAGAGATATGTAACCTACAATGGTAGAAACATTAGATTGGCAACAGACCTATCCACAGAGACCTGGCAGGCCAGAAAGGACTGGCATGACATCTTCAGAGCACTAAACGAGAAAAATATGCATCCAAGAATACTATATCCAGCTAGGCTGTCACTGAAAATAGAAGGAGAGATAAAAAGCTTCCAGGACAAACAAAAACTAAAGGAATTGGCAAACACAAAACCAGCCCTCCAAGAAATATTGAAAGGGGTCCTCTAAGCAAAGAGAGAGCCTAAAAGCAGCATAGATCAAAAAGGAACACAGACAATATAGAATAACAGTCACCTTACAGGCAATACAATGGCACTAAATTCATACCTTTCAATAGTTACCCTGAATGTAAATGGGCTAAATGCCCCAATCAAAAGACACAGGCTATCAGATTGGATTAAAAAACAAGACTCATCAATATGCTGGCTGCAAGAGACTCATTTTAGACCCAAAGACACCCCCACATTGAAAGTGAGGGGGTGGAAAACCATTTATCATGCTAATGGACACCAAAAGAAAGCTGGGGTGGCAATCCTTATATCAGATAAATTAGATTTTAAAACAAAGACTGTAATAAGAGATGAAGAAGGACACTATATCCTACTTAAAGGGTCTATCCAACAAGAAGATCTAACAATTGTAAATATCTATGCCCCTAACATGGGAGCAGCCAGTTATATAAGCCAATTAATAACAAAAGCAAAGAAACACATTGACAGCAATACAATAATAGTGGGGGACTTTAACAGCCCCCTGACTGAAATGGACAGATCATCTAAGCAAAAGATCAACAAGGAAATAAAGAATGTAAATGACACACTGGAACAAATGGACTTCACAAACATATTCAGAACATTCCATCCCAAAGCACATTCTTTTCTAATGCTCATGGAACATTCTCCAGAATAGATCACATCCTAGGTCACAAATCAGATCTCAACTGGTACCAAAAGATTGGGATCAGTCCCTGCATATTTTCAGACCACAATGCTTTGAAACTAGATCTCAATCACAAGAGGAAAGTCGGAAAGAACTCAAATGCATGGAGGCTAAAGAGCATTCTACTAAAGAATGAATGGGTCAACCAGGAAATTAAAGAAGAATTAAAAAAAATTCATGGAAACCAATGAAAATGAAAACACAACTGTTCAAAATCTTTGGGATGAAGCAAAGGCAGTCCTAAGAGGAAAGTATATAGCAATACAAGCCTTTCTTAAGAAACAAGAAAGGTCTCAAATACACAACCTAAACCTACACCTAAAGGAGCTAGAGAAAAAAACAGCAAATAAAGCCTAAACCCAGCAGGAGAAGAGAAATAATAAAGATCATAGCAGAAATCAATGAAATAGAAACCAAAAGAACAGTAGAACAGATAAACAAAACTAAGAGCTTGTTCTTTGAAAGAATTAATAAGATTGATAAAGCCCTGGCCAGACTTATCAAAAAGAAAAGAGAAATGACCCAAATCAACAAAATGATGAATGAAAGAGGAGAGATCACAATCAATACCAAAGAAATACAAGCAATTATAAGAACATTTTATGAGCAACTCTATGCCAGCAAATTAGATAACCTGGAAGAAATGGGTGCATTCCTAGAGATGTATCAGCTACCAAAATTGAACCAGGAAGAAAAAGAAAACCTGAACAGACCTATAACCACTAAGGAAATTGAAGCAGTCATCAAAAATCTCCCAACAAAAGCTCAGGGCCAGTTGGCTTACCAGGGAAATCCTACCCAACATTTAAAGAAGAATTAATACCTATTCTCCTGAAACTGTTCCAAAAAATAGAAATGGAAGGAAAACTTCCAAACTCATTTTATGAGACCACATTACCTTGACCCCCCAAATCAGACCAAGACCCCATCAAAAAGGAGAATTACAGACCAATATCCTTGATGAACATGGATGCAAAAGTTCTTACCAAAATACTAGCCAATAGGATCCAACAGTACAATAAAAGGATTATTCACCATGACCAAGTAGGATTTATCCCTGGGCTGTAAAGTTGGTTCAACAACCGCAAATCAATCAACGTGATACAATACATTAACAAAAGAAAGAGCAAGAGTCATATGATCCTCTCAATAGATGCAGAAAAAGCATTTGACAAAGTACAGCATCCTTTCTTGTTCAAAACTCCTCAGAGTATAGGGATAGAGGGTACATACCTCAATATCATAAAAGCCGTCTATGAAAAATCTACAGTGAATATCATTCTCAATGGGGAAAAACTGAGAGCTTTCCCCCTAAGGTCAGGATCGCGGCAGGGATGTCCACTATCACCACTGCTATTCAACATAGTATTAGAATTCCTAGCCACAGCAATGAGATAACATAAAAATATCAAAGGCATCCAAATCAGCAAAGAGGAAGCCAAACTCTCACTCTTTGCAGATGATATAATACTGTATGTGGAAAACCCAAAAGACTCCACCCCAAAACTGCTTGAATTCATACAGGAATTCAGTAAAGTAGCAGGATATGAAATCAATGCACAGAAATCCGTGGCATTCCTATACACCAACAACAAGGCAGAAGAGAGACAAATCAAGGAGTCGATCTCATTTACAATTGCACCCAAAACCATAAGATACCTAGGAATAAATTTAACCAAAGAGGCAAAGGATCTGTACTCAGAAAACTATAAAATACTCATGAAAGAAATTGAAGAAGACACAACGAAATGGAAAAGCGTTCCATGCTCGTGGATTGGAAGATCAAACATTGTGAAGATGTCAATGCTACCTAGAGCAATCTACACATTCAATGCAATCCCCATCAAAATACCATCCACTTTTTTCAAAGAAATGGAACAAATAATCCTAAAATTTGTATGGAACCAGAAGAGACCCCGAATAGCCAGAGGATAATTGAAAAAGAAAAGCAAAGCTGGCGGCATCACAATTCCGGACTTCCAGCTCTATTACAAAGCTGTCATCATCAAGACAGTATGGTACTGGCACAAAAACAGACACATAGATCACTGGAACAGAATCGAGAGCCCAGAAATGGACCCTAAACTCTATGGTCAACTCATCTTTGACAAAGCAAGAAAGAATATCCAGTGGAAAAAAGACAGTCTCTTCAACAAATGGTGTCGGGAAAATTGGACAGCCACATGCAGAAGAATGAAACTGGACCATTTCCTTACACCACACACAAAAATAGACTCCACATTGTTGAAAGACCTAAATGTGAGACAGGAGTTCATCAAAATCCTAAAGGAGAACACAGGTAGCAACCTCTTTGACCTCAACCGCAGCAAATTCTTCCTAGAAACATTGCCAGAGGCAACGGAAGCCAGGGCAAAAATGAACTATTGGGATTTCATCAAGCTAAAAAGCTTTTGTATAGCAAAAGAAACAGCCCCCAAACCAAAAGACAACCGACAGAATGGGAGAAAATATTTGCAAATGACATATCAGATAAAGGGCTAGTATCCAAAATCTACAAAGAACTTATCAAACTCAACACCCAAGGAACAAATAATCCAATCAAGAAATGGGCAGAAGACATGAACAGACATTTTTCCAAAGTAGACATCCAAATGGCCAACAGACACATGAAAAAGTGCTCAACATCGCTCAGCATCAGGGAATTCCAAATCAAAACCTCAATGAGATACCACCTCACACTAGTCAGAATGGCTAAAATTAACAAGTCAGGAATTGACAGATGTTGGCGGGGATGTGGAGAAAGGGGTACCCTCCTACACTGTTGGTGGGAATGCAAGTTGGTGCAACCACTCTGGAAAACAGTATGGAGGTTCCTCAAACTGTTGAAAATAGAGCTATCATATGATCCAGCAATTGCACTACTGGATATTTACCCCAAAGATACAAATGTAGGGATCCGAAGGGGTACGTGCACCCCAATGTTTATAGCAGCAATGTCCACAAGAGCCAAACTGTGGAAAGAGCCAAGATGTCCATCGACAGGTGAATGGATAAAGAAGAAATGGTATATATACACAACGGAATATTATGCAGCCATAAAAAGGAATGAGATCTTGCCATTTGCAATGACGTGGATGGAACTGGAGGGTGTTATGCTGAGTGAAATCAGTCAATCAGAGAAAGACATGTATCATATGACCTCAGTGATATGAGGAATTCTTAAACTCAGGAAACAAAGTGAGGGTTGCTGGAGTGATGGGGGCTGGGAGGGATAGGGCGGCTGGGTGATAGACATTGGTGAGGGTACATGCTATGGTGAATGCTGTGAATTTTGCAAGACTATTGAATCACAGATCTGTACTTCTGAAACAAATAGTGCAATATATGTTAAGAAAAACAAAAAGAAGAAGAAGATAGTAGGAGGGGAAGAATGAAGGGGAGTAAGTCAGAGGGGGAAACAAACCATTAGAGACGATGGACTCTGAAAAACAAACTGAGGGTTCTAGAGGGGAGGGGGGTGAGGGGGATGGGTTTGCCTGGTGATGGATTATAAAGAGGGCACATTCTGAGTGGAGCACTGGGTGTTATGCACAAACAATGAATCATGGAACAGCACATCAAAAACTAATGATGTAATGTATGGTGATTTACATAACAATAAAAAATTAAAAACAACAACAACAACAAAAAACTGTCAATGTCAGTTTTCCTCAGATTCTTACCCCAAACCAATTCAGATGGCCAAGCTACACAACAAGCTCCACCCACAGGAAAGCACGGCAAGTTACGTGGCAATGGGCAGTGGTGTATAATCGTTACAGAGTCTCAGAATGAAAATAATAGAAAATAAAAATATAAGGTAGCTGCCTCTCTTGGTCCCAGATTTTCCCTTTCTCCTTTCAGCATCAAAAATATATACTGTGATATAGAATGCATTACAAATCTCCCTCCGAACTAATGTTGTATCTGTGTGAGGTGTTTTGGTAGACTCTGGGGTATAAAGAATATTTGATTTGTAGGGGCGCTTGGATGACACAGTTGGTTGAGCATCTGACTCTTGGTTTCGGCTCAGGTAGTGATCTCGGGGTCATGGAATCAGGCCCCACTCTGCACTCAGCTTGGAGCCTGCTTGGGATTCTCTCTCCATTTCCCTCTGCCCCTCCTGCTTGTGCTCTCCCTCTAAAATAAATAAATAAATAAATAAATCTTAAAAAAATATTCTTTTTTTTAATAAATTTTATAAATTTATAAATAGGTTTTGATATCATCTAGTCAATCCCACTTATTGTATGGATTAAGAATCAGAGAGTTCAACAAATTTCCTTGATGTCCTAAAGTTAGGGAATAGTATGACTAGAACATAGGTCCTCTGTATTTAACTTTCTTATTTTTTTCTTTGCATGAGATCTTTCCCTTGGGACATTTTCCAACCTGAAAAGAGCAGATTAGATGTATATGTGAATAGAATTTGTATGAAGAGAAAACAAACAATCTAACACCTCAATAGAAAATTAGAAGCAGCATCTATGGGAGCCCTTGGCAGAAAGGAATTGGCTTTATGTATTCCAATTAAGTCAAGTGCAATGCTTGATAGGATCTGCAAAGGAATGGTTAAACAACTGTCCTATAGTTTTTCCTCTAACATCAAGAATGCCTGAGAATTTGACTCTCCTTATAATCTTTCTTGTATTCCTTACTCATGCAATATATAGGAATATATCAGCTACAAAATAAATGACAATACTGCTGAGGTTGCCACGTAGCCATTTGGCTGCTCAGATTGATCATTTATAATGTAGAATTGATGAGTAACCATTAAATGATGCAATGTTGCTAAGCTAGAGAATAGGGGCTACTCACGTCATTCTGAGAAGTTTGTGTGACCAGCAAAGTAAGACCTAAAGGGATGCCTGTGACGACAATTCCCTAAACTGAGGAGTTCCTCGTCTACTTGGCTGAGTCTCCTTTGATCATGTGTGACTCAGCACCAAGTAATGAAGACAATCAGAAGCTGCCCTGAAAGTCAGGAGACATCTGCTCTTCTGAAGTGTGTGCTCTATTGGCTGTCAACTGTGTTTCATTAAAGCTAAATAAACCTGGTCTACTGTGTCCTAGGACTGTGAACATTTGTTCAAGACCAAGACTACTGTTGCTGGTTGAGAATAGTGGGCATTTCAGCATATTATGTCCATTAGTTTTGAAGGCAATTTTATATATATCTCTGGCTCTTTCCCTTAAACTATATGAGATATTCATTGCATAACGGATGTCATTAGAATATCACAGAAAATTCAAACATTAGTGATCTCTGATTCACATTTAAGCTAATCCACTTATTAGATGAATTTGAAAGTCACTAAGTCCACTTGATTCTCAATATCCCACCCTACAAAATATTACTTTTGTTTTTGCTGGTGAATAGAGCTTATTCATTTTTTTTCTGATGCAGAGTAGATGCTCATCAAAAGGTAGTTATTATATATTGTCCTTATTTCCTGTAATTTTAAAGAAAAATATATACATGTATACATAAATATTTTCCTAGCTCCCATTTTGTCCATTGGGTTGGATTAATTTAATAGTTTACGGTGCACAAAACTCAATATTTAGTTGATGATCCTCATATTGAAGATAGATGGCTAGTGTCAGATTCAAAATAGAAAGCTGATTCAATTCAAAACAAATCGAATTTATTTTCCATGAGAGCATACTGCCTCGTTTTGGAAAAAAAAAAAGTAGTGAAACTATTTTTGAAAGAATTAATTTTAAAGGATGCATTTAACTGAATAACGAAGGTTTTGTAAAATTTTCTCATCAATTATGTTAATAATCATGATGATATAATTTAAATTGGAAAATTTATTACAACTAAAAATTCAGTTATCTTATGATTACTTTTACTTTTGCATATTCCTCCACATAATTGTGATTGCCAGTTGAGAGTTATTTATGCTGAACACTTCATTATGGTTGCTGTGTGTTTAGAGAAATCCCGTCACAAGAAAAGGGGAAATAAATTTTTTGTAGATTTGACCTTGGAGGGAGTTCGAGAATGAAATATATGACATCTGTGAAGCACTCTGAGATCCTTGAAGTAGGAGTTGTAATATAATGTAATATCACAGAAATCTAAGAGATTATGAAAGAGCAATGTATTAAAGACAGTTTATCCTTCAGCAGATTACTCTTTGACAGAGCCCCAGGCAACTGCTGGGGTGCTAGCACCACCGTCAATTGTACTGCCGATGAGAGATGTAACAGCCACAGAACTACGTCTTATAAGCTACTTTTTATTTTTTGTGACTCATACTGATAGAAAGAGGGAAAAAAATGATGCAAATAAATCAAGAATTAATATGCTACTTTCCTTAGTCTTTTTGAACACTTGACCATTTAACTATTCCACAAAGTAAAACAATAAAAAAAAAATGGAGCAAGTCATTTTAAAATGGAAAATTGTATGCTTAAGTTTATAGAATATTTTTCTGAACTACATTTTACACATGAATGCTTCTATAAACAATAAATATTTTTTATCCCAGAAAAAAATGTAAAGCTCCAATATAAGTGCCCCAGAGAAGCTATTCTCAACTTTGAAGTGCAATATAAAATTTCATATTAGTGTATCTGGATATCTGGATTGGCACTGAAACCAAAGCTTGTAGTTTGGGGATTTCATTTTTATCATTTGTGCAGTTCTAATTAATTTTGGGATTTATAACATATAATAAAAGGCAATAGACTTATAGATGAGAGAGTATGTTTCAATATGCATTTTGTCTAAAATTTACTATAAGCACCTACTTGTTTATTAAAAGAGCTTGTTTTTCTCTTTGTGATACAAAGATAGCGTTAGTGCTGTGGGGTTTAATTTTATTTTTTGGGGTTTGGTATTTTTTTTGCTACTGCTATAATATATGATTTATAAATGTTATAACTAGTACAAGAAAAAACAAACTTACACAAAAGGGTAAATTTTACATTTTTAAAAATATTCAAAAAGGGTTTTATAGGGGTACCAAACTAAATGCAAAATACTATACAGATTAAATGCAAATAGTATACAGTATATACTATAAAATAGGTAAACTCTGAAATCCGAGAGAGTTAATTTGACATTTATTTCTTGCTCCTGGTGTTTCTGGTAGAAGCTTGCAGGAATCCGGTATGAGGGGAAGTTTTCTGGTTCACATAGACATTCTGCAATGCAGGCTGATGAAAACTCTGCCTCTTTCAGCTTTGGTTTCTGAGTTTTTCCTGTGTATTAATATCCAACCAGAACATTAGGCAAGGTAGATGATGAGGGAAAATGCATGGGAAGCTTTCACTGGGTGGCACTGGAAGAGCTGTATATCCCTGCTGCCCATATTTTTTTTTTTTTAAGATTTTATTTATTTATTTGAGAGAGAGCAACAGAGATAGAGCAAGCACTATCGGGGAGGAGAGGGAGAAGCAGACTCCCAGCTGAGCAGGGATCCCAATGTGGGACTTGATCCCAGGACCCTGGGATCATGACCTGAGCCGAAGGCGGTCGCTTAATCAACTGAGCCACCCAAGCACCTCACTGACCATGTTTCATTGGCCAAAATTTAACCACATAGTCATAAGTAACTACAAAGGACGTTAGAAAATGTATAGTCTAATTTTATGCTGAGGATTTAAGATAGTTTGAAGGCAAATACTCTCTGTCACAGGAAGTATAAGTACCTTATGCAATGCCATATAACTAATATAGACAAGACTCACAACTGATGTCTTCTGAGCCAGTAAAAAATACATCTCTCTTAATAATTTGTTTGTTTTTTTAGTGCTTTCCAGCTAGTAAAGAGGATACACTTGTAACTCTGTGTGAAAGAGATGTTATTATCACAGAAATTTGTATTAGGAAGTATCAATGACACAGATTATTTAGGCAAACAGGCAGAACATGAAGCCTTGTTCCATCACTTGCCAGTTGTTAATTTTGTGCAAATTACTTAGACTTTATCATCTATACTTTCTTTAGAGGTTAAAATACCACGTGGGTACCTGGGAAAAAATACAATATAACAAAACATGTGCAAATCATATAGACAGATAGACTACAAAAAGATAATTGAAATTTTTAGAAATAGATCTGAACATATATAGTCACCAGATTTATGCCAAAAGTTCCACTGAAATTTGGAACAGTTAAAGATTTGTATGGAATGAAGTGAACCTTTATTCCTGCCTCAAATTAAATAGAAAACATAATTTGAGTGGATTATAGACCCTAATAAAATAAACACAAAATATAATGCTTCTAGAATTAAACTTTCTAAAATATTTGTATGACCTTGGAGTAGACAAAATTTCTCAGAATATTAAAACATTAGATGTAAAAGAAAAAATATTTTGGATTTTATTGTAATTAGGAACTGTTTTTCATAAATGGACAACATTGTTGGGATGCAAAGACAAACCACATACAAGAGAGTATGAGAGAGATATATTTGACGTAGAATATGTGTTTCAAATATATAATTTCCTACAAATAAGAAAAATAAATAAAACAATGTAATAAAAAAATGGGCACAAATTTAAATAGACACTTTACACCAGAGTACAGTCAAGTGGTCACACTTGGAGTTCCTCAGCAAAATACTCATTAGGAAAATGCAAATTAAAATCTCAATAATTTGCCTATACACACTCACCAAGATGGCTACGATTAAAAGTACTGAAAGTTTCATGTACTAATGAGGTTGTGGAGGGCCTGGAGCATCCATATATTGATGGATCTGTTTTGGAAAATTGTTTGGATGTTTACAAAAAGTAATATATTTGGTAGCTGGTCTCCAAAGATGGCCTCCCAATCCTAGCATTCAAAGCTTATCTTATTGCTGTTGACTCAGCCTGCCCTTTGTAACTGGCTGGAACAACTGAAGAAGGCAGATGTGATATTTTGAGATATCCAATCTTGACCCTCAGAAGCCTTGAAACATCCTGTTGGATCTCCTGGAATGCTCACCTTTCACATTCCCTCATAGATCCCAGTGTCCATTTTTTGAGAATCCCAAACAACATGCAGAAGCAAAAGCAATGAGTAAATATTTGAAATAACTCCCAACTGGCAAACAGCATTAACTGTCTGTTATGGGATTGAGTCATTTTCAATTTCTAGTTCAGTTGCAACTTTAGATGATTCTAGACACGATCTAAAGACAGCAGCAATAATCAAACAGCACATTTAAATCAGTAGTCTCATACCTAAATAAGTTCCTAAGATATTACGTATATATCTCACAAAACACACATACAAAAATATTTATAGTAATACTACTCATTACATTTTAAAACTCAAAACAACTCAACTGTCCATTAATGTGGAGAAACATGAACCGGAGTGGGAAGTTGGAGAATAAATAAGTTTGTGTTAGAGTTGGTACCATGTGTAGTGGCAATAGATCATTCAGTGAGATGTCAGGTATACCACAGACATTGAAGGCAGCAGGAAAGTAGTGACGTTATAAATAAAGTGACTGTTTTTGCAGTTAACTGCATATTTGACAATTTTAAAGCCGTAATAATGGTTGGGATCTCTCTGTAAGGAGAATAGAAAGAAAGATATCCAGGAAAACATATTTTATATGTTCTTCTTTCCCCAGTCTTATAAATTGGTATTAGAGGAATAAAAGTGTTATGCTGCAAAGACAATGAGAACTAGAGAGAGGAAAAAAGTGAATAAAATATTTAAAATTCTTTGAAAGATAAAAACTAGGAAAAAGAACGTGAATTTATTTTTGAGAGCCAAAGAATTTACAGTAAGCAGGAAAGGGAGAGACTAACATGGAAATCAGTTTCTTTATTGAATCCCTGAGATATTCAAAACTTAAAAAAAACAGAGACTCATGTACCAAGTAACCAGATACCTAAACTTCCATGTCTTCCATAAGAAAACAGAAGTTTTCTCACAGGGGAAATTGAACCAAAAGACCCCAGACATCACAGGACACCAAACTCACAGGCATGGGACACGGGGTTTGAAGCTATAGTTAATGGCATAATACAAATGTAGCTATTAACTCTGGTATCCTCTTTTCCATTGTACGTTCTTAACAAAAGTAGACAGACATAGGTAGTTCATGGTCCCCATCCCCAAACTGTGCAAAAACTGAACTGCCCCAGGAAAAAGACCATCACATCTGAGACATGGGAATCTCCAAATGAGAAGACTGAGTCCCATGTAAAATCGTGAGCATGTCCCTCACACACCCTTGCACAGATACAGTCAGAGTTCCTTCACCTTTCAGTGGCTTATCTTAAACAAGGAAAGTCGAAGATCACCAGATATTTAAGCAGATCCCTAGTGATGAAATACAAACTAAAATAAAGTGACAAATCACACATTCAGAAGGAAGAAGGGGGGGTGCAGGGAGCAGAGCAAAACTTAACGTACTGATCATATTCAGAGATATAAGATATATTGCTGCCATAAGACATGAAAGTAATGCTATGATGAAGATTTTGAAGATAAGAGACACCTTTAAAGATTTAAAACATAACTAAAATTTAGAAATAAAATTAGCAGAAGGGTTCAAAGGGAGCAAAGAATCAAACACATAGAAAATAAGCAAGAGAAAAACACAAAAAAACCTAAGGGAACAAAAACAGGAAACAAAAAGCAAAATAAAGACATTTATTTTATTTAATATGTAGTGAATGTAACAGAAATATATTTTATAAACTGACATATTAGGCCATACAATTTAATATTAATATTAATAAATATTAATTAATTAATAGCAAGAGTTGAGTAAAAATATTTTTAAGATGTAAAAAGACTAACAATTTTATACCTATGTAGTCTTCCTTGTGAATAAACTGAAGGAGTCTTCTTCAGAAAATAAAGCATAAAACCAAGAAGAAATAGGACATTGCATTTAAAAAGAAATAAGCCTCCAACACAGAAGAATAGTAGATAGGAGTCCCAGAACCACAATTTAGCATCAGACTTGTAAATCTACTTCCAGTTGCAGATTACAACAGGAGACTGGTGGGCCTTGCAACTAACTGACAGATGATCGGATAAATTTAGGCATTTGTAAAAAAGTAAGGTATTTCTATGTATTTGAAAAGCTGATGCAGCAAATTGAGGGGAAAAAATAGTAATTGATAAAATTAAGTAAATGGAAGTAACAGAATTATTACCTCCCCCCCAAAAATGTTGCCAAGAATGGAAAGATCAGTCCAGAAATGAATATTAATATCCTCACCATGTTTTTCATAAAAAAGTATATATACACATATACTTAGTTAGAAAAACAAAAGCAGAAAACAAAAAGCAAGTAGCATATATTTTATCATATGATTTAATATAACAAGAATATATTTCATAAGTTGGCATTATTTGCCAAGCAACAGTTACAAACATAGAAGTTGAATTTTACATTGCAGATGTTTGAGAAAGTCTAGGAGGGAAAATGTAATATATACTGTGATTTATTTTTCCTTTATATTTAAAGAAGAATATCACACAATAATAATTTGCCACTTGAGAGATAGATAAATAGATGATAGATAGGTAGATAGATAGATAGATAGATGATAGATAGATGTTTGCTCAACTGCACTTTATTTATAGTTTTCTTATTACCTCAGCGAATGGTATTTGACAGAATACCATCAATCCAAATAAAAATATCTACAAATCCAAGGCATCCATGTCATCTCTGAATATGAATTTTTGTCTTTGTGTTTTCTTCTTTTGAACAATAGACACAAGAAAACATATAAGTTATTTGAGATAAATTAAAAGCCCAAATAATTAGAGAGTAGAGAGTTTCATAGATTGGAAGGCACATACTAGAAAACTCAATACTGTGAAGATATCACTTCTCCCCAAAATGTTCTAAAGATTTGATTTATTAATTCATTAATAATTATCTCAATAGATGATGTGTGTGTTTCCTCTTCCACATTTAAAGACTCTTGTGATTACCCTGGGCTCATCTGGATAATTTGGGATGATCTTTCTATGTTAAAGTTACTTGATTAGCAACTTTAATTCCATCTGCACCTGGCATATACATATGTCAAAATAACACACAACAATCAAAAAGAATGAACTACAGGAAACACAGCATGGATGATTAATACAGATATAATACTGAGTAAAACATTCCAGGTACAAAAAAGTACATCCTATATGATTCTGTTTATGTAAATAAGGTTCAAAACTGGGGCACCTGGGTGGCTCAGTCAGTTAAGTGTTGGACTCTCGATTTTGGCTTAGGTTATGATCTCAGCGTCGTGAGATCAAGCCCCGCTTCAGGCTCCGTGCTCAGCATGGAGTAAGCTTGAAATTCTCTCTCCTTCTCCTTCTGCCCCTCCCCAGCTCACATACACTCTCTCCCTCTCTCTCTCTCTAAAATAAATAAATAAATAAAATCTTTAAAAAAATAAGGCTCAAAAACTATCAAAACAAATCAAAGGTACTATTCAGAATAGTATTTACCTTTGGCAAGAGTATCATCTGGGAAGAAGAATGTAAAAGGCTTCTGAATTTTCTGATAATATTCTAACTCTAGCTGAGATTCTAAAAAACAGTTAATGCTTTAAATGATTCAAAATTTAAGTATTGATTGAATGTTAACTTAAGATTTATGTAATTGATTATGCACATGATATGTATTACACCTCAAAATTTTCTTTTTAATTTCATGTAAACTAGAAAATGTGAAACAGTAGATTTATCTTGAGTTTTTCTGGAAAGTTCTGATAGAGAAGGTCAGAGTCTTAAAACATGACTAGATATAAAAATACATTTGGGAACAACCTGATAGATTTAATTTTTTATACTTTATTAGATATATATTTATACAGATATAAAATCAGAGTATAAATTTGGACTTTTTCTTTTCTTTATTATCTATGTTTGGTAAATGTATTAGTTTCTTATTTCTGCTATAACAAGTTATTATAAACTTAATGACAAATTTATTATCCTCATTATCTTACAGTTATGAGTTTAGAAATCTTATATGGGTCTTTCTCACTGGGCTAAAATCAAGGTGTCAGGAGGGCTTACATATCTTTGTGGAAAATCTAGGAGAGAATCCAATTCCTTGTATTTTCCAGTTTTAAAGGCTGCTCACATACCTTTGGTTCCTGATCCCTGTCTAGCACCAAAGTCAATAATATCTGGGGGAGTCTTTCTTGTTGGGGTTAATGGAGAGCATGAAATCAGCCATATACCTGGCTTGCTAAAATGTAACACAGAGGCTGCTGGGGGCAAGGGAGGGCTTCAGAGAAGGGTGTAGGCCTTTGGAATGCTAAGGCCCATGTGTGTGACCACTCTGCCGTAGGAATGCCACAGGGAGTTGCCTTCCCCGAAGCTCTCTTAGCCCAAACAGCTGCCCTGTGATCTAAGAGACGTATACATTGTCCCTTAGGCTATGTTTAGTAGAACACGCAGATTAGCATATCTTATCTTTCCCATAAATCCTCTCAGTTTCAGTAAGACCCCTTGTCACACCAGTGCTTGAGACACAGTGATAGGATTTGTGATTATCCTGAAGGACCAATAAAAATGGGAGCAAAGAAGGGTAAAGGGTCTTCGTCTCTGAACAATGACCCCCTTGCCTTCTCCTCTCTCTCACGGCAAAGTTTGGAGTCATCTTTCATCCGTCGGTACAGGGATTGCTGGCCATTCCCGGCACTTTCTCATATAGCATTGTTCAAACACTGAAACTTCTGTCTTCCTTTTTCACATTAAACACTCTTACCATTACATTGGACCCACAAGGATAATTTCCCTGTGTTAAGCAATTGATTAGCACCTTTAATTCTGTCTGGTACTTTATTCTTACTTTGCCATTTAAGGTAACATTTATAGGTTCCAGGGATTTGGATGTGGACCTCTCTGAGAGGCCGTTAATATGCCTACCATAGTGGGCATATGAGGTTGCTCCTTGAAATTTAAGTCTAGAATATCAAAGATGAACATGTCATAGTTCATTTACAAAATCCAATTTCATTGTCAACTCTAGTTACTCTCTATGGTTTAGGTGATTTGTTAGCCCATGCTTGTGGAAGACAAACTCCACTATAAAATTTTAATATGAATGACTCTTTTTAACATGAAAATATTTAAACAAATTGAGTAAAAGAATAAAAGATCTTAATATATCTAGCCAGAAATGCTAATTTTGACCTTTGTATTTCTGCTTCTGCATTTACCAAATTGTTCATTGAGATTTATCTCTATTTTTCCAGTTTCCCTGGTTTCCACAAAACAGTTCATAAATACTGTTAATCATAAAAATATACTATTGGTGTTATAAGAATATAATAATTATGTCAAAGCCTTTGGTTTCTTTATAAAGATAAAATATATTTATTTACATAAAACCGTATTAATGTTTTTTAATACTTAAATAATTTCATTCAGGTGCTCTTAAGAAGAATATATGTTTCCTGAATTCCCTGAAAATATTTATTTCTTGAAAGCCAGACATTTGCCAGTCTTACATTTAACTTTTATTTCCAATTTTTGTTGGTTTTTCCTCGGTTCTAACCTGGAATTGCTAGAACTTCTCAATGAAACAAAATATCAAAAATGAGACAAAATATAGTTAATTGAGAGAATTCTAAATTCCAGAAAACTTACAATAAAAAAGTACTCTATTTACATATTTGTCCTGGAACTATTATTACCTAGAAAAGGGCTGAATAATGTTAGTGTGGGCAACACTGAACAATAGCATGTGGATTAACTCACAGAAAAAGCTGTGATTATATTTGAAAATGATAAATGAAGTTTCCAACTTGCTAAATAATTCCTCAGTTTTTGGAAAAAATAATTTACCTCTGTTATATATTCCCACCCACTGTATATTGGTGAATATATATGTGTGTGTGTATATACACATGTATTTATATATTTTCCTACTCTAAAAATAAATATATATACTAAATATAAATAAATAAATAAATAAATAAATAAATAAATATATTTTTATATATTTATATTTAGAATGGAGAAATACTTGTGGTGTCAGAACCAGTGTAATAGCAGGGGTAAGAAATTTCACAGCCTGCTTTCTTTTTCCTTTAATATGGTTCATTCCTTCTGAGATGTAAATAGAAATGAAATAAAAACCTTCTTTTCTATTTTTAAATTTTCAACATGTCTTATTTTAATATTTTCCTAGGCAAACATATATGCATAAACCTCACTATTGGTCCATCATTTACAGTGTATTTCTTCTTGTAGGTTTACATGTTTTACTTGAAAGTAGATGTTCTTGGATCCTGTAAAAGCGAATACAAGCAATCCGTTTAGGGATACTTGCATTCTTCCTCTGCTCTTCTCAGCCCCCTTCCCATGCCCAGGGAAAAATATGTGTCCTTGCTGATAAGTTCCTACTATTGTTAACATTTTATTTAAAAAGTATTATGTAGATTTTTAGTGTCAGTTCTTCCAAAATACTGATAAAAGCAATGACACAGCCAGAGCTCAGTTCTTCCAAAATACTGATAAAAGCAATGACACAGCCAGAACTCATGCTTGGAGGGAATTCACTACACAGCATGCAGCAGCTCTATGATCTTGTAAAAACCTTGCAGGACCTGCAAAGTGCATCTCTGACTAGGGCTATAGGGCATTGTTTCCCACTGAGTGGATCCAACCCCATGCAGCAATGTTAGCTCCTTTAAGTCATTTGTATCTATAATTACTCCACCACTGCTAATGACCATGTAGATAATCACTTCAACAGTTTAGAGAATCTGGTCATTTTATAGTATCTAAATTAAACTGGATTGTAAGAATGAAAATGGGATGTATCAGATTTAGTTATTCACTAAAATAATTGAGTTTTTTTCTTTCTGGTCTAGAAAAGTTATAAATCTTTCTGTAGTATTGGAAAATACGGAATATGATTTCTTGTATGTCAAAATCTGGCCCATTGAAAGCAACAGCTTTGAGCTTCATGAAGGACCTAGGAAACAACTTATTTCCTTTGCCATGTTTTCCTCTACTAATTCATGAAACACATGCTATTCATTCCACTTTTAAAATAAGTGTTCTAGGGGCACCTGGGTGGCTCAGATGGTTAAGTGTCTGCCCTCACGGTCCTGAGATGGAGCCCCATGTCGGGCTCCCTGCTCAGCGGGGAGTCTGTTTTTCCCTCTCCCTCTGCCTCTCCCCCTGGTTGTGCTCTGTCTCTCTCTCTTTCAAATAAATAAATAAAATCTTAAAAATAAAATAAGTATTTTATCCCGCATTTTGTTTATATAGTTTCTGTAGATGTTTAATGTTCACCAAAATATTATATATTTTTAAAATGCTTCTATAAATCCTCAAATGATCTTGCCCTTGCATTGACCATAACTAACACTTGTTAATATATTGAACAAATGCACATAAAGCATTTTGAATTCCCATTGGATGATTCATTATTCAATCATTCCTGCACAAAATATTTATTAAGCACCCATAATTTGTCACTGTTATAATTGATGAGGATGCCACAATGAAAAAAATATATTTTGTCCCTATTATGATGCTCAAATTCTAATGTGGAGAGAAAACAAATATAATAATTCACTAAATGTTAATAAGAAGCATTGAGAAAAATAAGGCATGGCAGGGGTCTAAGTGAGCCTCTGGAAAGTGATTGCTATGTTTATATAGGTTAGTTGTGGTAGATTTCACTGATAAGGGAACATGAGCAGAGACCTCAAAGAAGCAAGGGAATGTGCTGTATGGCTATTTGGGGTAAGTTTGTTCCCTGCAGAAAGAACAGCAAAGGTGAAGACTCGGCATGGGGAGAGTGCTTGGAATGTTTGAAGTAAGTTCTATTATAAAATTTGACAGTTCAAATTTCCCTTAATCATATGCATTGCCTTTAAAATAAGAAGTAAAAATAGTAAACAATGAGGAAATAGGTGGTGTCAGATTAGATATCAGCAGTCCAAAAACATAAGAAAATACTTTGCATGTTCCATGGAACATTAAAGAAGGAAATATAGGTACAATGCAGTATTTTTATGTGCCATATGGTCATCCTAGATAATGCAATAAGGCACCAAAAGAAATGAAAATATTAGATTGGAACAGAATAAAAATCTGATTTTTTTTCACAGAGGATATAATTGTACGTTTAGAAAGTTTTAACTAACCTAAAAAAATGCCTCTAGAAATAATAAATGAATTTAGCAAGGCTGCAAAATACAAGGTTATACTAGCAATGAAAAATTTGGCAAATGAAATGTGAAACCCAAACATGAAATATTTAAGGTTAAATTAAAAAAACTATGTGCAAGATTTATACACTGAACACTATATATTTCTGAATTATGTTTTAAAAGCCTAGATAAATACGGGGAAAGAGATGTTACATTCATGAATCAGAAGACTCAATAATATTAAGATGCCAATTCTCCCCAAATTCATCTACAGATTTAACACACCACCTGCAAAAATTCCAATAGGTTTCTTTTTCTTTCTTTCCTTTTTTTTTTAAAAGCAGTTAACCATCTTACTCTAGAATTTGTATAGAAAGGCAAAGAACCTTAGGGTACCTGGGTGACTCAGTCAGTTAAGCATCTGACTTCAGCTCAGATCATGATCTCAGGGTCTTGGGATCAGCCCCCAGTCGAGAGAGAGCCCTACGAGGAGTCCAGTATAGGGCTCTGTGCTCAGCGGGGAGTCTATTTCTCCCTCTGTACCTCCCCACCCCATGCACGCATGTTCTCTCTCTCTCATTCTCTCTCTCAACAAAATAACAAATTTGAGGAGTCATAATACTTGATTTGAAGGCATGCTATAGAAAGCTACAGCAATCAAGGCAGTGTTGTACTGATATAAAGACAATCATACAAACGTATGCAACAGATTTGAACACATAGAAGTGTGAGAGGGCTTTTCTCACTTGTTCTCTAAAGGAGAAAGCATTCAGCTTTTCATAATTCAGCATGATGGTAGATTTTATGTATGGTCATCATTAATGAGATTCAGGAAGCTCCCTTATATTCTTAGTTTGCTGAGATTTAATAATGAATGAGTATTAAATTAATCAAGATTATTTTCATTTATTGATATGGGCATCAAGTTTTTTTTTAATTTAGTATGGTGAATTACGTTAATTTTTTTTAAGTTAACCCAAGCTTGCTTTCCTTAAATAAACCCCACTTTGTCATCAAATCTGATCCATTTATATATGGCTGGATTTCACTTGCCAATTTTGATTTCTTGGTTGAGGTTTATGAAGGCTATTTTCTGTAGTTTTCTTGTGATATTTTGTCTGGTCATAGAGATATTGCCTCATAATATTTGTTGGGAAGTGATCCACCTCTTTCTAATTTATGAGAGTTTGTGGAGATAATTCTATACAAATATGTATTTTTTTTCTTAAATACATTCATTTTTCCTTAACTGTTTCATGGAATTTTTATCAATGAAGCCATCTGTGCTTGAAGTTTTTTCTGTGGAAAATTTTTAAATTATAAATTCATTTTATTTGATAGATAAAAGACTATTCCAGTTTTCTATGTGTTACATTTGTTTGGTAATATGTATATTTCAAGTAATTTATTTCATCTTTGCCAGAAGTCAACATTTTTTTCTCTAAGGGGCCAGGTCGTAAAGATTTTAGGCTGTGTAGGCCAATACTCAACATCAAGGTAATTAAATACTTTCATAACAAGAGAAAAATGCAAAATATATTAACAACAATTATTATTTTATAATACAGATCTATTACACTTTTTAACACAAATTGACTAAAGAGAAGTATTAAACTCTTTTCTGGAAGATTACATTTCACTTAATTGGAGTTCAACTTGAAACACTATGAAGTGTCAACTGTTTCACTGCAATTCGTGTTGTGCGGAAGAGAACAAAATGGGAGCATCATCTAAGTTTTGTGTAGCATCTACTCAACTCTGCCATTATAGCATAAAAGCAGCCTTAGACAGTATATAGATGAACATGTGTGGCTATATTCCATGGAATTGTACTTACTGGCACCAGAATGTGAATTTTAGGTAATTTTCATGGGTCAAAATAATATTTCTTTGTTGATTATTTTTCAGTCATTTAAAATTATCTCATAACTTGTATAAAAATAGGCAGTGGGCACCGTTGACTTATACGCTACGTTCTAGGTGGTCAAAAGTATTGAAATAAATATGTTAATATTGCCTTATTAACATTTTAACATCTGTAGGTTCTCTTGTGATGGTGCACTTTTTTTTTTTTAAGATTTTATTTATTCATTTGACAGAGACACAGAGAGAGAGGGAACACAAACAGGGGGAGTGGGAGAGGGAGAAGCAGACTTACCGTCAAGCAGGGAGCCAGATATGTGCCTCGATCCCAGGACCCCAGGACCACGACCCAAGCCGAAGGCAGACGCCCATTGACTGAGCCACCCAGGCACCCCACTTTTTTCTTGATATTAACAATTTTTTTTCTTGTGTTTGATCCCTCCAAAACAATCACCTGAATAAATTTACAATTTCAGGTTAATTTGATTAAAATTTATCAAATTTTTCTCACTTTAAATTTCAAAGTTATTTTAATATTTTAAATATTTTAAAACAATATATTTTTTTTTAATTTTCAAACTGTGATGGTTAATTTTGTGTGTCAACTTGACTGGGCTAAGAGATGCCCAGAGAGCTGGTAAAACATTATTTCTGGGTGTACGTGAGGGTGTTTCTGGCAGATCAGCATTTGATTCAGTAGATTGAATGAAGATATGTTCCCTCACCAATGTGGACCTTAATCCTGCAATCCACTGGGGGTCTAAAGAGAACAAAAACACGAAGGAGGGGCAAATTCTCTCTCTGTTCTTGAGCTGGGACTTCCATCTTTTCTGTGCTGAGCCATCAGAACTGCTGGTGCTCAGGCCTTCAGCTCTGGAGTGGGATTGGTTTGCCTAGTTTTCAAGACTTCAGACTCAAGGGACGCCTGGGTGGCTCAGTCAGTTGAGTGTCTGCAGCTCAGGTCATGATCCCAGGTCCTGGGATCGAGTCCCACATCAGGCTCCCTGCTGCGTGGGGAGCCTGCTTCTCCCTCTGCCTCTGCCTCTCTCTCTCTGTCTCTCATGAATAAATAAATAAAATCTTTAAAAAAAAAAAAGACTTCAGACTCAATTACACTGCATTTCCTGTGTTTCCAGCTGGCTGACAGCTGATTGTGGGAGGTCATGACCTTTGTGACTTCATGAACCAATTCCTGTGGTAAATCTCCTCTTATATAGATTTCTAAAAATACCCTCTTGATTCTATTTCTCTGAAGAACCATGATGAATACACAGTTTTGTTTTTGGGTGAATATTTTTGATAATTGAATGTTAAGTAAAATACACCTTTTTGCAGTTATTTCTTTCCATAGGCAAAAGTCTCTAAGAATTATAGAATATTTCAATCAGTAAAGGTCACAGCAATCCAGCTGATGGGAGGTAAGGTCATGTGCTATGGCAGTGGAAGATTTAATGAAGAAATTAAAACAGACATAAAGATTATTTTAGAGGTAAACTAAGATGTATAAAAGTGGACCTCTAATGCTTCAAACTACAGAGAACATGTGGCATGTATGGCAAAATTTATGAAGGCATGTAAGATCTTGAATTGAAATGGAATTATTCAATTAAACCACAAATTGGTGAGATGTCAATAGTTTCATCTAGAAAACAAAAGAAAAAAACTCCACTAAAATCTTTTTATACTCTGTAATAAAGACATCAATTTGACATTCTATATATAAAACTAAATGGGTAGCATTACTTAAGCTAGCCACGTTCATTAGTCTTTTGAGCCTGGTGTGATATTGTAACTTTTCAGAACAACATTTTATGTTATATTTTAATAAAAACAATTATGTTGCTTGGGAAGTAGAAATTCTTAATTACTTTTATTATAAACTCATTAAAGCTTAATTCTTTTCAAATAAGTACAGAAATAAATTTTAATTAAATATTTCAGAATCATCACAAAAATTGTTGTCCTTAGTCCGTGACCTTCACATTCTATTATACATACTTTGAGCTTAGGTCATTTTTCTTAGAGGTAAGAGAGAAGAGGGATAGTTTTCCATTTTAGGAATTAGGCATGTGAAACACTAAATAGCTGATTACTTTATCTAAATCAAAATAATACTGAAGAACTAACAGCTATGAACTTCTATGAATGTACTCTAGCTAGTCATTGTTTCCTTCCATTTTTCTTTGTCCCATTTTCTTGTGACCTTAAAAGTAAATTCCAACAAGGTAATTATTTCTAGTTTGATTTATATGTGAAGTTCTTGATTTTATTTTCATTATTGTTGACTGCAATCTGACTCTCAGGGGATATAGATACACATATTTTTTTTCCTGTAGTTTCAAAATCTAAAAGTCTTCAAAAATATAACAGGCCTTGGGCTTAAGTTTGGTGTAACTCTAGTTAGTTAGAAAACCTAACCTAAATTTACACATGACTCTATAAGTCTTTACTTACCTGGATTGAAGTCATATGAATGTTTATGATTATAGAGTGTTGTTTCAGAGATTGTCAGAGTTGTTTAGTAATAATATTTAGTGCGTGTACCATGTTACCTTTGTTAAATCTGAAAAAAAAAAATGAATTCCAAAACATCTCTCTGTATGTGGTTTGGACAATGGTTTGTGGACTTGGAAAAGCAAATCTACAGCTGCAATTGGCTCATGTGCCCTGGAGTGGGAGATTAGTGAGGTATAGAGTGTGTCTTTGGTGGTTTACAGTCCTTCCCTACAGCCTTTCATATAAGAAAAATAGAAAGTAGATTTATATTTCTCACACATCAGTGATTGGAAGATCCTTTTAGAGAAACAATACAATTATATAGACTTCCATGTTAACTTAAAATATTTTTGTTGAAATATTAAGTTTGTGTAAATATGACAAGACAATTAAAATGTTAAATTACATTTTGCTTAGTCTCCCTCTATTTTCTCCTTTCTGGATTCATCTTCACCAAGATTATTTCTTCTGGGATCTATGGTAGGAATGAACAAATAGATGCATCTGGGAAACTTTCTGCATTTTGTAAAACATCACTGGAGTTAAGCCAGAGATCCCAGGCATATAGTGAAGAATTATCAAGAGGTTCCTTATGAGAGTTGAGAAGTAAGAACTAAGGTTTCTCACTAACTGGACATTGGTCCAAGGTCAGTGGCACCTTACAGCAAAGGGGGAGGAGGGTCTGTGCCCTGATTCCTGGCAACATACATAGAGAATGCGTTTTGCACAATTTTACCAAAATTTCCTGTATTTAATTCTGGTTTAGAAATACCAAAACCACAAGAATTGTCTTTTAATTGCTTTAACTATTTAAGGCATACAGGCATAAACAAAATTTAAGAGCTATATAAATTAAGAGGTCACTTGAGTATTTGTAATAACTGGAACTTATAAGGGACCCCTGGGTGGCTCAGTCGGTTAAGCGTCTGCCTTCAGCTCAGGTCATGATCCCAGCGTCCTGGGATGGAGTCCTGCATTGGGCTCCTTGCTCAGCGGGGAGCCAGCTTCTCCCTCTGCCTGCCATTCCCCCTGCTTGTGCTATCTCTATCTCTCTTTCTCTGACAAATAAATAAATAAAATCTTTAAAAAATTTAAAAAAAAAACTGGAACTTATAAGAACTGAGATGAATTGTAAGAATTGTGGAAAACCCAAGTGTAGATGTCCCTTAAGTATACATCCACTGGATATATAGGTCTGAAACCCATTAAATACATCTGGGATGAATATGTGTATTTAGAATTTAACAGTATTCAGATACAATAATTAAAACAGGAGACAAACAATACACCCAGAGAAATGGTATAAGCATGAAGAGAGGAAAAACAATATTTTACACAAAGAAACAAACAAGCACTGAAGGTGTAGTAAGAGAAAAACAAACTTATTAAGAAAATTAAGAAGTGCTTGGAGAAAAACAAGAAAAACAGAGTGGTGTAACTGGAGTAAATGGAAGTGAAAACATCAAGGCAAAATTAAAACTATCAAAAGCTAGAATCTGGTCTGATGATAGAATATAAAAAATACAGGGACGCCTGGGTGATAAAATCGGTTAAGAATCTGACTCTTGATTTTGGCTCAGGTCATGCTCTCAGCATTCTGGGATGGAGACCCCTGTGGGGCTCTGTACTCAGAGGGGAGTCCGCTTGGGATTTTCTCTCTCCTTCTCCTTCTGCCCCTCCCCCCACTCACATATGTGTTCATGCTCTGTCTCTCAAATAAATAAATCTTCAATATATATATATATATATATAAATAAATACCAGCTATTACCAATCACATTTACCATAAGTAAGTGACTATTTCAATGAAGAGGTGGTTGGATGGGGAATGAAGGGAAAAAAGAGAAGAAGAAGTATTTGAGGAGTTCATTAGAAGTGTGAAAATAGAAACCTCAAGTAAAGAAGATAATTTCTGAAAGGAGATAGAGAGATAGGCTGGTACTTCTAGAGGAAGAAAGAGTCTGGTTTTTTTTTTTACAAAATTTGCAAGAAATTTTGTGTTTAAATGTTGAAGTGATGAGCCAACAAAAATGAAAGGTTGAAGAATAAGACAGTTGGAATAATTTCTCAGATTTTTGTAGTAAAGAGGCTGGCGTAAATGGTAGGTTTGATCTGGAGCAAATGGTGGAAGACACATTTTCATCTGTTAGGTTATGAAAAAAGGATGGGTGGACAGATGGATGGAAGGATAGCGACAAATTTCCTTAGGACCACAAGAGCACAGCGGAATGACAAAGTGCCTGACAGATTCTATCTTTTCAGTCATTTGGGGATCATCTCTCCAGAGTGAGTAGAAAGGTAATGTGTAACGGGAATTAAGTGAAGAAGGTTTGAAGTAGCCTTGGAAATAACGGGAGATTGGACTTTCTGGGAAAACAGAATGATTGGTAGCTCTAAAGGGCCATGAAGATTGGAGGATGAGAATTTTGGAGCTAACAATTCATTGCATATTCAATGACATGTTTCTGTGTTCAGGTTTAGCTACCTTAGTAAGGGGTGAAAAGGGCATAGATCTTGGTTACTCTGTCCTTGCAGTTTTGCATATTGAGGTTGTAGGTATAAATAAGGGCTTGGTTGAAGTGGCTCACATGGAGAACAACTTATATTTTAAAAAGTGCACATGGCAGGGTTTATAGTTTGAGAGAAAGGAGAGGAGTAAAAAACCGGATGTCTGAAAAAGTCAAACAACTGTAGAGTGAATAATTGGTAGGAATTCAAAGAAGAGTGTTATTGCCAGATACTAATTTTAATTTTAAGATTTTTATATAATAAGATTCACTCAAAATATTTATTGAGCATCTCCTCTCCATGAGACATTGTTCTTAACATTGTGGAAATGAAGATGAGACAGGTTTTCTGTTCTTACAGAGCTGATACTCTAGCCAGGTGAATAACAACAAAATAAAAAATAATTGGGTTTGATAGTCCCTACAGCAGAGGTGACTGAGTGAAAGAGAGTGCTTGCAAACTTCCTCCTCCAGGGCAGGTATCTAACAATGCCGTACCGACAGGGTCAGCATTTCTGTGCTGTCCAATTGGGAAAGTCAGTCATTAGCTTCTAACACAGGGAGGTACATTTTATGGCTGACCAGAATGAGAATTAATCCCGACCATCGCCACAGCATAGGCAGGACACAGTATCCTGACCCTGGGCTTAGAACTAAGATCGGAAAGCTGCCAGGTCACAAAGATACAAAGGAGGGTCACCCTAAAGCTAATTGGTAGTAAGTGGCCAGCTATTTCACAGAAAGTGTTGGAGGCAGTCAGTCTGCTTGCAGTTAATTGATTGAAGCTGTATTTTTAGTGAATTGTGTGATGTTTAGTAACAAAGACTGAGAATATGGGTCTTAGACATGTGAGGGATAGCCCAATATAAATTTACATGCGGTAACAAAAATCAAAGAATGGGGGTAAGAAAAGGAACAAAACTTAGAAAATACTTGAATGTGATCAGAATAATATTAGGGATTCTTTGCTAATTCCTTATTGAGAAGATAATTATAAATTATTATTAAAACACAAAGGGTTTTTTTTGAGATTTAATTTTTGTATTTGACAGAGAGAGAGAGAGAGAGAGAGACAGAGAAAAAACAGAGGTGGGAGCAGCAGGCAGAGGGAGAGGGGGAAGCAAGCTGGGCAGAAAGCCTGACTTGGGGCTCAATCCCAGGACCCTGATTTGGGGCTCAATCCCAGGACCCTGGGATCATGACCTGGGCTGAAGGCAGACACTTAAGGGACTGAGGTACCCAGGTGCCTCAGAACACAAAGCTTTTGATTGTGTTGATTTGAGGTATGTTTATTCTTATATTATCAATATTGTGATGTGTTTCTAGCCCAAGTCCATTGTATATGTTATTCATTCTCAACACTCTTTACTGATCCCATGATATCTCTAATCTTTTCTTGATATTTAAAATAAGTATCTAAAGTGTGTCAACCTACCTGGCTTTTTGTGTCTACAATGGGTAGATCAGTATTTCTGGCTACTTAATAAATTATTCCAAAACTTAGTGGCATAAAACAACCTTTTATTATGCTCAGATTTTTGAGGGTAAGGAGTTCAGACAGGGGATAGCAAGGTTGCTTGTCTCTGTTCCACAAGGTCTGGGGGCACAGATTGAAGCCTTGAAGCCTGGAAGCTGGAATCATGTGGCTTCAAGTTAACTCACAGGTCCAGGTGTTGACACTGTTGTCTAGAGGTCTCCAGTTTCTCTTTTCATGTGTTCTCTTTGGGAGGGCTACTTTGGGCTCTCTCTCAGAATGGTGGTTGCTCTCCAGTAGCAGATGTTCTGAAAGAGAGAGAGTATGGAGAGAGAGAGAGAGAGAGCGAGTAGCCATACCATCTTTATGACCTAAAAGGAAGTAATACAGCATCATTTCTATGTATTTCTTGAGGCACAGAATTCTGCACAGATTCAAAGGAAAAACAGATTCTGCCCCATTTCTGCAAGATCATGTAAGATTGCAATATTCCTATGGCCATTTTTGAAAAATGTAATTCGCCCCAGTGAATAGTCTTAGCAGTATTCTTTAGATTGCGTTATTTTAAGAGGTTAATTTCTTTTAGGCTTTGCCACTAGTTACTTATGCTTTGTGTTGTAGGAGCACAGTGTGGAAATGCATTCATTCTATCTAATGCCACTGAATGTTTTAGAATAGGTAATAGTTGAGTGGTCTACTTAAGGGAAATTTAGAGTTTATCAAGTAAAGAAAATGAATTCATTCTATCATCCTGTACGTGTATGAGAGAGTAATGGCCTGTTCAGAGAAAGGTGACTGTCCACAGTAAAGAAAGATGAGGCTGGGAAGGTCACATATAAGTCCATTTAAACACTTTTTAAAAGAATAATCAATAACTTCTACTTTAGTCCAGATATGCTAAGATTCACATATATTTGCATTTTAGGTGGATGTTGTTATTACTATCTGATAATCCGAAATTTAAAAAAAAAATGCTTCTTAGTTTCAATTAAGCTTTTTGGAATTTAAATACACTATAATTAGTAAAAACTAAATGCTTATTAAGGGTTGTTTGCAATTATCATGCATATCTTGGTATATATTTTTAATGGTAGAGATGTCTAGTTTTCTATCAATTTGGAATCTTCCATTCATGGTATACAATTGTAGCTAAAAGGTGGCTGTCCAGCCGAGGACTACATTAACAAGCTTACATTTCCCATGGCTAGTCCTGTCCCATGTGATGATGAATAGAAGTCATACTGTGCTCTTCCAGTCTAAAACTTTTAAGGGACAGCTGTGTCTCTTCCCCATAGCTGCATGCTGATAATAAGCCACTGGGGAATAAAAAAACTGCATGGAGAAAATCTATATCCATGTATGAGTCAACATGTGGAATAGAGCCTCCTACTGATCAGGAATACCAAAACTGGATGGCGATATCAGTAAAAAATTAATATGTATTATGTTTAAGACAATATGCGTCTTGAGTCTATTTGTTATAGTAACTTTAGCTAATATAACTGAACCAATACACAAACTGAAGATTGTTCTAACGATGGCTTTGTCAATTTATATTCAATTTAATTCTTAACAGTCAATTTTTATCTAAATTGCTGATCAAACATTTTTCTTTCCAAAGAATATTTTCTTCCTTGTATGAATTATTTTTCCAAAACTATTTCTTTTGAAGATAAAAGACATCATTAAGATAGCATTATTTACATTAAACAAAACTGAGTATAAATGGTGATTTTTCTGGGGAAATATAAGCCATGGAATCCTTCATAAGCATGTGGGGATTTTCATTCCATAAAGTGATAGATGTCAGGAACAAAATTCCTTAGGACATCATGGTATTTATGTAATCAAACAGTGATTAAAAATTCATATGTAACAAAAAGAAAAGAAAAAACTGTAGTGACCATTTCATTCTCTTGAACATCCTTCTGGAATTTGAGTTAAAATATGAATAAAGCAATACTGTGAAGGAGGTAAACAAAAAGTTACATTTGAATTAAACACATTTGCAGATACATAGTAAGTCTCCCTTAAAATTGTTTTTGAGTGGATTCTTAATATTCACCTTTTTTTCTTGCTTTCTTAGCCCCCATCTCCTGTTTATCTAGCAGGAAAGGCATTTCTATAGGATTAATATTTGAAATAGGACGATAGTCTATGAACTTGTGATAATTCCTAAAGCCTGTAGCAAATATAATAAATACTTTTTTTTTTTTAACACAATTTAACTATTTGTCCAAGTACAATAAACCTTTTGGTGTGCTTTCAATTAAAAATACAGGATTTAGTTTTTTTGGAACTACTAGCGCTGAGTGCTAAGCATTGGACTGTATCCACAGACTATAAACCCTAGCCTCTATTCTGTGGGGCACCTGGGTGGCTCAGTTAAGCGGCTGACTCTATAGACAGCTCAGGTCATGACCTCAGGGTTGTGAGATCAAGCTGAGTGTAGGGCTCCATGCTAGGGGTAGAGCCTGCTGGAGATTCTCTCCCTCTGCTCTCCCCTCCTTCTCTAATAAAATAAAAATAAAAGCCTCTGTTCTAGTTCCTATTCCAACCCTGATAATGTAATCTCAGGCAGGGAACCTCACCCTTAGATTTAAGTCATCTCACCTACAAAATGAACAGCTTATAGTAATATTGTTAATACTACATCTTGTGCTACCAAAAATTATAACGAGTGTTAAATGAAGAAAAATTTGGAAAATAATCAGTTAAAGTTAAAAATCACCAGTTGTTTAGCCTTTAAAATTCCAATGTAATTATGAATCTCTAAAGTTAAAGGATACTATGTGGTATTTCCTGAAGTGTTACATTATATAATGACATAGCAGTGTTTCAAGAACACTGATTTTATACAAACTTAAGTAGAAGATCTATATTGTTTTCTTTAACTATAATAATTTATAATTCCAAAAAACAATTCTATAACGATAAAGGTTGGATTAAAGACAATTTAAATAAAATTTAAACACAAGTTTTACAGTGATTTTAAGAGTGATCTAAGTTTAAAATATTTTTCTGATATTATATTTATGTGATATAGATAATTGAGAAAACACACACATTCTCAAAATACAGTAAAACTCACTCCAAACTCTCACAACACAGAGATAAACATGCTAACATTTTTCTCAACTTCAATATATTTTATATTTCTTTATATTCTTTTAGAAAATTAAGGCCTATTGCAAATACATTTTATATCATGGTTTTTAAAAATATAATGTCGATGGCACTTTTGTTTGTATAAAAATGTTATGTTAATTATAATATCCCATTTAATAAACTATTACACTAACTTTAGACATATTTTCTTAGGAAGAAAAATGAGAGCTATGGAAAACACTATCACTTAGGCAAGTATTAAAGTTTATTCTGCAGAGCTTTGAAGTGATTTGAAGAATCTGCAGGTGATAGGAATTGGGAAGGGCTGAAGAGGTGGGGCTTAGGACAACTACCAATGCTTTACCAGAACATAGTAGATTTTATCTATTTTATCCTGAGTTCCATGTGACATTTTTTTTGAATGAAGGATTCTAGGAAAAAATAATCAATAATCTACATTCAGCACCATTTTGTTATTTTTCTTGCTATTTAAGTGTTCTTCTATAAGTTATATCCATAATTGTATATATGATATGTTAGCCATACTCCTATTTTTATACCTAATAAACTTTTTTGAACTTTTTTAAATCTGTGTGAACCAATGCCTATTTTAATTACGCTGTTTTCTAAAGCAGTACTTTCCAGTTAAAAATGATAAATATGTTTAAATATAACGATTGATAAAAATATTGGGCTGGCTTAACAAAGACAACCTAAATACGAACTGAAGTCAAATTCTCAGCAGGCGCTAAAACCTAAATAATGAGAGGTAGCATAGAGGGTTCAGCTTGTTCACTCCCATGGATATATTTTTGTCCCCTTTTAGAAACATTGATTCTAAAGAAACAAATACAAGAATCCCCAAAAGCTCTAAAGGAGGAACTGGCCTTGTTCTCTGATGTTTTCTCTCAGACACTAGAGCAGAGAATCAAACAAAGAGGGTAGAATACGTGAGAGTTCTCCAATCCTCTACTCCACTCTTTGGGAGCCACAATCCTATATTGTCCTGCAGGGAGGAAGAAGCTTTGTTAAGTGGACAGCTGTAAAAACCAAAAACAATTGAAAAGCTATGAACTAGATGGATGTCAATAAGTAAACTGACTTTCCACTGGGAAACAAAGTGCACATTACAGAGCTGATAGCAGTTATTAGGGAAAAATAACCAAAAAACAACAAAAAACCCATCTCATCCAAGCTGCAGCTCAATGATCTGAACCCCTCCATCGAATCAGGTTTTACTAGAAATCTCTTAAAGCTTCTCATGCAGCTGGAGTAAAATCTAAGCCCAGACCATGGGCCACAAAGCCCTAGATGATTCTTATTTCTCCAAAGTCATCTTGGCTCTTCTCCATCTTGTTCAATCTTTTTCCTTTTATATTTAAAAATTTTTATGTGTTTGCAAATTTTGTTGTTATTTCCAAATTTATGGAACAGTTGCAAGCATAGTGCAAGAAGTTCCAATACCCTCTTTCCCTGATTCAAACATTGCTTTCATTTTGCACCGTTTGGTTTTTATTCTCTCTATGGCTCTTTCTCTTTTGTTCTTTTCCTTGGCATGTGTGTATACATATGCACATTCATATTGTATTTTTTTCTGAAATACTTTATGGTATGCTGTGAGCATCAGGCTCAGCTGACAACACTCACACCATTTTAGGGTGGAGACCTCTAAAATAACTTATTTTCAGACAACCTAGATAAAAGAAAAGTCAATTCACTTTACTTGTCCCTTCTTAGTCCCTCCCTGGGAGACCCTGGAAAACAGGCAGTGTGTTTATTCCAAAATGATTTATATCCTTTTGATAGATTTGGGCTCATATAGAGCTTGCATGCAGGTAATAAGAACATAGAATCCATATTAGGGTAGATTTTTTGCTGGGCAAAATGCCAAGTTATTTTTTTAATTATTCAACTGGCATATCTGTAGTCACCTAGAAGATAAGGTACATCTCTACAATCCTGGTTGAATTCTAGCTCCTATGAGACAAGTACATTATCCTCATACTATTTGTGCTAAATTTCCACTCAAAAAATTCCAGCAATAATACCAGTACTATACTACTCTTTTTAGGATATATGCTGTTTTTATTTTAGGAAAGAAAAAAAAAAAGAAGAAGAAAGAAAGAAAAAAGAGAGAACAAAAGGGAAAGATTTAAACCAGCTTACTATTCATATGGAATATAAAAACACTGGTAAGAATAAAGTTGATCGACTATGTTGATCAATCTTAGATCAGAATATGAAACGTTGAGTGAGATAGAACCATCTACTATAAATACAGCAAAGAACTAGGAAAATATAGTGTACCCAAAGCCAAAGTAATGATCAAGTCCATGGGAGAGGCTGATGGATTTCACTGGACAATTATACAGGGGGAAAAGAAAGGAATTGAAAGAAGAATGGAGATATTTAAAATAAACCATATTTTCCCCAAAACTATTAGCAGTGAGAAAAGAAAAGTATACCATTAGCAATGGGATTGGGTACATTCCTTCTTTTCCTTCTTCCCTTTCTTCTCTCACCTCTTCCCTCCCCCCCTTCCCTTCCTCCTCTACTTCTTCCTTCCCCCTCTCCTTTGCTGGTTCTTCCCCTCCTTCTCCTCCTTCCTCTTCCTCTTCCTCTTCTTTTTCTTTCAAATTCTTGTGCATTTATGAAGGCTAGTGGCTCAGGAAAGGGAGGGATTAAACATACAGATAGAACAAATCCCAGCAGCACTGAGAGGGACAGGTATTTTTTCCTGCTTTCTGGCCAGCAATTTCTGCTCTAGTTTTGTTTTTATGAAAGAAAAGGATTAGAAAATAATCAACAAAGATGTAAAAATGGGCACTACTGCTGGCCTCATATATAGGTAATGCTGTGGTCCCAGAAAACTGATTTATGGTTGTTATACTATTTTAAGGAGAGATCAATAACATATCATTGTAACTCATTCCAACATCATACCGATTTTAAATATGTATGACAATTGATTTTCTGCAACTGCTTATGACAGTATATGCTGCTGCCTTTACTGTCAACATTGACACAGGTCCACACAAATTAATATTCCCATATTAGCAAGATTATTTTATGGGAACAGACACCTTTTAGGTGAATAAGAATAATATAAAAAATATGGGACATGAATTAAGGAAATAGGACAGAAGATATTTATCAAGATATAAAAAAACAAACTCATACTTTACCTGCCCCTCAAAAAATTACATTATTTTTTAAATTACATTTTTTAAAGTTTGGAAACTAAGTTTCAAGAATTTGGGTTTTAAGTAGGATATTTAAAAATGTTGCTTGAGAGGTGCCAGGTTGGCTCAGTCAGTTACGTGTCTGACTCTTGGTTTTAGCTCAGTCGTGAAATCAGGGTCCTCAGACCAAGCGCCCCATTGGGCACTGTGCTCAGCGAAGAGCCAGATTGAGATTCCTTCCCCTTCTGCTCCTGCCCCCATCTCTCTCTCTCTCTCTCTCTCTCTCTCTGTCAAATAAATAAATAAATAAAATATTTTAAAAAATAAATAAAAATGTTATTTGTAGTCGTGCTGTATACTTAAATATCAGCATTTTCCCCAGTGAAATTTTATCCTCTTTGGCTTTATCATATCCCTATGAAGTTGGAAAATGACCAGTTTTTATTCCTTTTCATCTCTGTATTTTAAATTATATCATTCAGATATGATATACTATGACTATTTTCTTCACTCTTGGTTTAGGCTCTTTCATAACTCTGCCATAATAAGACAGTACTAGAATTTAGGTCTTCTCCTCCTGTTCAGAATGGACTGCTCTCTCACATAGACACACGAATAAGTAAAATGACTGAAGTCCAGGCTGGTTTTTCATTTAATCTTCTCTGTGCTTTAGCCATAAAATACAGTTCATTTAAAGGCCTCTTTGTTGTTTCACTTCATTTATTTGGCATAATAGCAATAAATGTTCTACTCTGTGTGTTTCACAATAGTGAAATAGCTCCCAGCTTTACAATAAAACTGGAGGGGTTTATTATATAAGAGTAGCTTATTGTGCCACTGGAACATGCACTAAAGGCGTCATTATTTAATATATTAGTGTTTGATAATAGCACACTACCATTACCTACCAGCTGGAAATATTTTATAAGCTCACAACAGAGACTTTAAGTGGTACAATATATATATTTATGCTTTGATTTCATATCATAACTCTCAGTAATTTTCCCAGAGGTATTACACTTAATTAATTTATGGTTGAGTATATCTATGAAAAATGTTATAGAATAATAATAATAAATCATTCTTTGTGATTATATGAATAAAACATCTAGTGGTGCCTGGCATATATTTACGCTCCACCTTTCTCACCTTCTTTGTGTTTTATAATGTTCAAGCTTTCTTTGTTTTCAAGGGCAACAAAAGCTGAAATAAACAAATGGGATTACATCAAACTAAAACGATTTGCACAAAAAAGGAAACTATCAACAAAATGGAAAAGCAGCCTATTGAATGAGAGAAGTTATTTGCAAACAAGGAGTTAATACCTAAAATACATAAACTATTTACACAACTTGCTATTGAAAAACCACCTGATTACAAAATGGACAAAAGACTTGAATAGACATTTTTCCAAAGAGGGCATACCCATGGCCAAAGGCACATGAAAGATGCTCAACATCACTAATCGTCAGGGAAATGCATATCAAAACCACCATGAAATATCACCTCATAGCTGTAAAATTGGCCATTATCAGAATGACAAAAAATAACAAGTGTTGGTGAGGATGTGGAGAAAAGGAAATCCTTGTACACTATTGGTGGAAATGTAAATAAATGGTGCAGCCACTATAGAAAATAGTATGGAGTTTCCTCAGATATATAAAAATAGAAGTACTATACAATCCAGCAATTCCACTTCTGTGCATTTATCCAGAGAAAATGAAAACACCAATCCAGAGAAATATATGCACACCTATGTTCAGGATATGGAAGCAACCTATGCCCATCAATAGTTGAATGGATAAAGAAGATGTGGTATGCATTTCTACAATAGAATATTACTCAACCATAAAAAGAATGAAATCTTGGGGTGCCTGGAAGCCTCGGTCGGTTAAGTGTCCGACTCTTGGTTTTGGCTCAGGTGATGATCTCACAGTCGTGGAATCAAGCCCTGCATCAGGCTTCCTGCTCAGGGTGGGGTCTGGGATTCTCTGCCTCTCCCTCTGCTCTTCCCCCAGCTCATGCACACTCTTTCTCCCTCTCAAATAAATAAATAAATAAATAATCTTTTAAGAATGAAATCTTGCCATTTATGACATGGATGGACCTAGAGAGTATTATGCTAAGTGAAGTAAGTCAGAAAGAGAAAGATAAATACCATCTGATTTCACTGATAGGTGGAATTTTAAAAACAAAACAAATGAACACATAAGACAATACAGACACAGACTCATAGATACAAAAAACCAAACTGTTGTTTACCAGGTGGGGGAAGGGCTCGGGGTCAGGGGAAATATGCAAAGGGGATTAAGAGGTACAAACTTACAGTTGTAAAATAAATAAGTCATGGGTATATAATGTACAGCATAGGAAATATAGTCAATAATATTGTAATAACTTTGTATCATGACAGATGATAACTAGACTTATTATGGCATCATTTCATAATGCATAAAAATATCAAATCACTATAACGTATACCTGATATTAATGGGATATTCTATGTCAATTATACTTCAATAATAAAAAATACTTTACGTGTTTCATTTTTACTTATAATAATCAGTCAAATTAATGGATCAGTTGGTTTATGTCCCAATTTATGAGACATTTAAAATATTTATTATAGAAAAAAAGTATTTTAAAATGATGAATACTACAAATAAAAGATAGTATTTCCTAGTGACTTGTATCATGATATATTTGCTTTATTATTTCTGCATGTTACTAAATTTTTTTTTATTTTTGACCACTTAATACCCAACTGTAGTTGAGATGCATCCCAGACTTCAATAAGTTTTTTTAGAATTGAGATATAATTGACATATAACTTTATATTATTTTCAGATGTACAACATAATGAAATGATATTTGTATATATTTCAAAATGATCACTACAATTAGTCTTTTTGACATCCATCAATACACATAGCTACATTTCTTCTCTGGCGATGAGAACTTTTAAGATCTCTCTTATCAACTTTCAAATACATAATACAGTACTATTGTTTTAAAGATTATTTATTTATTTATTTATTTATTTGACACATAGAGAGAGAGAGAGAGCACAAGCAGGGGTAGCTACAGGCAGAGGGAGAGGGAGAAGCAGGCTCTCCGCTGAGCAAGGAGCCCAATCTGGGGCTCCATCCCAGGACCCTGAGATCATGACCTGAGCCAAAGGCAGACGCTTAACCTACTGAGCTACACAGGCACACCACAATACAGTACTATTAACTATAGTCACCATGCTATACATTACAACCCCAGAACTTATTTAGTTTATAACTGGAAGTTTATACTTTTGACCCCCTTCACTTATTTCGCCTACCTCCACCTCTACCTCTGGAAACCATCAATCTGTTCTTTGTATGTATGAGTTCAATGATAACTTTTAAATTAGATAATGAGCATTTTAAAATGTTTTATCAATAGCTTAACTTTTAATTATCCTTGCTACCTTTCCCTACATTGGTTATAGTAACTAATTTACTGGTCTATGGCAAATATACTGGATGAGCTGGTACCTTCATTGATTATGGCCTTATGTAATTCCTGCTTACCTGAACCCATGCCCTGATTATCTTCTTGCCATCCTTGTGGCTCTCAGCCTGTATTAAGCTTTTGGATGCTGGAGCTTTCTACTTGAGTTCAGGTTCTGTAAGTGATTGCTGACTCACTGTTGTCAAAAACACATACAATTCTTCACTTTTACTACCCAAACACTGTTATGGACGTAATTACAAAGATTAAAATTGTTCAAGGAATTTCATCATTATTCTTCCTGCTATCTAATCTTTTTTAACCATTTTCTAGAATTTTTTAAAATATCTTTTGTATTCTCATAGGTATAAATGATCAATCATCATAGAGACTTTCTCAACTTAGTTCATTCCATAAAAAACAAAGATAAGGATATGGTATCTGATGTTCATGGAAGAGGTTACCTTACCTTACTGCAATTTTGGTAAGTAATGGTCTCTGTGTAATGTATTAAATTTAAATTCAGCAGTTACCAAATAAATCTTTAAACATATATTACACACTATTTTCTTACAAAAAAATCAGGTCACTTGAATAATGTCACTCTTAAGAAACAAGGGTCAAAATTAGGAAAATTGTGAGTAGGAAAATAGCAAAAACATTTTGGAAATGGGAATAAAAGGCAATCCACATAATACAGTGAAACATTTTACAAAACTGTTACTTGAGAGAATTTAAAAGTCATAAGATTTCGCCTTCTGACTCTCTAGCTAGAGGAAAAGAGTTCAGAAAATAGAATACCAGTGATATTTTTATTATTGGCTGTACCAGGGAAGGTGTTAAAGAAATAAAAAGTCAAGGAAAGAATTGGTAGGTTTGAAAGAAGAAATGAAATGGGATAGAAAAATGCAGAAATTGCAAGCTTTTCAAAGCTGAAAAAGCCAATTGATTTGAGACCCCTAAGCTCCCCCAAAATTACTGAGAAAGTCTTTGAGAGACAAACACCCAGTAAAATTTTAAACAAATAAAGTTGAATCAGAGCTAATATCAGACCAAAAGTGTGACACCTGTTAGATCTTTTTAACTGAATAAAATATTTCAAGGCAAAGTCCTGATTAAACCTCTCCCACAGAATCCCACAGCTTTAAGGTAGTCCTATTTAAACTGAGAAAGAATAAAACTTCAGCAAGAAAATAGGAGGAGAACCACAGCATTCATATTCGAGGACTAAGGCGTGAAAACAACTGTAAGGGTGGTTCCTGGCTTCCTGGCAAATGGAGTTGCTAGGCATCAAAGAGACATAAATTCCACAATATTTGTGTGAGAGTTGTACTTCCTGGAAAAAACAGGCTACTGGTTGTGGCTGTGACTTTGAGACTTAGAACTTTGGATTGCAGATCTCCTTTATGCTGAAGTAATCTTAAAAATATGCAGGCCAGGGCGCCTGGGTGGCTGTCAGTTAAGTGGCTGCCTTTGGCTCAAGTCATGATCCCAGGGTCCTGGGATTGAGCCCCGCATCGCATAGGGCTCCCTGCTCAGCGGGGAGTCTGCTTCTCCCTCTCCCTCTGCCTGTCGTTCCCCCGCTTATAGTCTCTCTATGTCAAATAAATAAATAAAAAATCTTAAAAGAAAAAGTATGCAGGCCATTCAAAGAGTGTATTTCCCAGTGCCTATTTCATCCTGAGTTTTAGAAAGTTAATGGAAAAAGGAGTTCTCCCAGAAGAACCACAGAGAAAAATGAACAAAATAGTGCAGAAAGTGGAAGTTGGATGGAATCAAGGATCGCTCTTGTGCCACAGGGTTGCAATCTTCACAGTATTTTCCCAGTAGGAGGATTTCAGAACTGTCCTCTTTCCCACAAATGAGAGTGTTGTGGTTACTCTGTCCTTGTCTGCTATCTTTGTATGAGTGTGTAGGAACTGGGAGCAGACTGTTCATAGCTTTCTGTGCAAAGAAGACTCATATCCATACGTGATGTACAAATTATCACAACATAAAAATCTCTTCTTACTACAGTTGAAATCTTTATCACTTGAGAGTACCCCTTTTTGCTTAGAACTCAATAGTACATAATTTCATACACTGAAAAGTCTTTCTACATACTAAGTCCTGTGTTCCTTCCTTCCTTCCCAATCTTACCAAAACTTTTGCTACAAATATTTTTGCATCCGAAACAGTAAATATGAATACTATGTATTATTATTTAAAAGAGAGGAAAAAAATTAAAGGTACATAAAACGATGCTCAACATCATTAATCGTCAGGCAAATATCTATCAATTTTTTCTTTTTAAAGTAGGCTCCATGTGGAGCCCACATGGGGCTTGAACTCATGACCCTGAGATTAAGGCCTGAACTGAGATCAAGAGTTGGACACTTAACCAATTGAGCCACCCAGGTGCCCCCATATCATATTTTCTTTATCCATTCATCATTTGATGGTCATTTAGGTTGTTTCCATGTCTTGGCTATTGTAAATAGTGCTGCAATGAATATAAGGATACAGATATCTTTTTGAGATAGTGATATTCTTTCTTTCAGGTAAATACCCAGAAGTGGAATTGCTGGCTCATGTGGTAGTCATACTTTCAATTTTTTGAGGAAACTTCACACTTCTCTCCATAGTGATGGTACCAATTTTCATTCCTACCAATAGTGCACAAGAGTTCCTTTTTCTCTACATCCTTGCTAACACCTGTTATTCTTTCTCTTTTTGATGATAACCATTCTAACTGGTGTGAGGTGAAATGTCACTGTGGTTTTATTTTGCATTTCCCTGATGATTAGTGATGATATGTGTCAATTATATCTCAATAAAGTTGGAAAAAATTAAACCAAATCACAAGACTGAGTTGGTAAATCCATGATTGTAATTAAAACATTTAACATGCCTCTATTGTTATATATTAATAGAAAAATAATGAAAGGTATAGGGAATTTAAGTGACGTATTAACATGTTTGCTCATAAATCTATCTTTATTAAATTGATTTTATATTCCTGATTACATTTACATTGACAATTTTCCAAAACAGTCATATATTAGGTCAATGAATACTTTCCCTATTTTGAAGTTTAGAAATAACTACCATAATTATTATGGACTTGAAAAAAATGAAAATAAATAGTAAAATATTTCAATTAAATTGCAAAGAGTGTTAAACACAGGAAGTAAAATTTTCAAAATAACATTAATCATGAGTAGAAAAATGTTATCATGGAAATTAAACACTATTAAAACTAAATAACAAAAAATGCCTAATAACCAAACTCAAGGATATCAGAAATATTTAGAGGCAAATGTGTAAATTTGATTTAAAAATGTATGTTGAAAAATAAATGACAAATCAAGTCATTAGTAAAACAATAGAATTAACAAACATAATCACTGATTCTGTTTGTTTAATATCCATAGATTAGGCAAACCTGGGTATATATAATTAGAAACAAACAGAAAATAAAGTTAACTACTTAATAGTGAATACTTTGTAACTATTATAATCTGTCGTTTACTCCAGCCATAACACATTGAAGTTATTTTTTGTGGAAAGTATAAGCTGCATTCTACATCTATGTCATTTTTATTCTTGAACATGGACTCCAGTTTTCCCATTACTATTTGTTGAAAGAGTATCCTTTGCCAAAGATCAAGTAACTAAATTTGTGCCACTCAATTTTGGGGTTATTTATTTGATTCTATCGATCTGTATGTCTATTTTTTCACCAATTCCAACTTGTACTGATACACTGTTGCTTTATAAGTATTGAAAGCAGGTAGTGTTAGTACATTTAGTTCTTCTTCAATATTGTATTGGTCATTCTCAATCTTTTGTGTTTTCATATAAATTCATATAAATTTAAATATATAAATATAAATTTTGAATCCAAAATAGCAGGGGTTTTGATTTAGGATACTCCTCCCCCCTTCAAAACTACATTCCTTTTGTTAGAAGCTTGCTGACTTCTCCATCTATGAAGAATTATGAAGGTATGTCCTTTATTTCCTCTTCCCATGTGATATAGTTCCATCTCCTTTATATTTTGCTTTTATTCTGGAACAACTGTTTGTTTCTCTTAAAGCCCAGGTATAGGGATATAAGTCTCAATATAGACTTTATTGGCCTCCTACACTCACCTTGAAAGTGAAGAAGAAAGTAAATAGTAATTACATTCTAACTCATGCCCCCCTTCACTGAAGGTCAGAATAAGAAATTATGACTTTTGAAATGAAAGGGAACTTAAAGAAACATGTGAGTTAGAGTTAAGAGAATGTTTTCTTGCAAATTGGTTTAATCAGAACAGGCTATCCATGTTTCTTTGAATATTCCAATACAGAACAAATTATAGTTATGCTTGTCATGTGCATGAGTTAAACTAAGAAAAAATAGTATAAAAAACAGCAAGTTGAAAACACTAAAAATAGGAATGTATAAAAAATGCTTTAAAACATCAAGTCCTGTGAAGATGTTTTTGCTTCTAACATTGTATGTATGTTGATTTGCTGCCATGGAGGACACAGTTTTAAGATGCAATAGCAAAGTAAAGTTAAAATGGATTAATTTTATTAGTCTGAATTTTGATACAATTAAATGGCAAAACCAAAGAGCTGTCACTTATCCTGGACAGGTAACATTAATTATCTCCTTGAAAACATTTGTAATTCAAGACAACACACTTGCTTCCCAATAAGCATCACAAATTTGGTTAAGGAAAAAAGAAATCTTAGGTATTGGAATCTCAAATTTATAGATGCTAAACATTTCAGCTGCAACTATTTAATACATTTTTTAAAGATTTTAATTTATTTGAGAGAGGGAGAGAGAATGAGAGAGAGAAAGCACGAGAGGGAAGAGGGTCAGAGGGAGAAGCAGACTCCCTGCTAAGCAGGAAGCCTGATACGGGACTCGATCCTGGGACTCCAGGATCATGACCTGAGCCGAAGGCAGTCGCTTAACCAACTGAGCCACCCAGGCGCCCGCAACTATTTAATATTTAAGCAATGTAGTCACTCTTTAATAAAAAAATCTTGCTAGTTATAAATATCAAAAGTCAGATTTATTATCTTCATGTTATTTATAAATTAATTTACTCCAAAATTCTCTTGAAGCTGCTTGTTCTCCTATATCCTCTTACCATGTTGTCTCTTTATTGCTTATTTTTATTTCTATTTCCTAGTAGTCGTAATTAAAGTCTTTTAATGAAACAATTTTCTAAAATTTTATGTTGATAATTCCAATGAATATCAGTTGTAGCAGTTTAGAGGAAAATAATAACAATTCAACATTGCATTTATTATCACCATTAAAACATTTGCCATTCTGCACATATAAACTACATTAACATCAAATTAAATATTTTAATTCAGATCATTTCCATAGTATCCTTAGGCTACCACCCACTATTTGGAAAATATATTTTGGATTTCTGACATTTGTGATCTATTCTCCTCTCCAAAGCAAAAATTGAAGTTCAGTCTTAGCCGATCTATTTTATGCAGGCATATTTGAAAATGCTACAATGAAATTGGAAGCAAATATCACACTGGAATGTTTACAGGCTCAACATGTGAAATATCCTTGGAAAATCATTCAGATACTGCTAGAAGATAATGACTTTGCTATGAAAGTGACTATAAAATTAGTCATAGCAGAGGTTATAGACCATTTGGCAACCATCCTAAAAGGAAAGCGAGGTCAAATATTAAACTGCATGAAGCTAGGAAATCTCACCAATAAACATTTTCAAGGATATGAAAATAAAGTATTAAAATAGACTCCTACTATTGCAATGGCTGAATATTCCAGTACATATTCATAGTAAAAGCCCCATATAAATGCTGAATTGTACCTCCCCACCCCAAATTCATCTGTTGAAACCATAACCTCAATGTGACCGTATTTGGAGATAGGTCCTTTAAGAAATAACTAAGCTTACATGAGGTCATTAGGGTGAAGCTATAATCTTTTAAGTGGTCTTGTAGGAAGACTGAGACATCTCTCTCTCCACCCATGCAGAAAGAAAAGGCTGTGTGAGCACAATGCAAGATGGCAGCCAACTACAAACCAAGAGAACAGGCCGCAGAGGAAACCTATTTGCCAGCACCTTGATCTTGGACTTTCCAGCCTCCAGATCTGTGAGACAATATTTCTGTTGTTTAAGTCACCTCATCTATGGTATTCTGTTATGGCAGCCTGAGAAGAATAATAGAATAAATTATACTAAACTTGAGTTTTAAAAAATTAAACACATTAGTATATAAAACAAAAACAAAAACAAAGCCTTGATTTCCGGCTAGGATAAATATACTCAGAATTTTTGTGCTACCCATTCTAGAAAATTAAACAAATATTGCTTAATGTATTACATGCACTTTGAAAAATATTTCAAACAAATTTTTGCTCTTTTCATTGAAAATATAATGTTGCATGATCTATCTATCTAGAGAGAGATGTTCTGCATCAATGAATCTAGAAAGAAAATGAGAAATTTTCTCTCTCATTAGTAATAAAAATGGCAAAAGGATGAAGAAGCAAGAAATAAAAAAGATTGTTAAGAGTTCTAGAAAGAAACTGAGAGGTATTGTTTCTGGAAATCCAGATTGTGTGGTTCTGACCTGAATGACATTATGAAAACAAGTAGAAAGAAATAAGAATTTGCCATAAGAATTGCCAGATATATCTCATCTCAGGACTAAGGACTCTGTTTTCTTTCTTGCTTCTCTCAGGGTGACTATTCCACTCTACTAGTGAGGCACTGAGGGTGACAGCAGTCCTGATCTCAGCTTGCCCCTCCTGGATTGGAACTCCCATCCTAAGAGTCAGATAGACCAAGAGCAAACAAAGCATGGTGTCCTTGACCTGCCATGTCTAGTTTAGGGCTTCTACCTTACAAGTAGAAGCTGAGTGAAATAAGAAAGCCTAATACATCTCAGCTGCACTTTCCTAAAATAACGCTTCTGCAACATGGGGCTGAGGGTCAGAAGACATACTGGTCACCTGCCCCTCCTACAAGAACCATCCCTGCAGACTGGGAGTTGTGCGGAGATGGGAGCCTCACATTCTTGGCTATGTCTGCCTAGGTAAAGTTTCCATCACACTGAAATGAGGACAGCGCAAATCAAGGAAGGGGCATGCAAGATGGACGTAAGGCAGGAAAAAGTAGAGAATGATTTTTAGTATGTCTGAAACTGTATTGGCAGAGAAAAATTAGCTCAAATATTCAGGTAAGGTAGGTAGGTCTCATGGTTCAGATGAATGCAGGTCCTGTTAACAATATTTGAGCAAGGATGTGACTGACTAAAACTGCCTTCCTACCCAGAATTTTAAAAATATTAATAAAATCCGACTAATTGAATATTATAGTAAGGGAGAATTCTGGGTCGCTAATAGCAGCTAGTAAATAATTTGAGTAAAAGAAAGGCCTTTGACCATTCTAAAATAGAACAGAAAATTTTTCTCGTTCCATAAAAATACTAGCTAGTTTTTTGTATAATCAAATATAATGATCAATCCAAAGGATGGGAGAAGGAACCCTGGACAGGGCTGAAGATAAATTTTAAATGATTTGTTCCAAATGGGTATTTGGATTCAGAATATATTGTATCTAGCGGAAACTATATTGATTTATATGGATTGCCATATGTCTTGCCTCAAAAGATGATGACTTAACTACATACATACTACTATATGGCAGCCCTACATTGTGTTGTTTTCCAGAGGACATTAATTTTTTCTATTTGTTAACTAAATCCCTTATTTACTTTCTTAATGTGATATTCATTCAACAAACATGTATTCACCGCTTAACTAGTGCAAGTGTTATATAGGATAAAAAGATCTGTCTGATATGCATAAAGAAATTTATAAATAACATATTTAGAAAATCTAATAAAGATCCAATATGAGGAGTATTGCCTGGGTACAATTACATGTTTGAAAACAGTAAATACATTCTAAGATATTGAGAGACAGAAAGAAATTAGTTAAGTTGTGATATGTGCTAACAAAAATGGACATGAGTCCCTGTATTTGCATTTTTATCATGTCCTTTTCACCTCAATATCATTTTGAGATAAATTAGGCATGCCACACATGTGCAAGTATTAAGAATTATAATAAAGGTGATATAGGACAGCTAGTTCCCTTTGTAACTATGAGGTGGTGAATGTAGACCTTCAGTTGTTATGGCAACCTTCAATTAATGAAAGTATCATCAAAGTCATCTCTCTACAATATTTAATAAGTTATTTCCATTAAACATGATTGAATGTTCCTTTCTGACACCGTTGAAGTTAAAAGCCATAATTTAAAAACTGAAAATAGATATATCCTCAATTGTTTAATGGAGAAAAATCTTTCAAAAGCTTTTCTTAAAATCAAATTTTTATAAAGACAGCTACAACTATGTTGCTAATAAAATATTAATAGCTTCTACAGAGTTAGGCTTTCATGTAGATTTATGGGTCATTATGGATTTTCCATTAGGCTAGGGGGACAGATTTGATGATGATGATGATAATGTAGCTTACTGACAAAATTATGCCGATATTAGAAGTGTTAATTGACATATAAAATACTAACAGATAATTTTATTTTTATAAAAATAATTCTCTCCAACTCTCAAAGCCCATTAACATTAACAAAAAGTTGAAAATCCAAAGGTTAGTAATAACAATTGATGTAGTGTTAAGAAATATAACTTGAATTTATAATGACTACTATTTACAGAATGACTTTTCATATAATACCTCTAATCCTCAACATATGCAAGATAGACTTTATTAATCCCACCTTATAGATTGGGAAAAATGAGACACCAAGAGCTAAAATTAAAGTATTATTTTAAAGGTCACACAGTGAGTATGTGAATAAGACCAAGTCTGTCTAATGCCAGAATTTGTCCTCTTTCCATCAGACTATCCTCTCTTCCTATGGTCTACAAACTACTATCATAAAGTTCCAGTGTTTTTATTTTACTACCTGATGAATGATACAACTGAACATTTGAGTTTATTAGCTGTAAGCTAATAATGCTTCAAGTTTAAGGCTCAATTCCTAAAATCTCCTTGGAGCACAACCCAGGATGATGTAAAAAGTAACTGGAGCATGATTAGAAAAGAAAATATTCTTTGATTCAGTGATTAGCAATGTGAACCTTGGGAAAGAAACTAAAAGCTACAAGTTGAAATAACAGGATTGTTTAGTGGCACAGATGTAAATAAAGTATAAGAAGAAAGTTCTTGCAAATGATGGCAATTGGGATCTGCCTGGGACTCCCAGAGATTCCAGAGTATCATGCAAGTCCACTCAACCCTTAAAAATTTGCTAAATTTTTAGTTATTTTTTTCTTACATACTTTTTATGGTAACTACTTCTTCCTTCCATGATCTTCCCAAAGTGAAACAGTCTGCATGTCTCTTTCCATACATGGAGAGGCTTGTCATCCCTTGGAATTCAGTTCACGTAGTAAACTTGTGACTTTAGAACTCTGATGGACTAAAAAAATTATGATTTTGAAGGTTTTCTAGTTTTTTTAATCAATTTTAGGTGAGGACTGATGTTCCCTCCTGCCCTTTTAAACCCTAAACAAAAGCAAAACCACTTGATTTCTTGTAAGGAAGCTATGCTCACCACTCTACCACCAATGCACCACTTGATTTCTTACATTGCATTTTTAGTATTCCATCTCTTCAACAGAAGTTCATTAACATACATGAACTAAGGAACTCCTAAAAACCTAATAAATCACACTACATCTTAAGTAGTTAGGTCTAAGAGTTTCAATCAAGAATTATTACATCAAATAGAGGGCAACATAATGGCTTAATCAGAGAAAACCTTAGGAAATAAGATTTTCGGTGGATTTTAAACTTTCAGCTTACAGTATGTTACATTAAATTCTACTATCCTACTGCATAAAGATGGCAGCATGTCCAGACATATTTAGTTAAAATTGAAGTGAGATTTGTTGAATGATTACTATGTCTAAGGAACACTGTATGCTTTATTCTTTTTAATTTTTAGTACAAATAGATTGTTTAGATAATGTAATATATCACTTCTATAGATGTGAAAACTGAAGCAACAAGAATGTAAATACCCCAAATCATATAGCTAGGAAGTTGTGAAGAAAATATTCAAATTCATACATTTTGATTCTACAGATGTTTGTAACACTCTGCTCTACTACAATTGGCAGATAAATCTGTTTCCTGTATATGTGTATGTGTGTGTGTGTATCCATAATATATAATCACATATACAGTCCGTGCCTATAGTCACATATATAATGATATATATTGCTTATCCATATCCATGTATTATAAAATATATCTGTAAAGGAATCTGGAAAGATTAATTTAAAAATTTAACAGTATAAACTTCTGGCTCGTGATACCCTTTTATTACTTTGATAGTAAGAGCAATTATTTCTTCCTAAGCCAATATCCCATTTTCTTTCATCAAAATCCCTTATCATTCAAACTCTCCCAATCTCTTACTTCTCATACCTCTTCTCCATGTCCATCTTCATTCTTTGTGTGTGTGTCTCCTGCTATCTACTGTACCCACCATCAGTGGTCTCTTAAGTGTGGGATTCATCTTAGCTCACTTTATCAAGTGAGCTTTTTTCCAACCCTTTGCTTCTCTGTCTTATAAGTGAGCAAAAGATGTAAGGAAGAAACAAAAGGAGTGGTGGGCAGGAAAGAGACAAATATAAAGACTTAAGAAAGCAAAGATAAATCAGTTATTTAAAATACTTCTCTTTATCAGGGAAAAATTACTTTTGCTAGTAGGAACTTTTTATTCCACAAGAAATGTAGATTATTCAGCTAAAAAGTCAGAAGAGAAGAGTTATCATAAGGATTTATGTGGAGCAATAATGAAAACAAGCTTGGGCTAATTCAATATAAATTTTATGCCCCAAAGAGTATGAGATTAAAGGGTCATTCTAAAATTTGAAGGAATTCTGGAACCTCAGAAATTATAATCTGCCAATGTTCATTCAGGCAATACTGTTCTTAATCTGATCCAGCCATTCTTTTCACATCTATCTCTAGCTTGGTCTTTCTGTTCACTCTTCAACTAACATGTGACTTTACCTCTCTCTACTATATATATGTTATTTACTGTGATGTAACTTATTTAAATTTTTTCTTAATTATTACTTCAGCTAATGTGTGATTGGATTAAGTGACTGCTCTCCTCCAGATAAGATTATTTCATCTTAATTTAATAATTACATCTTCAACAATTCTATTTTCAAATGAGATCACATTCTAAAGCATTGGGTTACTGAGGACTTCAACTTATCTTTTTTGAGGGGGACACAATTTAACCCATAACACCATAGGAGTTTGTACATTATGGCTTCCCATAGAAGGAACCATAGTATTGGTAGGATCAATAAGTGAATCATGTTAATAGTTCATTGTTCATAGCATCATGAAATATTTGCTATGGATTACTTCAATAAAACTGGACTTCCCATAAGCCTTAATTTATACCATCATTCTTCTTGGTATAATTAAAAATGTAATTCCAGGATTTTTAAAATTATTTAATAAAATGGGGCCTTTTACATACTTATTTTTTAAGTGCATCTTTTCGATCGGCGTTGGGCAACCTTCCTTATATACACTAATTTTACTTAATTATCAAAATGAGCCTATAACTACATAATCTTATTTCCCTTGTTTTGATATATTTACCCATTAAGTAACTGATAAACAGTGGGGCAAGATTTAGAACACATATTTTTTATTCTATTGCTCATGATTCCTTTTGTCTGATGAATTCTTACTTCTCTTTTAAAATCTAAATTAATGTTTGTATCTTGTTTGTAGCTAGCTTCAACTTTAATAACCAGAGTCCATTGCTCTGAGAAACAGTATGTATCAGTGCTACAAGAATTGGTGTCCATGTCAGATAAATTTGTGTTTTAGTTCCATATTCAACCACTTAATAATTTTGCAATATTAGACAAATTACATAATCTTTCTGAATGTAGACTTTCTAGTTTGTAAAATAGAAATAAAATCTCATAGAATTAAACAGAGATTTGCAAGTGCTAATCAAAGTGTCTGTATGGAGAAAATACAAAATACATAAGAGTTCTTCTTCTTATTGTTGTTATTATTATTCCCTGTCCATGCATTATGAATTATACATAACTTATCAATGTCATTATAATCTTATTTACATGATTTTCATTCCCAAAGAACAAGTTGAGTGTTAAATGGTCTGGAAAATAATCAATAAGTTGAGCCCAGTATAATGAAAGTTAATTTTAATAGTTATTAATGTATGTCACTCAGATTCAAATTCCGCCATGAATTACAACTATCTCAAAACATGATTGCAAATTTTGCAGTAACTTGAGCCATCTTGCTACAAATGTCTTAATATAAATTAGTGATCAAAAGCAAATCCATTATATAGTATATAAAATACACAAATATACATATGTAGAGATATTCATTATATATATAAAGCCATTTGAAAGTATATAATAGAAAAATACTAATTTTTAAATTTTTGCTATATTCTAGTTTCTATGTAAGCTGTTACTAATATAGGAATTAAAAATGTTTTACTGCCAATTTAAATAGATTTTATTTTTTTCACTTTTAGAATGAAAATAAAAGATTTTACATCAATTTCAAATACCTGTGGTACAAGAGGCAAGCACCACATCCAATGTCATTATTGGATAATATTGAGATTATTAAGAGCAGAGTCTGGGAAATTTTGCCACAGCCTCATGGAATGGTAGCATAGGAATGTTTCCATGACATCACTCTAACCACTCTTTCAAAATATACTTGTAGATGTTCATATTCTGTGATGAGAAAATATAATAACATTTTTACCTTGAAAGGTTGTTTAAAAATTGTCACTCTTATCCATTTCCACTATTATCACCTGAAATTTTTTTAAAAACTTTACACTGGGGCACGTGGGTGGCTCAGTCGTCAAGCGTCTGCCTTCGGCTCAGGTCATGATCCCAGGTTCCGGACTCGAGTCACACATCGGGCTCCCTGCTCCCCGGGGGGCCTGCTTCTCTCTCTCCCACTTCCCCGGCTTGTGTTCCCTCTCTCGCTGTGTCTCTGTCAAATAAATAAAATCTTAAAAAAAAAAAAAAACTTTACATTAAAATAAATATTCTTTAATAATAAATATATAGGCACTTCTACAAAAAACTGTGCTTAATATGGGTTCATTTTTGCAGCTAATAATAAATAGATTACACATAATTCTAGTTATTTCTGATAGCTCTAAATGTTATTATTCAAGCAATAAGTGTTATTCCAGAGCCTAAATTAGGACTTGAAACCTATAATCCAATTATTGGAGAGATGTTTTTTCCAGTTACAATTTCAGTGTTATATTTGTTAATATTCTGCCCTATCATCAAATTTTAACTGATCAGGCATTCTGTTTAAAAATCTAAATTAAGATTGTTTCAAAAAATAGCAATATAGAAAGATCCTGAACTCACCAAATCCCATGGAAAAACCACATCTACAGTACATAAGGAAAAATTCTCCCTGAAAAAGACTAGAAAACTAGCTAAATAGCTATCAGGCTTCATGTTTACCACATATCTAGAGGCTACAAAGTTTCTCTTAGCGTATGCAGGCTGAGGGATGCCATCACTGTGCTCTCTCTTGGCCTTGCTGCAGCTCACCAGTACCCCCCCAAAAGGAGCTTATATACTTGTCAAGAGCTGCAATTTTTGCATCTATTGCCCAGGGGTTACTTTCAGATTACCTGGTCTGGAGGACGAGCAGAGTTTATGATCCCACAGGACTCTATACATTTGTACACTTTAAAAGATTTAGCCTGAAGTTCTGGCTTCCAATTAGCCTGAAATGAGATGCTAACTGAAATCCTTCTCTTTAGAACACTGACAAGTCTTGGCACACCTTCAACAATTAGGGCCCAACAAAAATAAATCAGGCTACTTAGACAATCATGAAGGTTTGGGAGACAACACAGAGCTAGGGCAGTCTTGAATAATAAATTCCATCTCCTACATGAGGGCATTCCTTCATGACTGGAAGACATAACTGTTTCATTTCCTACATAAAAACAAGCATAGAGTCAAACAAAATGAAAAAACAAAACAAAACAAACAAACAAAAAACACAGAGGAACATATGCCAAACAAAAGAACAAGATAAAACCTCAGAAAGAAAATACCTTCATGGAACAGAAATAAGTAATTTACCTAAGCAAGAGTTCAATGAAATAGTCATAAAGATGTTCACTGAACTCGGGAGAAAAATGGATGAGCATAGTGAGAACTTCAACAAAAAGAGATATAAAATATAAGCAAATGCCAAACGGAGGTCACATAGCTGAAGAATACACTAATTGAATTGAAAAATACAGTACAGGGGTTCAACAGGAGACTGAATGAAGCAGAAAAGAAAGATCAGTGGTCCAGAACACAGAGCAGTGGAACTCACCCAAACAGAGCAGGAAAAAAAGAGAGAGAGAATATTAAAAAGTGAAGATAGCTTAAGGCACCTTTAGAACATCATCAAGTGGAATAGCATTCTCATTATAGGGATCCCAGGATGAGGAGAGAGATAAAAGGGGCAGAAAACTTGTTTGAAGAAATAATGATGGAAAATTTTCCTAAGCTGAGGAAGGAAACAGATATCCAGATTAGGAGGCCCAGAGAATTTCAATTAAGATGAACACTAAGAGATCCACACTGAGACTCATTAGAATTAAAATGTCAAAAGCTAAAATAAAGAGGGAATCTTAAAAGCAGCAAGAGAAAAACAATGTGTTACATACAAGGGAACCCCTTTTAGACAGATGTTTCAGCAGAAACTTTTGCAGGTCAGAGAGGAGTGGAATGGTATATTCAAAGTTCTGAAAGGAAAAAAAATCCACCAAGAATCCCTGGCAAGGTTATCATTCAGAATTGAATGAGGGATAACTAGTTTTCCAGAAAACCAAAAGTTAAAGGATTTTATTGCCACTAAGCCTGTTTTATGGAAAATGTTAAATATTCCATGTTCATGGATTAAATGAATTAATATTGTTAAAATGTTCATGCTATTGAAAACAATCTACAGAATCAATGCAATCCCTATCAAAATTCAAAGGGCATTTTTCACAGAACCAGAACAAACAATTCTGAAATTTGTATGGAACCATAAAAGACCCCAAGTAGCCAAAGCAATCTTGAGAAAGAACAAAGCTGGAGACATCACACTTCCTGATTTCAAAGTGTATTACAAAGTGATAATACTCAAAACAGTATGGTACTGGCATAAAAACAGACACACAAATTAATGGAACAGAATAGAGACCCCAGAAATAGATGTACACATATATGGTCAATTAATTTATGACAAAGGAGCCAAAAATACACAATGAGGAAAGGACAGTATTTCAATAAATGGTTTTGGGAAAACTGGACAGCCACATGCAAAAGAATGAAACTACAATACTATCTTATACCATACATAAACACTAAATCAAGATGGATTAAAGACTGAAAGTACGCCCTGAAACCATAAACCTCTTAGAAGAAAACATAGGCAGTAATCTCCTTGACATTGGTTTTGACGATGATTTTTTAGATCTGATTCCAAAAGCAAAAGTACAAAAGCAAAAATCAACAGGTGAGACTACATCAAACTAAAAATTTCTGCTGAACAAAGGAAGCCATCAATAAAATGAAAATGTAGTCTACTAGATGGGAAAAAGTATTTGCAAATCATATATCTGATACAGGGGCTGGGGGGAGGTTAATATCCAAAATATATAAAGAACTTATACAAATCATAACAAAAATACACATAATCTAATCCCACTTTCTAAATTTAGTTGGGAGTAATGGGTGAGCGCAGAACAGTAAGAGATTATATTAGTTTCCTAAGATTGCCATAAGGAAGAACCACATGTTAGGTGGCTAAAACAACAGAAATTTATTTTTACTACAGTTCTAGAGGCCAAAATCGAGGTTTTGGCAGAACTAGTTCCTTCTGAGGACTATTTTGTTCCATGCCTTTCTCCTACCTTCTGATAGCCTTGGGTATTCCTTGGTTTATAGATGACAATCTTCTTGTATGTTTTTATCATCTTTCTTGTATGACTCTTTTTCTTGAAGAGCATTCTTTATATGAGGACACCAGTGACACAAACTAGGGGTCCATCTACTTTAATATGGTCTAATCTTAACTAATTCCTTTTTGTTTTAATTTAGATTTTATTTATTTATTTGACAGAGATTGAGAGAGAGCACAAGCAGGGGGAGTGGCAGGCAGAGGGAGAAGCAGCCTCCCACTGAGCAGGGAGCCTGATGTGGGCTTGATCCAAGGACCCTGGGATCATGACCCGAGCCAAAGGCAGACATGTAACCGACTAAGCCACCCAGGTGCCCCTTAACTAATTCTTTATGCAATATTTCCAAGGTCCTGGTGGTTAGAACTTCAACATATAAATTTGACTCACACAATTCAATCCATAACAGGAATCTGATTTCATTTCAGGTGATATTTTCTAATCAAATGTTGCAATTAATAAAGCTGATATTTTCATCCTTATATACCCTCTTTGACTATTTTACAAATTATATCACAACCTGTAGAGGTAGAAGGGAAGGGATTAATATCCACAGCACCAACCATAGATAACTAAGTTCATGAAGATCTGAAGACCTGCAATTGTTCAAGTCCAACAAGCACTACCATGGTTTTAGCATATCTGATATTTCAAACTTTGTATAAAATTGATAGTTTCATTACATCAAATGTGGCTGTTAGAAAAAGGGTGTTTATAAAATTGGTAATGGGGCTTGTTTTCAAATAGATGCTCTATTCAAATGCATCTTCAGTAAACATTATTATTTCTCCCAGTGGGAGGAACCTGTTGGCAGTTTCTTTGTATTCAGTAAAGATGCCTTCCAAATGCCAGAAGTATGGCTGATTTGTTCTCTGTGCAGTAAAAATTTACCTTTCAATGACAAACACTTTGGCCACCATTTTCCAATTGTTTTGAAAATTCATCACCTCACTTTTTTTTTATTGTGTACTGCACTAGCCTACTACTATTCCTACTAAAATGAGAAATAAAAGATGCTGCTTATTGTACTTTTCGTAGTACTTTGTTAAGTATCAGATTTGAAATGCGATGATGATTTGAAATAGATATATTTTAACATGGAAACATTTGTCTTCAACTTGTTTCCTTGTAACAAAAATATTATATATTTTAACTGTCCTTTCAATGTTTATTACAATTTTCATATTGTCTTATATTGTCTGCTAACTTAATATGGTATAATATAATAATATCTTCAGGTCTTTCCTTAATTCTAAAATGTGCATTTTTAGCATTTTTAAGTTTCTTCTATGAGGATGGATCTTATAATTGATACAGAATTGCTCTTAATCTCAGGAAACAAACTGAGGGTTGCTGGAGTGGTGGGGGCTGGGAGGGATGGTGCGGCTGGGTGATAGACATTGGGGAGGGTATGTGAGTATGTGCTATGGTGAGCTCTGTGAACTGTGCAAGACTGTTGAATCACAGATCTGTACTTCTGAAACAAATAATGCAATATATGTTAAGAAAAAAAAAGAGGAGGAAGATAGCAGGAGGGGAAGAATGAAGGGGAGTAAGTCAGAGGGGGAGAGGAACCATTAGAGACGATGGACTCTGAAAAACAAACAGGGTTCCGGGGGGGGAGTGGGGGATGGGTTAGCCTGGTGATGGGTATTAGAGAGGGCACAGTCTGCGTGGTGCACTGGGTGTTATGCACAAACAATGAATCATGGAACACTACATCAAAACTAATGATGTAATGTATGGTGATTAACATAACAAAAAAATAAAAAAATAAAAATAATTGATACAGAATTGCAATAGGAGACTTTATTTTCTTTCTTTCTCCTTGTTCTCATAATTGCTGATATTATTAAATCAATCCTATATCTCACAAACAACAGTTTAGTTGAATCAGGGTGTTATAAAATTATTCTTAGTCCTTGCTTGGAAGTGATGAATTTATCCCTTCAATTAATATTCTAACACTTCAAAATCATATAAGTATAGTGATCATATATTCTGTTTTGCTCGGAAACCCTGAATTTTATGCCTATTTTCCTATCATAATCATTAATAGCACATAATTTTATTCTCAAATATATCACAGTTTGCATGAGAAGTTATATGTTTACCCTACACATAAGTAAAATTGACCTATAGTTTTTATTCAATATTATCCTTGTCAGGTTACATCATAAACTTATACTTTGAACTGGGTCACTTTCAGTTTTTAGAAGATGACAAATACGTTTCTCAAATATATAACTTCTCATTGTTTATACAATGTAGACTGAATTAGAGAATCATTAGCTCTTCTCTCAGAGAAGCTTAAGATTGTCACCAAGAACATTATAAGTTTGAAAATATCATGCAAAACTGGTACTTAAAATACAATTCTGAAAAAGACATTTTAGAATATAGTCTTCTATTAAAAAGTCTGTGACAAATTGATCATTTTGAGAAGATACACTAAGTTATAACTATGTCAGAATAATTTATTTGGCTATATCTCCAAATCTAGAGAATGATTTACCAAAGAAAATGTCCAATAAATCTCTCGTTTATAAATTCATACAATCTAAAACAAGAAACATGTATGGGCACCGAGGTGGCTCAGTTGGTTAAGCGACTGCCTTCGGCTCAGGTCATGATCCTGGAGTCCCGGGATCGAGTCCCACATCAGGCTTCCTGCTCAGCAGGGAGTCTGCTTCTCCCTCTGACCCTCTTCCCTCTCGTGCTTTCTCTCTCTCATTCTCTGTCTCTCTCAAATAAATAAATAAAATCTTTTAAAAAACCAAATAAAACAAGAAACACATAAATGCAGATTCTCAAAAAACAGAAAAAAAATGTCCCTTGTCTAGTTTTTCTTAAGGAAAAAATAAAGTTTTATTAAATGGGTAGATTATTGTATAGACTAAAGTTTTTATGAGGTAAAAAACATGTAGAGTCTCATTAGAAAGAGCAGCAAGTAGAGAGGACTAGAAGAATGTAAAGCATAGCATTAATCAACATGTTTATTTCAGGACTCAGAAACTGTGATCAAGGTATGGCACTGTAGGTGAGGAAAAAATAATTTTCCTTTTACCTTTCTAGGGTCCTGGCTGAGACCACCCTGCAATAGAAGACAGATTATAGGAGAAATATAAACAGAAGTTTAATAATGCATATACTTCCTGTACACATGGGAGATGCCCAGGAAAACTGAGTAACTCCCTGAAATGGCCCAAGTCACCACCCTAAATACCATCTTCAGCTAAAGGCAAAAGAAAGATGTTGGGGATGGTGGGCGGGGAGGGGGGCGTTAGGGACGGGGAGTGTGGGTTAGGGGTTAGGGTTAAGGGGTTGGGGCGCCTGGTTGGCTCAGTTGTTAAGCATCTGCCTTCAGCTCAGGTCATGATCCCGGGGTCCTGGGATCGAGCCCCAAGTCAGGCTCCCTGCTCCGCAGAGAGCCTGCTCTTCCTTCTCCTCCCCACTCTTGCTCTATCTCTGTCTCTGTCTCTCTCAAATAAATAAATAAAATCTTAAACAAACAAACAAACAACAACCAGCTCAAGATAATCCTTATGTCAAGGACTCACATACTGGAGTGGCAAATTCTCCTACCCTTCACCCCCAGGAGGTTTGTTTGCACCAAAACCTAGGACTTTAATGACAAATGGTGACAAGCACATTTTCCAGTCACATGGGGAATAAAACACGAAAAGGAGGAGAACACAATTGCTTAGTCTCTTACCCTGAGTGTTAGGCAGCCCAAACTCATGTGACTCAACCTGGGACATCATTTAAGAACAAAGAGGAATGTGCAGGACAGTACTAACAGATGTGCCTCAAATATCTGAGGGAAAATCTTTCATGTGTCCTAATAAACAGAATTTTAAAATAAGAAGAAAAGATTACTTACTTACTGAAAACAAGACTCACTCCCTTACTGATCTGTAATCACAAGAAAAACTCAATGCAGATTTGATTAAAAGTCCTGCCATCATTAGAGCAAATAACTTTTCCCCAATTCTAAGGCACTGCAGAGAGGACAGTAAGGGGTGGCAAGAGGCATAGTGGTTCTGTACATCCAAGCAGAGGAAGCAAAGTTATACAGCTATATTGGCACACACTCTGTCATCAGCAGAAGATGGATCAGCAGCAGTAAAATGTCAGTGATAAGCAAGGAAGAGATGTTAGTTAGGATCCACCATGAAGAGAAATTTGCTGGAGGACTAGCAGGAATATTAGGATGTAGCAAACCGGGAGGGGGGGACTTGGGATTAGATCCCAGATAGTATTTCAGTACTGTTCATATAGCTGACCAGGTTCCCTATGGCCAAACTATATAGTTGTCTTGGGACCATAAACCATATATAAGCTTTCAAAATGCGAGGAATAACTCTAATTCCAAAGTTCTAATGCCTACATTAGATTTAAATCTAATTTAGATCTAACTTACCTACAATAAGATTTAAACTTAGCTATATCAGAGAACCCACTAACATTTTAATTTACCTACATGAAATGGCCAACAGACATATGAAAAAGTGCTCAACATCGCTCGGCATCAGGGAAATACAAATCAAAACTACAATGACATAACACCACACACTGGTCAGAATGGCTAAAATTAACAAGTCAAGAAATGGCAGATTTTGGTGAGGATGCAGAGAAAGGGGAACCCTCCTACACTGTTGGTGGGAATGCAAGCTGGTGCAGCCACTCTGGAAAACAGTATGGAGGTTCCTCAAAAAGTTGAAAATAGAGCTACCCTATGACCTAGCAATTGCACCTCTAGGGATTGACCTCAAAGATACAGCAATGTCCACAATAGCCAAACTATGGCAAGAGCCCAGATGTCCATCGACAGATGAACGGATAAAGAAGATGTAGTATACATATATATATACCAATTACTTCTTAATTCCAACCTAATTTTCTTTAAGCCTCAGCTTCCTTGATATCTTGTAGCTTTTGAATATGTTAAATATTACCTTTTTTTTCCTTAAATATTTTCTTAACTTTTCCTTCACCTTATATAAGGCTGCTTCCTTTTTTTTTTCATCAATGATAGTTGTTTTTTTTTTTCTTTTTGTTACCAAATGTAGCCATTGTCCTAGTTTTTTTCCGTAACCTCTAGAGAAAAGTCTCTCCAGGTTCTCTCCAGGTTTCAAATATGATCACTATGTAAAGACGCTCAGTTTCTCTGAATTTGATATTCACTCTTGCTGATAACTGTTTTCTATTTGTTTTCTTTCTCAGTTACTAAGCCTTTTAACAGGTGTTGGCTCCATCACCCTCTCTCTCTGAGGATTAATCATTGGCTTTTCACTTCCTTTCCACTTTCAGTACTTTTTCCTCACACTGACATTTCCTAAGTGGTGGTCTCGTTTTAGCTGCATTATTCTTCAATTTTTCACAGTGTTACTCTATACTTTAATTCTATACTTTCTGCACTGTGAAGTTAAATTATTTTTCCACATTGCCTTTGAATAATAAGATTATATAATATTAGAGATCCAAAGCACGTTAAAACAAATATTGGCCAATCCCCTTACTGTTTGATGAGGAAATAAAAATAGCATTAGTAACTTCATGATATAAATACACATTAATGGCTTAGTCAGAGTTAGAAGCCAGAGTTACAGTCATTCCAGGCTAGTATCTTTCTATTCCTACAAACAGGAAACTATATTTTTCTATTTATTTATTTATTTATTTATAGAGAGGCGGTGAGGGGCAGAGGAAGAGGGAGAGAGAGAATCTTAAGCAGGCTCCACGCCCAGTGCAGAGTCCAACATGGGGCTTAACCCTACGACCCTGAGATCATGATCTGAGCTGAAATCAAGAGTCGACCGCTTAACCTACTGAGCAATCCAGGCACCCCTGAAACTATATTTTTCTAAAATCGTCAAATGAAAAGTTCTAAATCTAATATTATACACCTAAACTGTTCAATAGGTTGACCAGTACCTACATTTGATTCCTGTGCAAGTGAAAGGTGTGTTGTCTGAATTGAAATGTCCTAAGATCATACCCTATTTAAAATACTTAGTACAAACAAAAGAAAGCAAAATGTCTCTAAGACTTTAAAGGCATTGATTACCCATTTAAATAATAATATATGAATATTAGTATAGGGTCAAGAAAAATATTTTTCACCTTCTTTTTACTTTTTTAATGATTTAAATTTTTATGTTTGGCTCACTTTCATAACTTAGACTATAATTCTATCAAGATAGTGTTTTTCTAGAAACTCTGTAAGTTAATACTTTATATAACTCAAGACTTCACACAAAAATTTCTGCTCTAAGCAGACGAGCCTGGCTTAACATTTCAACATGCAGTAGTTCATATTATTGTCATGTATGCTCTTCTTTCCTGTCATTTGCAATATCCCCTTGAATGCACTTTTCCCCCATCCCTATATGCATGTATTTACTTCTTCAATGAGACTTTATTTTTTTTCCCTTCAAGAAGTAGAACCCATTTCTCTCTCCATTCTCTTGCATTATGACTTTCTTTGACCAACAAAATTCAGAGGAAGCAAAGTTGTGGGAATACTAAACCTAGGTCTTTAAAAGTCTTACAGATTCTATTTTCTCTTTTTTGGAATGCTGCCCCAAACACTAGCTGTACAGATGCCTGGTCTAGTGTACTAGAGGGTGAGAAACTGAGTGGAGCAGAGACAAATCAACCCAGATAAACGTCCCTATATCAACCATTTGACAGCAAGCCCCAAGCATCAGACATGTGACTGGGGACATTTTGGACAACCCAATTGCAATCAAGGCTTCATATGTTTGCAGCCACACAAGTGACTCTAGGTGATATCAGGAAAGAACCATCCAGCTGAACTCAGTCCAAATTGGTAACTCACTGAATCATGAAGAATTTGAATGATTTCTTTTTAGCCTGGGGCTGTTTTGTTATTCAGGAATTAATTGGTACCACTTCATTCCTTTTCATACTGCAAACACAGCACTCCATTTTAAGCTATTTAAATGGATAAACTTCATGAAGACTTTTCTAATTACTGTAGACCTCTGACTACTTTCCTTTAAATGGATTAATACGGGGGTGCCTGGCTGGCTCAGTTGGTAGAACATGTGACTCTTGATCTCAGGGTTGTAGTTTCAAGCCCCGTGTTTGGTGTAGAGTTTACTTAAAAATAAAATCTTAAAAAATATATAAAAATAAATGGATTAGCATAATCTTTGAATATGTAGTTTTTTCTATAATTTTAGAGTTATTTCACAAATATAATCCTTGTCTTCATAACTATGTAGTTTAACTCTTTCCTGACAGAGTGTGAGTTTGGTAACATAGTTCTAGAATTCAGTTATGGCAGACATTGTAGCTACTGCTTTTTGTCAGCATTACTATATGTCAGGTGCTTATTTTAACTCTCAAAACTCTATGTCATAAAATCAATTATTATACTTAAGAGTAATAGAGACATAAAGAGGTTTATAAGTTGTGGAAGATCCCATAGTTCAGTTAGTAGGGCCAAGGCCTGAGAATAGCCCAGCTACCTGATGCTAGAACTCATGCTCTTAACCACTTCAGGCTAATGCCTTCTTGTAAAACTACTGCATAGCAAGGATCTTGCCTAAGGGAAACAATGTATTCCAAAAGACATTGTCGAGATTCCTAACCAAATTTTTGCAGTCTTCCCTACCCTACCCTACCCGCCCCCCCCCATATTTTTCTTTGTCATCTCTTTGCATAGTGGGAATTAGCAAGGCTCAGATCTAAGTCCCCAGATTTCCTCAATCAATATTAGATTTCTGAAGGAGCCCATACCTATAGTCTTAATTACTTACGAATGTCAGTATTTCTCAAATTTATACTTCCTAATTAAGCTTCTCTAAGTTCCATCATCTTGCCAACCAAATAAATCATAAATCCATGTGCTTCTGTCAATTTTCATTATGCCAATCAAATAAAAGTGATTATCATCCTGGGCTTGACTGCCTTGTTCACCAACAACACTTTTAATCTATTATCCATACTGTAACAAGATATAGCTTTTAAAAATACTGATCTAATCACATCATAACATTCAGCTGCTGAAACCCTTGTAAATATTTAATACATAGACTGTGTAGACTGGTTACTGTGTATTCCTCCAACTTCAACATTTCCCTATCACCCATGCTGTCTTTTTCTCTGCTTTCTATTCACACTGGACTTTTTATTTCCTCAAATAAGCCATGGTCCCCACCAATTGAGTGAGCAGCAAACTGCTGCTTTTGCATAATAGAAATTACCATAAAGTAAAATAATAATAATAATAATAACAGTATGCTAAAATAAAAGTGTACCTAACTTTTGTCTATTTCCTGTAATTCTAGTTGCAAAGAGAATGAGAAAAGTAGCTGAAAGGAGATAGGTGAATTAGAGGAATGGACTGGTTGTCCCTGGCAGAAGTAGAAGCTTATTGTTGCAATCACTATTAATGTGTACTCACAATGGTCTTCCCAAGGGACTCTGACAGTTGAGAGAAAATTAAAATAAGCGTATATGTCCCATATCCCCCGACCTGATATCCCTTAGCTATATAGAAAGGAAACACAGAGGGGCGTCTAGGCGGCTCAGTCAGTTAAGCATCTGCCTTTGGCTCAGGTCATGATCCTGAGGTCCTGGAAAAAAGCCCTACATTGGGCTCCCTGCCTATTGTGGGGTCTGCTTCTCCCTCTCCTCTGCCCACCCACCTCCTTCTTACAAAACTACTGCAAACCCACACTGTCCTCCCCTCCCCCCCCACTCATGCTTGCTTGCTTGCTTGCTCACTCTCTCTCATAATCTCAAGAAAAAAATATGAAACACATAATAAAGACCATCAGCCCACAGTCTGCAAACTGGTGTTTTTAAGTAATTGTACAAATAACAACTTGTTATGGTAGTAAACACAAGGAAAGAGAATATACCAAAGATATATTTGGTGAGAAAAAATACTGAATTAAATTAAAAACATGTGAAAAGTCTCTGCTTAAAAAAATAACCAGAAAAAAGTAGCAACTGCACAGAAACAGTACAAAATATTAAAAAGTAAAAAGTAATATAAACTATATGAGACAGATAAACAACATTTTTTTATAGAGAACCAATAACAATAAATATTCTATACTCTCTTAGTAACATTAATGGTTAAAAAGATAACAAATATAAGATTATTTAAGGGCTATGAAATGTGACATAGATGAGTAAGATACAACTTGAGGAGTAGTTAAAATTGAAGCAAAACTATTATAGAACTTAGAAATAAAGAAAAAGAAAAAGAAAACCGGGAAGAACAGAAGAAAATCTAATAGTGAATCAATGACTTGGGAAAAAGGTCTGTAATAAACATGTAGACTATGGAGACGAAAATCATGTAGATGAGAAGTTTAAGTTATAGGGATGGTTATGACAAATGCAATACCACAGCAACTCATATTAACTCAAAAGAAGAAAAAGACGACCGATTGATAGAATCAAAACCAAAAGAGAGGAAAGATACTGACTTTTCTTCTCTTTTTTAAAATTTATATGTAATAATGAGAGAAAGAAATCTGTCAAAAGAAAATAAATGTTTCAGGAAAAAACTACACAGAAAATCAGCAATATGTAGATATATTTGGGTGAAGTTACAAAGCTTTGAAATATTGGGACAAAATAAAAGCTATCAGGGCAAGAAAAAGCATGCCAATGACACAGGTAATAAAATTGATTGACCTCAGACTTCTCTACAATTATACTTAAATCTAGGAAATAGTAGAGCCATGTATATGTATTTTTTGAGGGGTAAAATGTATACTCCAAGAAATTAATATTTAGCCAACTTATAATTCATAGAAAAATATTCTAATGTGTTTAGCATCTCAGGTAATACAGGTAGAATTCACAAGGATTTCTTGGAAATAGTAAAGATCTTAATAAAGACATAGAATCTGCCTTGTTTGTTTTACACATAATGTAAAGGATGTTTCAGGATTCCAAGAGATGGGGTTTCTGTTTGTAGTGTTTGAAACAGACCACTTGTTTCCTCTTCAGGTAAATGCTAATTAGATGTTATTAGCACTGCTTTTAGCCCTCTACCACAGGAGAGATTTTCCAAAAATTCATGGGAACCAAACTATCAGAGCTAACTTTAATAAATGGATGGACAAAGAGGGATTTATTTACATTTAGTAGACAAGCTCTCAAGATAAGGCTGGGATCTTGTTTCAAATTGGGTACATTTTTTGATACATTCTTATCATAACTCTTGAGACAGAAATGGCAGACCCCAGGTATCACATACATTAATATTTGGAATGGAATTATTAGTGACATCCTATCATAACTTGTCTATCTCATTTGCAAGATTAAGCGGAACATCCTACTCTACTATGCTACCACACACACACACACACACACACACACACACACACGCATTTTTACACCAGAATTTTGACATTATTATTATTCTTTCCGTGTCACACAATTATTTGTATATTTTACTTAATGTGTGTAATGTATTAATCCTATATTTTCCTCAAGGATAAGAAATTAAGTCATTATTTGAATGGCAAGTGGTAAGAGATAGATACCCATGGCCACAAAATGAAATTTGCCCAACTATCTCCAGTAAAACTCACAAATTTGATATCTAGACTTTTGCCTGAGCTCCATCCATAAATATTAAACCATCTATTCAAAATCTCCACCTACATATCACAAAGATACCTCAAATTAAACATGTCAAACTAGAGTTATTACCTTCTAAATCTTCCCCACTTCCAATGTTCAGTTTAAATAAATGGCACCATCATTTACTTAGTTGCTCAAGCTTGAAACTTCGGAGTCACGCATGATTTCTTCTACTCCATCAGCCCCAAATCTCACAAATCTGTGTAATACAGTCCATCTTTATTGCCACAAGCATGGTCCAGGTCACCATCATTCTCAATTTATTGGTAATCTTCTAACATCCATTTGCTAGCAACATCTTTCCTCCTTCAAACCAGTCTCTACAATGCAGAGAGAATAAACTTCAAAAAAATATGATAACAGAATTTCTCTATTAAAAACTAGGCAGTGGCTTCTCATTGTCCTCAGAATAAAAGACAAGCTGTTTCAGATGGTAGAAGATCCTGCCTTAACAGGTCCCAGATACCCTTCCAGGAACACCTTGCATTACTATGTCAATGTCATCTTCATTCCAATGCTGGGATTTTACAGTTCTTTAAATGCTCACTATTACAATTTTGCATATTAGCTAAAGCTATTATCTGTTCAAAATGCTTTTTTATTCTATATCTATTCTATTCATTTATTGTCTCAGCTCAAATATTTTTCTCTGAGAAGGTTTCACAAAATAGACCCTTCCCTCCATATGTGGGTAGGTATATTTGTTATGAATTCTTCTGTACTTGAAACTATTTGATAATACTTTGAATACTTGAAAATATTTTTAAACTAAAAAATGTCTACTCTTCACCATAGTACATAACCTGTGGGATAGACCTGTTTTGCCTTTTTTCCTTTTTTCAATAACCACTGAATTCTTATCTCTGGCATGTTATTGAAAATCGATATTTCCATGGTTAGTATTGAATTTGATTGAGTATATTTTAATATCCTGAAACTTTGTACCTGATCTTTATATAAAAAAATTTTGCGATCTCTTAAATTTCTAAGTCAAGACTTTACAGATCTGCTGGTCTCATGTCATTTACACAGTTCATGTAATGTAAGTTCACATAATATAAATACTTTGATTATTGTACAGAACTATCTTTTCAGTTGTGAACTAAAGGCTGACAGATGATCACTTTAAGGTAGATAATGAAAAAAATGAGCACCAGTAATCTTTAAGACTGGTCAGTTTGGGGGCTGGTGCAAAGGATGAATTGCACATTGTTGAATCAGAGGCAGTGAATTAGGAAGGCAGTGCAATTAAAGTCACACTGGCACCTTTGAAAATGTCTGAATGGTTTTCTTTGGAGGCTTTGAAATAACCCCACCTGTGGTCTTAGGTTGAAATGTGGTTCAGGACCCCCTGCATATTAGTAGATAGCACTTACTAGCTGTGGTGGAAGATGCAGAGTCAGAAGATGAAGAGGCAACGTTCCACAGAATAAAGTAAAACTTGCTGCTGTTGAAGGTGATATGAAGTTGATATGATGATGATGATGATGATGATGATTTTGATGAGGAAGCTGAAGAAAAATCTTCAGTAAAGAAATCTATATGAGATAGTCCAGCCAAAAATACACAAAAATCAAACTAGAATGGAAAAGCCTCAAAACCATCAACACCAAGATCAAAAGGTCAAGAATCCTTCAAAAAACAGGAAAAGACTCCCAAAAAACCAAAAGGACAGAGTTCTGTAGACGACATTAAGGCGAAAATGCAAGCCATTATAGAAAAAGGTGGTTTTCTTTCCAAAGTGAAAGCCAAGCTCATCAATTATGTGAAGAATTGTTTCCAGATGACTGATCAAGAGGCTATTCAAGATGTCTGGCAGTGGAAGAAGTCTCTTTAAGAAAATAGTTTAAACAGTTCGTTAAAATTTTTTCTCTTATTTCATTTCTCTAACAGTTGATATCCAGCTGTCTTTTTTATAATGCAGAGTGAAAACTTTCCCTACCATGTCTGGTAAGTGTTGTCCAGGTTCCACTGTCAAGAATGTGTTGTCCAAAATGCCTGTTTAGTTTTAAAGATGGAACTCCTCCACTCTTTGTTTGGTTTTAAGTATGTGTGGAATGTTATGATAGGACATAGTAGTAGTGGTGGTCAGACAAATGGAAATGGTGGGGACACATAAACATACCTGTGAAATAAGCTCAGTATTTCAATAAAGTAAAAAAAAAAGTAAACATTTTCTCCATGTGATTTAATAGACTCTTCTAAAATACACATACGGCCACATAATGCATTATATGGATAATTGTATTTAATCATTGGCTTATTTACAATTTTTCACTATTGAGAATATCATCAATATGTGACTCACCATATTTGTATAAAAATCTTCTTGTGCATCTCTGATTCTGTCCTTAGGATAAAATCCTAAGAATTGAATATCTGGATCAAAGTATGATTTTATTTTATTTTACTTTATTTTATTACTTTTTAAGGGGTGTGTGATTTTATTTTTAAGGCAGTAATTGATTTATAAATGGACTAGATTTTATCTCAATAATTTCAAAAATAATTTTACACAAAGTTTAACTATCTTAAAAGAATTTTAAACACATACAGTAACTAAATTCTCAACAAAATTAATATTAGTAATCCTATGAATGTATGAAGGAAAAAATTCCATTAATAATTACCACATTACTTTAGAGATAAAATTTAGCTTGTGATTTTAATATCTCATCTGAAAGAGATGTGAGTAGATCTGCAATAACATGCAGAAAGATGTGGCATTTAATTTTTAATTTTTATTTTGTAGGGTGCCTGGGTGGCTCAGTTGGTTAAACGACTGCCTTCAGCTCAGGTCATGATCCTGGAGTCCCAGGATCGAGTCCCACATCGGGCTCCCTGCTCGGCGGGGAGTCTGCTTCTCCCTCTGACCCTCCCCCCTCTCATGTGCTCTCTCTCTCTCTCTGATTCTCTCTCTTTCAAATAAATAAATAAATCTTTAATTTTTATTTTGTAAAATATCTGTGATTATCACTGTTGTGTACAACTTATATTTGCATGTATGACACATGATGGTAATGCTTCAATGAATTTTGAAATGTTTTCTCTATTTCACCAATGATCTAGAGTATACATTTAATAGGAATCTTTTCTAAGTGGGTATGCATAAAGCATGAAAACGTCTGAATGTTCAAAGGAAGCAAAACGATCTCTCTTCCAATTCTTGAAATGTATCCATGGGCTTTTGCTCTAGCAGCTGCAAAGTCAGGCATCTGTTACTGTTTGGTGTGGTGTTGAATTTCATGGTTTGTTAATTTTGCAGTTATGTCTACAAAGCTAATAAAAGGAGAATGGGTTGTCTTTTATACTGCAAAATTCGGACTATCCCTTGGGTAATTTTTCTTCATGAAATTCATTTCACATTTCTCTTTTAAGTGAATGAGGTAAGTTTCTTACTTCTTTAAGGTATCAAAAACTATTATGGGTTACTCAAACTTTAGACCAGTTAAAAATAATAAAACTATGGCTGCACACCATTAATTCTCCAATATTGGTTACAGAGATTCTTTTACTATATAGAGGGCAGGATAACATAAAATTTTATATCAGACCTATCTCTATACTTCCCCAGTCCATGTGGATACTGTCATAACACCCTACTTATTATTTTCAAAATATAGGGCATAGTAGTTGACCCCTGGGTGAAAATAAATTTACTTAATGCTATAAACATTTCAATAATCATTCAATAGGCACTAAATGAGCATTTGCTGGTGCCAGGAAGAGGCCCAGCAGTTCCAGGGACGGAGATCCAAAGGTAAAGATCTTTGTGTTTTAAAAATTGTGCGTCTAATAAAAGGAGCTAGCTAGCTAGCTAGATATTTGTTTGGATTTAGTATATATATATATATATATATATATATATAGAGAGAGAGAGAGAGAGAGAGAGAGAGAGAGGTGTGGGGAAACACAGGGGGAAACACAGTAAAAACCTAAGAATGCACCTGAAGTAGTCTTACATAGTCTGATAAAGTCCGAAAGTAGATCTCAAATTGGGGCTCCACCAGGAGGAGCACAAAGTATTATTTGCATTTCAAGTATGCAGGTTGCATACAGGGGATTAGAAACTTAACTCACCCATTATATGGGTTGGAGGGAATGCAGATCAAGGAAGCCAGAAGCTATCATTAAAGGATTCTTCCTGCAGCAACAAATCATGTGATTTCACAAGAGGTCTTCCACAGCAACTGTTTTAAATAGCAAGAATCTACTGGGAACTCCCCCCATTACCAGCAGACCAATGATTCTGAGGGAACTCCTGCTAGCCCCCAGCAGCTACAGCACCAAAGCAAATACTTCACAGAGGACTGCTCAGAGATGCTTTGAACATCCCATAGACCTGCAACTGCCTCTGGAGAACAATGGTCTCTCCTTTACTTCCATCTTATATATATCCTAATAGTGCCTCATTAGCAGACTATCCAGGAGTCATATCAAAAAAGGGTTTGGGGGATTGTAGTTCCTGAAAGCAGATGGTGTTGATACTAAGTTGATAACTGAAATCCACACAAATATTAATGTGTTTGGATTTGGTGTTTGTTAGGATCATATATCCAATAACACGGCTTTCATTACATTTTCTTAGCCACGTAGTATGAATAATGTAGGATCTTAATAGAACTTAAAATAATTGCAAGATAGAGTTGAGATTAAGTGATATTTAGAGACTATAACTTTAATATATTCAAAGAGACTCCCCAAAATTGAACAAAGGTAATTAATTTTCTTATTAATAATTTTATTTGCTCTAAACAATGAAAATACTTTCTCATGTTCTCAGAGTCACGAGGATATGTATAAGTGAGATTTCTTACAAATATATTTTGGTGATGTCCATTTATTTTAATTTCCACTGTCATAATCCAGACGGTAATTGTTTGCTGGATAGAATAATGAAATTATCCTCCTATCTGGTCTTTTTACAATGATCTGTTCCTAAACATCCTTTCTATCTGTTTTCCACATTAAAGTTAAAATGATATTTTCTTTTTTTTTTTTAAAGATTTATTTATTTATTTGAGAGAGAGAGTATGAGTGGTGAAGGGAAGAGAGTGAGAGAATCTCAGGAAGATTCCCTGCTGATTGGAGAGCCCAACCTTAGGCTCCATCTCAGGACTCTGAGATCATGACCTGAGCTGGAATCAAGAGTCACACAATTAACCAACTGAGCCACCCAGATGCCCCTAGAGTGATATTTTCAAATTGCACATCTGATGGTGTCATATCCAGACATACCAAGTACATTCTTAGGTAGATACACATTTTATTAGAGAAGTTAATTCAGCAATTTTCATAAACTTCCCTCTGACATTGTTTTGTAATTTGCAGTGTTACCTGCAATTACAAATTTCTCTGAACTTCTGACTCTATTTCTAAAATAAAGTTACTGTCTCAAAGGGTACTAGTAAGGAGTAAGTGGGAAAAGCACTAATACACTGCCTGACAGGTATTTGTTCGATAATTGTTTCTTAAAAAAAATCTTCCATATGCTAAAACATCTCTTTCAATAATTGATGATTATTGGATGCCATAAACTAAAATAATAAAATGAAGTATGCTTTTTTGCATTATTTAAAAAAAATTATAGATTGAAGTACAATTGATATAGAATAAACTGTACATATGTCCCAAGAATCCATGGCCCTTAAAATATCAAACACATCTTCCCCCAAAGATGCGATCTTTTTTTCTTATCTCCTAATTATAAGACAATGATTTATTTCTTTTCTGGAAATCTAGATTAGTTTGTAATTTCTAGAATTTTATATAAATGGAATCAGCGGTACTTGTTAAAAATACTATACCTTCTCCATTGTTATGCTTTTGGACTTTTGCCAAAAACCAACTGACCACATTTGTGTGGATTAATTTTTGGACTCTATTTTCTCCCATCAATCTTTTTGACCACACTTTTGCCACTACCATACTTTCTTGATTACTGGAGCATGTAACACTATAGGTTGTTTGATATTTGTCAGTGTGAGTCATTGAACTATATTCTCCTTTTTCAAAATTGTTTTAGTAATTTTGGTTCTTATGAATTCCATATAAATTTTGGCATTAGTATGTGGATACTTAAAAAAAATCCCTAGGTGATTTTTACTGTGATTCCACTGAATTTATAGATCAATTTGCGGACAACCAACTTAGTATGCTGAGTCTTCCAATAGATGTGCATAGCATATTTATTTGTTAATTTGGGTCTTTTTTTGATTCCTTATATTCAGCCCACATTTCCCGCACATATTTTGGAAGATTTGTAATTCAGCATTTCAATTTTTTAACCTATTATAATTAGTATCTATTTAAATTGTGGTTTCTACATTTTCAGTTTGAGATATAGAAATAAGATTTTTTAATATGTTTGCATTATTACTTTCCTAAACTTATTTATTAATTTCAAGAATTTTGTAGACTATTTAGGATTTTTTAGATAAATCTTACCATCTGTGAATAGGGACAATTTTATTTCTTCCTTCCTTTCCAATTTGCTTGCATGTATTTTCTTTTTCTTGCCTTAGAGCACTGTTAAAACTTTCAATATAATGTTGAATAGAAATGATGAGAATGAACTTTGTGCTTTGTTGTTGATCTTAGAGTTAAGACATTCAATCTTTTATCATACAGTGTAATGTTGAGTGTGAGTATTTTTTAGATTCCCTTTATCAGGATAAGAATGTTTCTTCTATTCCAAGTTTGCTGAAAATTTTTAACATGAATATTTGTTGAATATTGTCAAATTTTTTTCTAGATGAAATGATATGATCATAGTTTGAGATATACAGAAATATTGTGAAGATAATATAAAGTTTCTAGATGGCCACACTCATTTTCCTTTGTTACCATCTTACATTAGTTTGCTAAATTTGCCACAGCTAAGGAATCAATATAAATACATTCTTATTTAATAAAGTCCATCATTTACAAATTTCCTTAATTTTTATCTAATAGCCTTTTTCAGGTAAAGGATTTTATCTCCATATTACATTTAGTTATCCTATCTCCTTAGGCTCCATTTGGCTGTGACTTTTCTTGTTTTTGATGACCTTGATAGTGTTGAAGAGTACTGATCAGACATTTTCTAGTATGTCCTTCAACTGGGATTTGTCTTATTTTTCCTCATAAGTAAATGGAGAGAAGACCAAAAGACTAGGTTCTATTCTCATCATATCCTATCAAGGTACATACTATCATGATTTTTCAGGTTGAATTAGTTTTGTTAGATTTCTCCATTATAAAATTATTCTCTCCCTCACCCCTTTCCATACTGTTGTTTTTGAAGAGAAGTCACTATGCACAGTCCACAATTATTAGATGGGAAGTTATGCTACACCTGCTTGAAGGAGGGATATTTACATAAATTATTTGGAATTTTTCTGCACAAAATATCCGTGTATTTTTCAGAATTTTATTTGTTTAATCATTTTTATATCAATATCAACATAGGATATTTATTTTATAGTAATGTAGTAATGTAGTGTAGTATAATACAATACCACATTATTGATATTGCTGCTCAAATTGTTCCAGATTTGGCCATTGGTAACTCTGTTAGCTGGCCCTTTGGCATGATCTGGTCATTGTGTTTTATTTTGTTTTGTTTTTGTGATGGGTGGGACACTTTATTTTCTGGCATTATGCAAGAAGTCCAAACTCATCTTGTATATTCCATATCCCAGTCCTAGAGTAAGCCATTTACTCAAAGACCCTTGGTTCCTTTTATTGAAGAATGATTTTTTAATTTTAATTTTTGAACATTGAACCAGCCTTGCTTTCTGTTACGAGTCCTACTTAAATGTGAGGTTTTATTATATACTGCTAGATTTAATGAACTAATTTTCTTTTTGAGAATTGTTGGTCCATACTTGTGATGAATATGGGTCTATGGTTTTATTTTCTTATGCATTCTTTGTCTGAATTTGGTACCATGATAAGTCTGGCCTCACAAAATGAGTTAAGAAGTATTTCCTTCTTTCTATTTTCTGGTGAATCTTGTATAGAACTGGTGTTATATCTATATTTTAGTGCTTTGTGGAATTCACCAGTGAAAAATCTGGACCAAGAATTTTTTGGAGGGGAAAGATTTTAACTGTGAATTTTATTTCCTTAATAGATATAAGTCCAGGGATGCCTGGGTGCTCAGTCAGTTAAGCGTCTCTTAATTTCAGCTCAGGTCATGATCTCAGGGTTGTGAGATTGAGTCCTGCATCAGGTTCCACACTGGGTATGAAACTTGCTTAAGATTCTCTCTCCCTCTCTCTCCCTACCCCTCCGTCTCTCTCCCCCTCAAAAAAAGAAAATAGATACAAACCCAGTCATATATAAATATTAAATATATATTTAAACTTATGATATATACATAAATACATATAAATTATGTAATATAATATGGATAATTGTATCTTTCAAAAAATTTGCTCATTTCATCTACAATTAAATTGATGGGCATAGAATTGGTTGTACTATTCCCTTATTATTCTTTTAATGCCTTACAGAATCAAGAGTGGTAACTGTTTTTTCATTCCTAATATTGGTAATTTCTGTCATTTCTCTTTTTCTTGTTTAAACTGGTTAGAGGTTTATCAATTTTATACATCTATTGATTCTTTCAAAGAATGAGCTTATTCTCTGTCATTTCTGCCTTCTATATCTCTATTGGGCAAAATAGAAAAAAAATCCTAAACAGAAATCATATTTGCTGAAATTCAACACCGTTTTATTTATTTATATCGCATTTCTTGAAAAGAATTGTCACTTTATTTTCCTTACCATTTTATATTGTCTCTCTTTTTCCAGGTTAATAATGCTTGACCTCCATGTTATGGCCTGAGAGAATATGTTTAAGAAACTATATGATAAATTTTATATTTTAAGTTCATATATCTAAAGCATTCCATTGTAATACGACATATTAAAGCTCTCTGGTGATATATAAAAAGAATTATGCCATCTTTGATTTAACTTTTCTCTATGCTAATGCTAAAGTCTAAAAGTAGTAACCTTTTGGGTGATTTTTAAAAGATAAGCTCCAGATGTTGCAGCAGGTTATAACCATCAGTAATTTGAGATTTTGCACTGTAATTAACACCTGTGATTCTTCTTTCTTGGTGTACTTTATACACTCGAGAACACTCCCACAGGAAGCATCGCTGATGGTCACTGGATCGATTTACAAAGGACAAAAGTACAATGAGCAGAGGAGGATATAAGCACTTCTACGGTATAAAAGAGGCATATAAAAACACACTGCTGAGAAAAATATTTCTGTGAATAAAATATGGATACAGAATTGTGAAGATCTTTACAATAACAGTGTTTTAAATTCTAGATTGTCAACATGAATATCATTCCAATAATCTTTTACATTTTATGAGTTTCCTGGTCCACTTGATTTGTGCATTCTCATTCTATTAACTTTCAGTAATTGTTAGAAAGGATGTCAGGCCTAGAGAAAAATTTTTACTGAGCAAAGATTCATTCATATACAGTCTATTTTCATAGACCTTGAAAATCAATATTTTTACTACAGCTTTATGTTATTTTAATCATTTTCTCATTACTTAGATTTATTCCATTAATAATTCATAAAATGGTACTTATGGATTGCAGCATGATATGCGTGTAGCCCCTCCTCTTAATTTTACATTCTGTGGCACTCTGTCAGACAACAGTAGTGATATCCATATTTTCATGAAAAAAGGTGTGTGGGGGGGCAGGGAGCGATGTGTGTACGCCTATGTAACATGTATCTAGATTTATTTACTTAAAATTCTCAATTACTGACTACTTCTCCAGTGGGTGTCCTCTCTAAGTTGCACTCCTACTTTATTTTCAACACACTTCAAGCATATTTGAAAACAATTTTGTTTTCTGACACAACAAAATTGAGAGTCATCTTCTTTTGTCCTTGTTTGTGGTGGTATGCCAACATTCCACCAAAGCTCTGATTTCTATCAGGATGTAAAAGTGAGTTGGCCAGAGTCTGGATGCTACGCATATATTGATAAAATAACCTGAGGAATTTTCAGCAAATATTTTCTTGTGTCACTGATGGAGTATTCTCACAAATTCTTACAGTCATTAGATCATGTTGATGGTCTCAACTGATTTATAATGGCTCCTTACACACACACACACACACACACAAACACACTCCATAAAATTTGGTATTGTGCATTATATACTGTTGTAAAACATGTAATTAAATTGCAACATAAAGGACCCAAACTACTTGATTTAAAGACATATTATAAAGGTTATATAATCAAGACAGTCTGGTGTTGGCGAAAGAGTGGACACATATGTCAATGGATAAGAGTAGGGAATCCAAAATTACGCCTCTGCACACGATCATTGATTTTATACAGCGTGCCAAGGTAATTAAATGAAGAAAAGTTAATCGTAATAAATGGAAATGGTATTGGGACAATTGGGCATCAATATATAGGAAAATATAACAAAATTTAACTCAAAATGGAAAACAGACCTGAATCTAAAATATCAAACTGTAACATTCTAGAAGAAAACAGACACAAAATGTTCCTTAAGAAACAAAAATAACAACTATGGTTATCTTAATTGATTCATAAACAATCTTGAAAAATAGAAACTTTATTTTCACCCTAATAAAAGATGTCTATAAAACCTCCACAGCAGAGTACTTGATAATAAAACATTAAAAGTATTACCGTTATGGTCAAGAACAAGCAAGTGCTCCTACTATTATCATTTCTACTCAGCATTATACTCTTTAGGAAGCTATGAAATATGTATGAAAATTAGGAATATTAGAAAAAAGGGGGAAAAAAGGCAACGCTGTGGATTTCCCTACTAATCCCAAACAATTTTACAGAATAGCAAGATCATACAAAGTCACTCTTTGTTCATGATGGAGTGAGACAAAAATGTAATCACTCTGTAGTAATGTTTATGAAGACAAATTTAGAGGACTAGCTCTATCATACATCCTGATGTATTAGAAATCTATAGTATAAAAAAAGAAATGGCATTTATTATGCAGTTAGAACAATTAAATAAAATATCAAACCAGAAGAAAACCACCTACATATGGATACTTGTTATGTGACAGATGGAGTTGCAGATCAATCAGAAAACCTGAGCTTTTAAATAAGTGATGAAACAATGGGTAGCCATGTGAAAAAATAAAATACATTGCCCTACCTCTCATCATTCGAAACAAATACATTCCATAAATAATATATAGTTAAATATTAAAAAAATAAAAGTTTAGAAGATAGGACAATTTCTTTATGATATTGGTGTGTGAAATGATTTTTTTAAATAAAATCCAAAAGTGTAAACAATAATGGAAAATACTGATAATTTTGGTGATATTTGATTATGAAATTATGTTCATTGAAATCCATGTTCAAACAATGAAAAGATATTTGTGATATGAGTAACCAACAAATGGGGCTCAGTTGGTTAAGTGTCTGCCTTTGGCTCAGTTCATGATCTCAGGGTCCTGGGTTTGAGCCCCTTGTCAGACTCCCTGCTCAGCAGGAAGTCTGCTTCCTCCTCTGTTGTTCTCCTCCATTCATGCTCTTTCTCTCTCAAATAAATAAAATCTTAAAAAATAACAACAAAAAACCACAAATAACCGAGAAATGATAAATGTCTATAATATATGAAAATACAGAAGACATGAATCAAAAAAGATATGACCTAATAGAAAGTGAAGGAAGTGAACCAATGAAACACAGATTTTTTTTTAAGATAAGCAAACTACCAATAAGTATTTGAAAAGGGAAATGCAAAATAAAGTCACAATATAACAAATTTT